>NC_054554.1:27540932-27890932 GCF_017654505.1 Polyodon spathula | reverse complement strand
TAAATCTTGAACGTCACATTCCAGATCAAGCCCTCCGTTTCAACAGGTTTGGGTAAATGCCTATGGCACAGTCTTAAAATCAATGTAACATTCCGTGCTATGAACAAATTTGACATGTAACTTAAATGTATATCATTAAATTGCTTGGGCTTAGCCTGCAGCTGTTAACTTTGAACTGTGGAACTTGCATGTTTCAATGTTTTTTTTACAGTCCAGGGTCTAGTTTCTCAAAACAATTCTACATAACAGTCTGTGAATTTACTTCTGTACATTTTTTTTTTTTTTTTAAGTTAAAGAAAATAACACATTCATCCTTTAATCATATAGACTTGCTGAGTGGATTTCTACTAAACTTTATCATTCTATCTTAAAATATTGTTGCTTGACACGTACAAATAAAACAGCTTGCTAGCTAGGAGCCTGCTAAGTGCATGCAGTGCTTTGTGAACTCAATTCCAGAACACGTTTCGTGTCCTGAATGTATAAGTCAAATGAAACATGTCTGTGCCTATTTCCTATCTTTGTAAAGCAGTAACAACAGAGGCTGTCAAGGCTGTACAAATGCCTGGATTGAACAAAGTACCTCAAACAAGCCCTGACCTGTAATAAACCTTAGAGAGACACCTGCACTTTAAACATTAAAGAAACCCCACTGATCTGAAGGTAGGTTTGGAGATACCTCACCTTACCAACAGTAAATTAGGGTTATATTCCTTAATGAAAGCAAATGTGGGTTTGTTATTTGACCATGCATTCATTTAGAAATCACACAGCAAAATAAATCTAGTTGTTATGAAACTGGTGCTACTACATACCTTTTAAATTCACTTACACAAGCGATTGACGTTAACGTCAACCACTGAAAATGAACCGACTCTCTGGAACAATCAAAATCTTGGTTTCAAATACACTGCATAAGATCTCATCTTATCTGTGCACACGTGGGTTATGGGACACTCCAGCTTAAATAAGAGCACGGGCAGGGTGTGTATTCTCCATTGTTGGACCCATTCAGAAAATAGCCTGTAGTGAATGTGAATCTCTATTAAGACAAGTTTGAATGGTAATTAGAGTAGGACAGGGATACTCCCACATGCAGAAGCCACTTGTGGGTATTGTATATCAAACAGTAAAGTCACTATCAGACTGCAAATGTGTTATGCTGTTCACCAGATAGACATATTTGCTATTCAAAGCGTGGATTTTCCCAGTGCATTTTAATGGACGAATCGAAAACCTGCCACACCATTCAAATCATCCACATGTTGTGTAACTAAGTTAGTGTTTGATCCTACGGTACTTGGGTTTCATCTGTAGTTTCAAAACTATGCTGAAGAGATTGTAGAAAGCAAACAGTCTTGTATTTAGTTACCATACAAGATACTCAATAGTGTTTATTTGTGTGTGTATTGGCTTTTAAAATAACATTAAAGTAACTTGGCAACTTTAAATGCATGTTGTTATGTGTTTGTTTGTACATGGGCAACATGTCAGACTTATTCAGAAGGGAGGTGCTGTATAAAAGAATCATCTAAAACAGGGAGTTAGACGCTGAAAAAGGTGTGGGGTTGATTTCAGTGGTTGTTTTGCATCTGTGTGGTGCACTGTCTTTGTGTATTGAAAACTTTTTTTTTTTTACCAAGTTTTAATCAGTTTTTACCAAGTACCAAGGGTCTGGATGTCCAGGTCATCAGGCAGGCCATTGCAGGTAACACTACAACAGACACATGCTTGTATAGTTACAATGCAGACATAGTTTAAGATACATGGTTTAAGCCATATTAAGATTGTAAAATTCTTTTCAGCTGTGGGTCAAGGTATCAGCTGCGTGCTATTCATTTGCCCAGTTCTAAATATGGTGCACTATCCGGAACAAAGGAAGTGCAGTCACTGGGTGTGGAAGCAGGATTAGCAATAGCAGAATTATCAGAAACGTCAAGCAATTCTGGGATATTACTCTGTAAAGTGTTTCCATAGAAAAGATTTATTGTAACTAGGTTGTAAAAATAAACAAGCTGCAAAGCAATTGAGCCAGTCTGTCCGCACTCTGTTTACTTTGTAAAATTGTCTAATGCTTAACAGACTCACATGATCGAAAGTAATTACAGTTTTGTTGTTAATCCCAGAACCCCCACAGGCTCCCCCTGGACCCCTGTGCATTTGCTACGTTGTATTAAAGTCATGGCTTTCTACTGTGGTGGCTGACGGTTCCACTGTTGGCAGTTCCAATTCTGCAATAACAGAAAATTAATAATACGTTGGGTGTCAGCGCAGTTGTGGGATGGATAGCTCATTAAACCATAACTGGTATCTATTCAGGGAAAATTTTGAAATACTACTACAACACCCTTATATTGTGTATTATCTTTTAGTAAAATTTGAAACCAATGCAATGGTCCTGTATGCATTAGCAGCGGGGTATTGATGTGGTACAGTTGAACTGTAAATTTACTGTCAGTGGAAGAACGCTTCATACCATTGCCATAGCATTATTTGTTCTAAATAGAAAATTGTTACCATTCTACAGTACAAATAGCCCATACCACTATAACTGCAACACTTGCCCCTTCACTTCTTTTTGGTTAGAGAGAGATTTAAAAAAAATAAATAAATAAAAAAAACATTTGAAACTCTACCCTTCTTAAAAGCCAGCAAAACAGATGTTTTATCAAGTGAAAGCTATGTACGCCCAGCCTTGTTTTACCTCCACCTCCTTCCTGGCTTCCCCTGAGGGTGCAGTTTTGTGCCCGCTGTGCTCCTCGATTATACACTCCTGACATATGCAGCTCCAGTCCTCCTGGCAGAAGAGATCCAGGGGCATGTTGTGGACCTCGCAGGTCCGGCCCTCGATGTCCCGCAGCGGCTCCACCAGCTTGTGGTTCTGGAACTTGCTCTTCTCCAGGTGAGGTCTCAGATGGACTTCGCAGTAAGAGACCAGGCAGGTGAGGCAGGATTTCACAGCCCTGGACTGAGTCTCGATGCAGGAGTCGCAGACCACATCCTCTTCCTCATCCTTTTTCTCTATGACTTTGTCTTTCTCTATGACCTTGTCAGTCTTTTCAGTGCCCCCTTCTTTCTTTTCTATGACCTCTTCATTCTGTTCTAGGACCTTGTCCTTCTCTTCAGAGGGGGGTGTGTTGATTTCATCTGCCTCTTTGTTCGACGGCTCTGCCACCATTCCATTAAGGAGAGGATCCTTTTGAATTTTGGGTCTGGTTTCAAAGGTGTGCCGGCACTCCGGGCAGCTGTAGCTATCCTCGTTCTCCACTTTGTCCCACCGTTCTTCCAGGCAGGCCTTGCAGAAGTTGTGCCTGCAGGATAGGTTCACAGGGCACGTGAATGTTTTTGAGCAGATAAGACATTTCAGCTGCTCGTAGGTTCCTTCAGGTTTGGGGTCTGCCATGGCTTTCAGAGCTCCTCTCTCTGACTCTCTGAGCTGAGTCTGAGGCTGTACACATGGCACACCCTGCTAACCACTAAGAGGTTTAGAGTTGCACTTCCTCATTGGAAATACAGCAGATCAACACGTGGGAGGTAGGAGTGTCAAATGGCAGAAACGGAAAATACACACACACACACACACACACACACACACACACACACACACACACAGAGGAGGCTTTGTGTCCTTTCTCCAGTTACCAAGTAATGCAGTAATGTGTTTTCAGTTCTTGTGAAGGTTAAAGTGGAAGTAGCAGGGTTTCGAAAAATATATAATTACATGTCCCGTTACACATCCCCACATGTTGCTACAACTGTTTAAATAACGTACCTGTTGTTGTTTTTTTCATTGTTAACATCCTGACAACTTTTTACCCTTATAACTTTAAACTCTGTTTCAAAGCTCTTTTCAAAATGGCCGCTCTGGTGCACTGGGGGTTTGAGATCTGTCCTCTAAATCACTGCAGACAGAGTGATTAAAGAAACAAGGCAACAATAATCATTGCTCTATCAGCAGTGCACTAGAGTGGCCATTTAAAAAGGTTGACTACATTCCTCAGATTATCTAGTGAATTGAGAGCCCAGGTTTAATGAATATAGTTAACCTGGGGTCTCTGCTAATAAATACATTATAACCCAGTAAAGTCTGTCTGATGTGCTCTCCTGCCCGTTATGACTAAAACTGACTTGCAATAGGGAGATGCAACAACTTTGATCTATTAAGGACCTGTGTAAATCGATTTCACAGACTGGGCAGAAATTGTGAAATTATCAAAATACCGCGATTTTTACAACATTCTTAAGAAATAAAAAATATTTCATAATTATTATTTGTATTCCACACACACACACACACACACACACACAGAAAACATCACGTTAATGAAACTGTAGCTCTGCTGTGTGTATGCGTGTACTACTCACCATGCACACAGTGCAGTGCAGTGATTGTCATGTGACTACGCAAGCCAAGCAGGAAATTAAAATACTGCACACTGTACACAAGAAGTGGCTGTCTCTAAAAAAGCTATAAATGTGTCTGCTGCAGATCATGTAAAGCAACATCCAGCAGGAGTTTATATAGCAATGGAGGGAAGTTCTTCTGCACATCCTGCAACGTTACTGTAGATCACTACCGAGAACTGGCTGCTGACAGACAGGCAATTAGATTAAACTATTCATCAAAAATTCTGCTAGTTGTGCATACAGCATACACATTTTAAACCCTGGCTCACGTTTTCCTCTGTCTGAAACATTTCCCTGTTGTTTCTGCCCTGTGGTTCCTTGCCACAATAAATACATGCGAAAGCCAACTGGAAGATAATGAAACACCAGTGTTCACAAAGCAGGGGATCGATCAGCTGAGAGTTCTTGGAAATATTGTTTGCATACGGATTCGGACAGAAGGGCAACCGAAAAAGGTACCACTCTGCATAGAAAGCAACACAGTGGTACAAAAGAACTTTGAAAAGTGATTATGCTGTAGCGATCCCGGTTCCCGCAGGCAGGCGCATCACACAGGGTGAGGCAATCCACTCACAGACGGAGGGCGAGCGCAAACCCGGGACCTCTAGCGCTAAAGCATAGCGCCAATACCGCTGTACAAAAGAGCCGGCTCCTTTGCAAGGAGCGTATATCAGGCTTATGTCTTTGTATGTGATTACGTCACCTAACAGCCCTGCTGCTGCTTTCCCCCGTGCACGCTACAATACATTTCAGCTGAAAAGAACAAAAAAAACCACACAGGAATAAAAGTAGTATTTATTTTGCATTTTTAATATTGTAAATAAGCCACCATACAGACATACTTACATGCATGCATACATACATACATACATACAATTTTAGCACATAATAACACATTGCTAGCTCAGTGTTATTTTCTGTTGCATTGTGTTCCATTATTGCAGTTTCATTTGATATAATAGATGGGGAGCTTGTGAGTAGTCTGTTTCTTCCTCGTATTAGAATTATAGACGATGTTTAATAGTCTATAATTAATGCTTAATCATAGATTATAACAATAGATTAATAACAAATACAGTTTGCAAATATTGCCCATGCATTATTCAGCAACGATTGATATTTAATCTCACATTTTTAGTCTTGATTTAGTGTTACTCAGAACTATAGAGTCCTAGTCCACAGTGTTAGACATTGGAAGCTGCTGGAATGTTCAGGGGCTGACTCCTGGCCCCTCCCCTTTTCACTGCATGCCCACCAGCTCTGTGATGGGCGGGGCCAACACCATGAGCTCCTGATACTCCCTGAGGAAGAGGCACATGCGGGAGAGGTAGCCGTCCTCCTGATAGGGCAGCCGCTTCTCTCTCAGGTAGCGTGAGATGATGGGTTTCACCTGGGGAGAACACAGCAGAGCTGATATCTACCCACGCAGAAAGGGGTGTAAGAGGACTACAGGTCGTACAGATGGTCCTTTACTGACCTTCAGGCACATGTGATCAGACAGGAACGGGAAGAGATGGTGTTCCACGTGGCAGTTGATGAGGGAGTGTCCGAACGTCCAGTCGAGCAGAGGGTTTCTGGGTAAATTCAGCACCCCGTGTGTCATCTGATGTAGTCGGCTGGGCCTCCGGCTGGCAGAGAACATGGGAAGGCCGATGTGCTGAAATACAAGGGAAGCATGCACTCAGTACACACAAGGGAATGAAAACCATTAGATCTGCAATGTGTGCCGTAATTAGGCACTAGTATCCAATGTAGGAGGCATTGCCTGTTAAGCAAAAATCTAACAGTGTGGTTATGGAAATGTACTGCACAGAGCACATGGGCAGGTGTTCAGACGGGTGAGTTGTGTTGAAACACTAAATATTTGCATTCGTTTTCCATGCTTGAGTGGTTTCTTGTGTGACGTCACACTATTCTACTGACAGAATGGGGTGTGAAATGCTTTGTTACAGCATATGAGAGAGCAGCATATATCAATGGTTACAAGTCACTAACAAAACACAGTACAAACTGCAGCCACAGCAGAACACTGACAGGCTGTTCAGAGAGGCTTGGGATAAAGATTGAAAGTATTGCAACTGTTTTACTGGTAGAGCAAATGTTGCCAAACTCATTATTATTCCGTGGGAACCAGCAGTATTGCCAGAAGGGGTCTCAGAAGGAAGAACTCCCTTGTTCAGGAGAGCTTCATTCCATACTGAACATTTGGAGTCTTTAACTCATGTCATATCAGCTACTTTCAGATGGCTCATGTTGTAGCATCCATTACCCACTTATTTGCTTTAGATACATCCAATACTGCATAACTGTTTTCATTGTCCATCTCCTTTCATACAACAGGATGTTGAATCACCAACCCTGCTTTAAAGCATGTCCTACATGTACCTTTTTTTTTCTTTGCTCTAATTGGTGAAGCTCACAGCTGTGAAAGCAGAGGGAGAGAAACCAGGAGAGTGTAGACGTACCTGGAAGATGTTGACATGAATGTAGGGGAGGGAGAAGGCGGCTCTACACAGCAGCATGCAGAGCAGGGCAGAGACTGGGGACTGGAATCCTGACAGGTGGAGTAGGAGCCAGTACTGGGAGTAGAGACCCAGCGTGATCATGCACAGCGTCCGCAATGCAATACCCATGGAGAGGTCCTTCAGGAGGCCTGCAGCAAAGATCATTCAATAATGAACAGGGGACAGGTGGGAGCTGGAATTAGTAACATAACTAGACCACTATCGACCGAGGCTGTGGAAATGATTTAGTGTGCGATCTAACGCTGCAACTTATATAAAAAATAAAACACTTCCCATGAAGTGCCTCTTTATTACACTTGACTACGTAGTGATTACACAGATGGCTAAGTAGTTACAATTATGGATGTACGATGCAATTATGGTTTGCAAAATTCTTTACTTCAAATTTGTCATCAAATTATCATTGGCAACTCATTTCATTTTGGTGCACAGTTAGAAACGTTTCCTGTAAAGTCAGGAAGTCAGTCAGTCCCTGATCCCTCACAGCTGCAGTAGTGTCCGTACCAAGTGCCACCACTGGGGTGATAACGGGCACAGCCAGTGGGGCCACGAACATGTAGACGTATCGCGGGAGGAAGGGAAGCTTCCAGGTGCTGGAGTCTCCGAGGCCAATGATGTTGGTGTGGGCGTGGTGCACCTTGATGTGAGCATGCACCCCCGCCCTCGCAGAGAACGAGCCGCACAGCTAGGGGAGACAGACACAGAGGAGAGATACATTCTCACAGGGTCACTTACTGCCTCTCCAATATTCAGCAACAACACCTGAGTGCTGGCGCTCACTTCAGTGTGCCAAGTTAATAGGTGCTCATATTTAGCACTAGCACTCAAGTTGCTCTGAATATGGTTGCTATAGTTTAAGGAAAATGTAAACATAATCCATATTATTTTTTAATGAAAAAGAGTTTCTTTGCAAGTTTATTTTTGTAGTGCAAAGTGGATAAAACACTTTCAATTAGCGGTTGAAAGCTTTGTATTGATTTGGCAGTACAAATGAGATGCCAGGTTTATCAGCGTTTAAGCTGCCAGGACAATAGTAGTACATTGACACTGGACTAGTTGCAAATAATTAATAAAGAGTGTTCAATCCACAAAGCTGGGTTCTGCATACTGTATCTCTGTATTAAGAGTCAATAGACTTTGAGCGCTGGTCTTTCTGGCAGCTCCACTGCTGATTCTCTGAAAAGAGTCAAGCTGAAAGTTGATGGAAGTAGTCTAATTGTGTAGTCAATATTGTTGGCTTTCCTAAAGGTTTCTGAGTCGTTTAATGCTCTTAACAAGATGGTAGAGATTGGTCTACTCCTCTGTGTTGAATCTCCTGTGTATGGCTTGAGAGCAGTAAATACATACTGTGTCATTCTGCTTTACATAAGTCACGTACACAAAACACATATTTTTTTGCATGGTTTGCCAGCTGGTATCTTTGTGCTCCGAAGATCATTCCCAGATCTTTATTTTCAGGTTATGCAAAAAGCTAAAAGCTTTGCGCAACATGGTCTGCTGACAACAAGCAAGCAAGGACCTTGTACAGCCGAGACTGATACTGATAAATATATTGTAGCAATCTCAGTTAACTCAGTCAGGCGCATCACACAGGGCGAGGCACGTTACAATATTATCACAATTAATTTCCTCAAACAGCGTGGCATTACTGTTTGATATGAATGCATATCACAATCCATTTCCTCAACAGATGCTGATGAATTTGTGGGGTTTCAATACAGCGTAGTTGTACTATGCTCTTTATTGGTGTATGGCAGTTGTCGCGAGCCAGACTTAATCTTGAATTTGAAGGTGTTTTCTCTTCTGTAGCATCCTGTTTGCATTGTTGCTTCTGTGATTTCGTAAGGATAAACTATAAACACTAAAATATCTTATCTCAACATTTAGAACACCTCTTGTAATTCCATCAGGCAGATAAACAGGATGGAAAAGTTACTGCAGACAGATAAAGGGATGAGTAATCTACATTAATTAGTTTGTTATCTTGATACAGCAGACCGTGAGTCTGGAGAGATATAAAGATTTGATTCTGTCCTGGTCAGCTCAGCAGTTTCTGGTATTTAAAATGGACTGCTCACCTCAATAAAGAAAACGGCCCAGAACCGGCCCCAAGCCTGGGACTCGCTTAACGACCCATGGCTGGCTAGGTGAGTCCCCTTTATGGTGATAACAGCGTGTGCCGTCCCCATGACCAGGATTCCCAATGAGAAGAGTAGGGTGTGAGAACAACTCAGCAACAGGAAACCTGGATGATACATGGGGTGGAGTGGTGAGCAGGAACAGATTGCATTATAATGTGTGACATTCCCTAAACTCTGTGTATTTCAGCTGCGCTTGACTCAGCTGCGGTTCTTAAGGACAGTATTATTGTCATTGCTTGCTCCCCAGAACCTCTTTATTTACAAACTAAGCACTGACCACTGCTAATGTCCAGAAATCAATACCAAATCAGCCTATATATGGATGAAAGAGACTGTTAAAGGAAGCTGACCGCTGCCAAGGACATATGAAAGGCATTTACACATATTGTCATCCCTGCAGGCGATGGCCAGCTGCCAGTTCTTGCAAGAGCTCAAACAGAGGTCAGAGAGAAACACCTTTTTTGAGATACCTATGAAATCTGATTGCAAAACACAGCATTGTAAAATAACTGGGCTTAAACAACTAGCCAACCCTGTTTCAGGATTGTCTACAAAAGTTAAGCAACCTTTCTCATAGTCCAATAGTAAACCAGTGCACACACATACGCAGGGTCCTCATTTGTAGAGATTTCATACACATACACAGGGTCCTCACATGCAGAGACTTCATACACATATACAGGGTCCTCACATGCACACTTCATAATGTCAAATAACTTCCACATTTAGTCTGAAAGGGGAACAGGACTTTAGTTGCACACCATAAAATTTAGGAGAAGATTCATGAAAATGTAGACTGTGCCAGACAGACAGATGGACATATTTTATTGAGGATCCTTAAATACTAAACTCACCTGCAGGTAAGGAGAGGAAAGCTGCAGCGAGTATTGCACCATCGATTCCCCGTCTCTCCCACCAGCTGCTCTCGTTCACAGCTTTCTGGACCAGCCCTGTTAGCTCCATCATCACAGTCACCTTCTCCCTCTCCTCTTCCTTGTAATTCTCACTCCTGTGCACTAGCGCAGGTACCATCTCCTCTTCAGCATTCCTTTTCTTACAAGTTCCAGCCCCATTCAGAAGGGAAAGGTCTTGAAACTGCCTTTTGTTTCCTGGGATCTCCTGTCCAGCAACCTCTTGGGATGAGGGCTTCCTTTCCAAATTCTTCCAGCTCCTTTCCCCTGCATCCCTTATCCCACTCTGTGCCTCCACTTCTTTTATCTGCAGTACAGCGTCCGATAGTGCCTCCATTCATACACACCTAATAACAAAGTAGGCTGTGTCAGCTGTCGATAAAAAGAAAGACAGAAAGAAGTTAAGGAACAAGAAATAAGGTTAAAGGATGTCGCCTGCTAATAATTTGTCCTGAACTGAACCATAGAAAGACATCCAACCCTGTTTCTCCCTTCCCCCTTCTCCCTGCCGCTACCTCCACCTTCGGCTCTCCTCTTTCCTCCCTAGTATTGTGCCCTCTCTATTTCAAAACCCTCCCAGATATCCAATTGATAAACACAGCCGTCCTCCACCAGACTCCAGCAGCAGTATTGCATGCCCTGCCTTCAAAATCTATTAGCAGCGCCTCCTGGGGAAAAGCCCTATGCTCTTGTTCCGTGCTGCTGACTGCTGGATAATCAATTCTCCACTGAGCTGGAGCACACTTTTCTTTTTCACAGTGTCTTCTTTCTTTTGTGGCAGATCTCCTGTGACTGTGGAAAGTAAGGGAGGTATTGGGGGAGGGGAGTGTCAGATGTGCACTGATTGTTTTTTGTTCTACAGATGAACAGAAAGCAACACTACAAAGAAACAGAAAAAAAAGTATCATGTTTTATTGCCATGGTCACATAGGGGTGTCATGAAAGGGGAGATGTGTCTGCTGCAAAGTGACTAGAGCCTTCTATCTTCCCAGAAATAAGATCAGGGAAATAATTAACATGTTTGTACAATCTTGTGAAAGGAATTGAGCACACACAGAATACTACAGCACCTTTGACAACAGTAATGTACCTGTGTACAGTATGCTGTGACCTTCCGATTAGTGATGAGCAAATTGAACAAAATAAAAATGGAAATCACATATACATATTTTAAAGCGCTGTCACAAAAGCATGAATACATATTAAACATATACATGAGCAAGTATTTTAAAGTGCAAATGATCATGCAAATGTACTTTTAATAATACAGATATGAATGGTAAATTCTCCAGATTCTGAATGAGCAGACATAAGCCAAAACCACCTGATCTATGTATCAATACAGGGTCTATTAGCTCATACGCCTGTTCTGTCAGTCCAGCTGTTTTAGATGTGTTTAATAATTATACTTTCATAAATTATGCATTTACCACCAGTAACATTATTGTAACTTTCAAGCAATATTAGCTCAACCCATTACTGTGTAAAGACAAAAGTGCTTGCTCACCTGGGTTCTATTCTTTCTCAGTCCTGTCCCTCACATGCTCACTTACTTCTCTCCTTTAAATCTGCTATGGTATCTCTCTCCTTTTCACTCATGTGCTAGTGCCCCTCCCTCCCCCTTTTAGTAAACACCAGCTGGGTTTTTAATTGTGGTTTATAGTAACTTAATCCGTAACTAAGCAAGCTTGTATGTCCATGGCATACTGCAGAAATATCTGAACCTCCTCACCCCAATGAGAAGGCTGTGACTGCAAATTAGTACGGCTGGATACAAAATTGAAATAGTTATCCCTAATTGTGCAGGAATGGGCGCCCCCATGTTGATGATTATTAACTTGAACGAAACGAAACATGTAATGAAACAAAAACTTCATCCATAAACTTTGATCACAATCACCATGGGAAATCACTAATGGGTGTGAGACAAGACCTAATAACAAGGCCTTTAAAGGAAGTAGTTTACCATCTAGTGGCTGAAAGAGGTTGGTGCGCAAAATATTCAGGTGCAATCCAAATGCACACCTGTTTGATTATTTTGTTGTCACATGACAGTGGCATGTGCCAGCCTGTATCATTTCCATACCAAAAAGTAGGCTTTAAATGCCGTCTCTTACATGCCATGCTCACACAAGAGCTTTTACAAAAAAGTAGGCTTTAAATGCCGTCTCTTACATGCCATGCTCACACAAGAGCTTTTACATGAGAGCACATTCTGGCGGAAAAGCTCTTTAAATGCCTGGTTGTCACAACTGCAAATCACCCACACCTGATTCCTGCATGTCCTGAGGATCATGGGGTCTTAATTGACATATACCATGTTTACTAGGAACTAGTCCTTTTGTAAATTATTGTTTTGAATCTAAAAACAAATGGAAAGAACTCTTCTGAAATGTTAAAACATTTAACTTTTAATGCACTATGGTTATTTCAAGCAGTGTATTCTGTTTATTTGTTTTACGTTTTCCCCCTAAAAAATACATTGTGATGTCTGCTACAAAACTGATTTCTCGTGACTTAGCAATGTGCACATGAAAAGCATGTGCACGCATGGAAGACTGTATATTAACATAACGTACACAGGTATACATACAACATATACACAAGACTGGAATAGATGACATGGGGAAGAGGGGTGGCTGCAATCACAGGGGGCAGGGAAGCTAAGGTTCTCCCCTCCTGACACGGTGTAAATTATAATATTAGTAGCATGGTCTGATATCCTTGATCTTTTGATATACCCAACAGTTTTACACTTATATAGTGATACAGCTTTTCAATTAGACATATTTAAGGACAATTATATTCAGAATACAACAGTGTACATACACAACTGTACATGCATACAGACATACATACAAACATACATGCAGAAGGTACATATCAACAGCATTTCTATTTGATTTCATAATTGTAGAATCAACACTTGCTGTAAAAGGGGTTTACCCTTTTAAATATGTCCACGTGCTGTCTAGATCCACGATTTGGTTGAGTTTTAACAGAGAATTGGAAATAAATAAATAAATAAATGCCCAGTTTTACAGATGACCGGGACTGAGGCACATGGATTTTAAAAGACTTACCCCACAGGGGCAATACAATGTTCCAAACAACCCTGAGTTCCAAAAAGGCTTCACTGCCTCCATATACTCTCTGTTATATTAGTGATACGTGCTTGCACATTATTGCATTCTCACGTGTCCGACTGCCCAAATGAGCTTGAGATCTTGAGTTCCTAAGATCTCTATGAACAGCACGGAATGGGGTGGGTCTTTCATGCATAGTCATGTCACAGCTCAGCCACTGGAGGGCAGCACTCTGCTCACTCTGCTCCAGCTTGCTTGAAGGCTCAGCCTCTGCCCAGGGATGTTTTAAAACAGGCGTGATCCCACGTGACTGATACACCAGCTTCCACAGCACCTTCGCAAGACCCTTAAAAGATTTGCAGGACTGTTCTTGGCAAAAAAAATCTAATAAAAAGCCAAATAACAAATCTGCTGATATTTTGTCTGGCAACTTTTTTGTCTCCCACCGACGAGTGTCTGTGTTGTTATCTGCAAAAACAAAATAAGTTATTCGCAGATAAATCATTTTGTTCAGTTTCAAATTAATTGAAATCAATGTAATGACACTCCATAAAGACATACTGTACATTGCACTGTGTGCAGAGATCAACTACAAGCTCATAGTGAAATCTGAACTTTCTCAAAACAGACTCGGTTTATGTTTTAAAAGGCACAGCAACGTCTTGATGAGATACTTACAGTTCGGTGTCTTCTATCTTTTTGGGGTCATCCATAGTTGTTCTTCTACGCTTGCAGGCATCCAGGATCTTCTTGCGGGGTCCTAACGGGATGTTGATGCTCTTGAGGTCATGGTCTGAGCACAGCAGGAGTGCCTCGAGGTCAATCTTCTCCTTCTTGAAGATGGGGATGAACTCTGACATGCTGTGGGTGGCCAGGAAGGTCTCCAGGGGGCTGGTTTCGGGCTCATCATCATCGTTGAGGCCCAGCTCCATCTCGTCCCAGGGCAGCTGCTCCAGGTTGCGTTCCTGCAGGCTGTTGGCGCTCCCGATGCTGTCGTTGAGGCTGGGCGAGCGTTGTAGACGGCTACGCATGCGTACATTCCCCATCCTGGCCTCCAGCTCGCTGTCTCCCATGCTGGCACTGTCCTGGCCGATACCGAACAACCCTCCGCTGACGTAGTTACGCCGGAACACCATGGTGCCCAGCCCCGGCCGGTTGAACAGAGAGTCATGCCCAGAGTCCGTGCTGACCTCTGAGTAGGCAGAGTCTAGGTGCATCCCGGGGTCACTTATGGCACGCGAGACAGCGTCCTCATCGTTGGGGAACATGTCCCTGATGTTGCGGCGCATCCTGTCCTTGGGGCTGGCGTAGGTCCCCTGCTTGACAAACATGACGTCATTCCCCAGCTGCAGGCCAGACAGCGAGCGCACGCTCTTGCGGCCGTCCTCATAGATCTTGAAGGTCCCGTCCACCTGCTTCTTCTTATCCAGCTTCTTCTGGATCTTGGTCTTGCCCTTGGCAGTGGCGTGGAGGGTGGCCTGGGAGTATGGCATGGAGGAAGAGCTCACCATGTTGAGGTGGTGGAGGTTGCGGCTCAGGGTGCTGCTGGAGTAGCTGGAGAAACTCATGGCATCCGAAGCATCTGAAGCCTCCTTGTGGTACTTCTTCTCCATGCGCTGGTGGTGTTTCCTCTGGAGCTTCACACAGTCCTTGATGCGCCTCTCAGCATCGCGGAATGCCCGGTCCTTCAGCTTGCTCACCAGCTTGGGGTTGAGCCCTGTCTGTTTGGCAGCGATGGAGTCCAGGTAGCGCACGCACTCCATGTGGTTCTTCATGGCTGCCATGTCCAGGGGCGTGTGGTAATCGTTGTCCAGGCACCAGACGTTGGCCCCAAACGACACCAAGAAGGAAAGACAGTTTAGGTGCCCGTTCGCGGCAGCCAGGTGCAAAGGAGTGTTCCCCCAGATATCACACTTGTCTAGGTCGCCCCTAGGTAAAAAAATATAATAATAATAATAATATTCAAGGTTTCATACACATCCAACACTTTAAAATACAAATTCTCAGGAAAAAGTCAAGTAGATAAATATTTCTGTTGGTGCCTAATTCACTGAACTGTACACTTTTATTATACTTTCACATAGTTTTACCTAAGATTTCATATTTACTTGTACAGCAATACTTATTCTCTTAAGTCAATGAGGATCCTAATGATAGACCAATATAACAGCTCTCTAGTTGCTTAATTTTGAAATACACAGACTTAACTTCAACATGACCTTCACCTTAATAAATGAATCCCTAGGTGTGCCTTGAGCAGGTAGGTGACTCCATGTGTCACTCCCTCCTTACCTTATGACCCACGAGCTGCCTCTCGCTGCATTATTACTGCTTTGCTAGAGTGAGTTATCAGCAGCACTAATCTATCTTAAGGTATTGTGTTTCAAGCTCAGGTGATTGCATTACTGCCTTTCTCAGAAGAGCAGTACTGCAGCCTCACTCAACCTGCACCACTCATCATGTCACTGTCAGTCACTGTGGCTCCAACACTATAAAGAATATGCAGAGTCAATGAGGGTTTCCCAGTTCATAGGAGAATGTAATTAAACACAGCGAGACACAGACAGCACAGGGTACAAAACAAGAAATGGCAGGGCGGTCTGGAGGTGGCGGGTTCACCTACTGGTCTTAGGAGCGTTTTAAATTAATGGTATTCCCAATGGCTGTTTACAGGTAATACAGTCACACTAATAATAAGCATCTTGAACATGACACCAATGATTCGACTTAAGAAAGGACAACAGTTTATTACATTGTAACTACTGTACACATACTGCAAGTTGAATTGAAAAACTAATCTTGTCAGCCTGTCTCAAGGATAAATGGGATCATGTGTATGGTACAATTGTATAGCATTCATAACCATGCCCTAATAGAATAACACACTGCCAAGGCTTTTTGCAAAAAAAAAAAAAAATTAAATGTTTGCATATCTTTATTTTTATATAGCGCCTTTCATAGTGGCCTACCATCACAAAGTGCTTTACAGAGGGAGACTGAACTGTGCATTACATGCAGAGTCACTTACAATAGGACACTGAATTAACATCTCATCTGCAGGATGGAGCACGAGTGTCACACAGTGAGTCTTTTTAATTTGATGATGCAACTATCCACCATGCTAGTCTATTCCATGTTTGGATTTTAGGTGCGTGATACAGACTTTGTGCACATGAGTCAATTCATGGTCTGCAATTCTTTGAGTACCTCAATAACCACAATCATATCTTCCAGGCATCTTGTGCAATCTATGGCATGCCAAGCCTTTAATGCATCACAAACACAGGCCAAATCGACATTAAAAATAGGTCCTAATAAAGTGTCACATTATATTACCTATAAAATCACCCAAAACAGGTTTCTTCCAGTAAACATGCCCTCTTCCTTAAACTTCCATCACGGGAAATATGCAGTGTCTTTGTTAGCTTGAGATACAGTCACTCAGACAAGCCGATGAGGGGCATTGAACCAAATTAAGACTGGTTGCTTTCTATACAATATTGTAAGCATTAGTTTCATTGTAGATGTGATTCTCACCTTGTATCTACCAATAGGAACGTAGATTAGACAGATAATTATAGATCCCACATGACATGAATTGCTGTAAAGAAAGGAAGTCCTAGAGAATTTCTGTAACTAACAAACAGAGCCCATTGTACTATGTCACATGAGCGATTGTGTTACTGTGTTTTGTAAGCGAGTGTGATGAGCGAGTGACGCTCACTGCAAGGGGACTTCTGGAGGGCAGTAGCTGGGAAGGAAGAGAAGCCAACCCAAGCGAGGGAAGCTACTGCATAGACAGACAAACATGTTCCTGAACCTGGTGTACAATATTTTACTCGCGTTTGTTTCTAGTGCTTCTAATATGTCTCTGACTCCATATGTATTTAGTTTGTAAATATGTACAAGTTTTAATTAAAATGTCTGCGATTTCCTACACTTTTCTTTTACAACACTGTAAACTGTTTCCCAGGTACTCCACTTTGCATCTATCCAGAGACAACATCCATTAAAGACAGTGAAGTGGCCACTCCCGGGTTGAGCGGGGATCCAGGAGAAGTAGGCAAAAGCAAAAAAAAAAACAACCGTGATTGTGTTTATAAATCTGCGCCGGTTTTAACCCTATAAAGGAGTTGCCTTCTGTCCTGGCCCACCCTGCTAGGCCAAGCTTGGACGTAATCAATATTTCATGGGCTGCAGGTGAAGTGTTGCAGAGGGGAATGAATTATTGCTTAGCAGGAGTTAGCTGCTTTTAAAGGGACCAGCTGGGCCTGGTGCCATTAGTGCTGACACCAGAGATGTGGGATTGACACTTCCACACCAAACACATTCTCACACCAAGCTTTTTACTGACCCCGGATTTAACGCACATGGCATTTGAGCTTTTACTTAAATTGGAGTTTGGATTAAACACAAGTTTGAACAAATACCACGTTTTAATTTTATTTCAGCAACACATATGCAAATGTAATTTAAGCTGTTTATGCTAAAATGCACTTAAAAAATGCCCCTATCTGTGTAGATATTAAAATATGACCACAGAACGAGGTAGATTCATATTTACAGTTTACTTTAATAATAAATATTGACTGCTTGGTAAAGGAAGGTAAATCCATAGTACTGTATATGCACAGGAAAAACATGATAAAATGCAGAACTGTCAATTTTAATATAAATAACGTCCATATTTCTTGCACCTATATTCCAGTATGGGTGTTTATTTTGGAAAATGAATCCTGCTCCTTTATTAAGTGAGCTCTGTTGCCTCAATCCCTCCAGTCAGAGCCATGCAGGGTCACTAAATCTTTACTGCCGGGACACTGTGTCAGGGATTGCCATTTGATTTAACGCTGAGAAGATGGCTGCTGGAATAAACAGGCAATAACATCTTCACTACTAGCTTTCACAGCGAATCGCCAATAATTCTTATACACAAACATAGGAGTTAATGTACAGATTCCACGGAAGACCACAAGAAACTGTCTCTTACAGGTGTTAAAAGACCCTTTAGCCACATGCTATACTATACAATATTTCCCTAGTTGTAATGCATGGATTCCCAAAGAGGTCAACTTCTAACATATGTATTCCCTTCAAATCACTAGACAACATAGCTTTCAAATCTGTCTGCACTCATCAGTTGACCACGCTCCTAGCCCTCAACTCTAACCATTACACCACACTAAGCCATTTCTTCACTTTCTGTCCGTCGGCTCTAACCACTGTGCCACAGCCTCCCAGCCCCCTCATCACGCTCTGAAAATGTGTCCAACTTTGTAATAACAATACCAAGAATAATTGTGTTCAAGAATTACATACCAGTAGCAGCAGTTTCTCAGAGAGAAAGGCTTGCAGTTGTAAGAGTCACTTCCATCCTTCATCCTGACCTTTATCTCCTGTCTAGCACTTTCTGTCATTACACACTACCCTGTATTTTTGCAACTTAATTGGACAAGCCTGAATGCTACTGGATGGCAAATAAAACTGTCAGCTTAGGATGCTAGCACTGAAACATTGCTATTGTGTCTGTCGCTCTCGTGGAAACCATTTAGACATCCAAGGAGCTTGCAAGGACAGATCTTCGTTGTTTAGCTTACTTTACCACATTGTTATTATACAATGTTTATCACTGCCCTGGGTGTCTTTACCCTTTTTCTGTTTTTAAACAAAATGCTGATGCTTCAGGAAGAACATTGGGAAAAATATCCAGCTACTTTACAACAATAAGTACCAATGGACCAGCTACAAGCACCCTACTCACTATAAAAAAAAAAATCCTCACCGGCCATTGCAAATGTGAAAGGATTTCATTCTGACACAAAAAGTGAATAGTCACACAACAAAATTATTATTATTATTATTATTATTATTATTATTATTATTATTATTATTATTATTTTAGTGTGTGCTTGTCAATGTATTCATATTAGGAGCATCAATTAACATTCTGTTATCATGCTCCATGCCAATAGTATGTTGCTAACGCAGCGTCCACATAGATTGGCTTTAAGAAGTTAAAATGAGGTGATCTTATACAATCTTATATAGCAAAATATTAATATCTGAAAAGTGTTAGCCAAATTGGATTTTATACAATATTTAATACCAAAGTATTCCAAAAACCCACCTTCACACTGTATTGATAGTGGAAAATTTAAAACAAATCTTGAAGGATACTAACCTCAAAACGTATTTCTTCACTTGTATCCACTAATATTATTATTCAGCAATTACTGTATGTGGCCACTAAGAGCAATGCACTGAAACAAAGAAACAAAGAACCCACTATCCGGCTAATGTTAAATTGCTAGACTACAGTATTTCAGCACCACGGACAGGTGTAGTCTAGAGTACACAGTGTCAAATATCTTACTGCGTTCATAGGGAATCTGCTCAAGGAAACACACTGCTTTCTCGAATCATCTGTGTTCATTTTATTCCAAAAATACTATATTTTCTTTGTGGGTTTGTGCTTCAGAAACGAATGAAAAGCAAGTGCTTCCTACAAAGATATTAAGCGCTTAAACAACACCTCTCTGCCCAATCAGAACTTGCCACCTCTTGTCTACATAAGAATATCTGCTGATGACATCATAATCAGTTGCTGTGGAAATGATGTCATCAGGGCTGTGACTCCACTCCATTGGAAGCCAACACGAGTGACAGAGGGAAAAGCAGTTGTTTGTATTAATCCTAAACTGTGACAAGGAAGTAGCAGAGAACTACAAAACAGGTAAAGACAGTTATGTTTACATAAGTCTTTTTTTTATTTTTATTTATTTTTTTTACCATTAGTGATAATTTGACAATTTGGCAAGGGTAATTTCACTATTAAACTGTTAAACCGTTAACACCATCTCCTTTGTCATTACATAGGGAGGTCTTCTTACGGCTTTGTGGAACGACTGTACGGTGTTTTTTGGTCTCCGGGTGGTTTGACAAACGACACGGTCCCACTGTCGTCACCGAAAGGTAAACTACTCACAACTGTCGGGTCCCCCCCCCCCCCTTTCCCCCCTCCCCCCCCCCCCCCCCCCTCCCCCCCCCCCCCCCCCAAAACACAAGCCTCTGATCAAACTGCTTACTCTTACTCATTATAACTAGAAACAGGCAGCCCGATTGGTGGAGAGGTAACCCTGCTTCACGGGTTACAACATCAACAATCCAAACACAGGATAACGATCTACACCGGCCTCCTGTTTCACATTTCCAATCACACTGACACGCTGCCGGGACAGAGTGGGGCAGCAGGGCCAGCTTCTCATTGTCCTGTTCTGCTATGGGGTTACCTAATGTACTGTATGTAAACCAGCATGTATCATGGTCTATTATTAGGCTTTCTTTGTGAATATCAGATATGAGTCTGATTTGTACTACTATTAAATCATGTAATGGGTTAGTTACACTATCTGCACATAAATGACAAATACACAATACATACATACATACATGCATACTTACATACTGTTGAAACTGGCTGTAGCTGGCATCAATGTATACGCTTATGTAAACTCAATGCATTTGCCTCAGGGCTTGTAACACTTTCACAGGTTTTATTCTATGTATCTATTTAACAATGTGTGTCTGTTTCTCCAACTCTGCGGACCCCCCTCGACTTAATTTATTGCTATAGAAGTAGGATTTCATAATATCAAACTACCATTTAATACCGACATGATCTCAACATAAGCGCAATAAGAAATAATGTTGAAATATGCTTAACAAATTGGTTAAATTGCCCTTTTAAAAAAAAATCGTTTCTCGTCTGAACTTACCCCCTGGCCACTATGAGCCGCAGCGCCTCCAGGTTGCCGTGATAGGCGACCCACAGAGTGGGGGTCATCCCATCCTCGTCCGGTGCGTTCAGTTCTTTCCTGGTGGCCTCTTTCAGCAGGTCCAGGTAGCCGTCGCGGGCCGCTCTGTGGAACCTGTCGTTCATGGTGCCAGCTTCCAAACATCGGGCAAAACGGCACGGGGGGGGGGGCGGTGTTAGCTCAGCGTGCGCCCAGCCATGAACCTCAGAAGCGGGCGCAGAGGATGGGGTTGCACGCTTCTTGGTTCTCTCCCAGCGCAGCAGCAGCAAGGCAGGACGGTTGCCACGGACACCTAAAATGCCTAGGCCAGCGGGGAGTGGTTTCTGGAAATGAATACCCTGCCGGTTACTGTCGACTGTTCTCCAGGGTCCTAGTGTAGCCACTGTAAAGAAAAGAAGTCTCCTGCAATTCAGTTTTTCCTCTATTTGTACATGTTTAGACTACAATTCAGTGCAACAACGTAACACAAGCCAATACGTAAACACATGCACAAATACACAACACGTACACAGTTTTATTTATTTGTTTGCTTCTTAATTGACATATCTTTTTGTTAAAAAAAAAAAGTAAAACGAAATTGTATAATACATGATGCCACATTTTAATATTTTTGTTTGTTTGTTTGTTTTGAAAAAATGTTCTGAACAAACGAGAATGGCAAGTTTGTCTGTTTAACAAGCAATAAAAAAGGCTTAACCTATAGCATTTATAACACGTATTTTACTACTACTACTACTACTACTACTACTAATAATAATAATAATAATAATAATAATAATAATAATAATAATAATAATAATATAATAATAATCCCTCCATTCACACTGGTCATCGAATGCCCAATTAATTTTTATGCTCTGTTTTTCGATATGTGTTGATAATGGCGAATAACAATTGTATTTTAGATTTTTGTTAACTCATTTGTGTTTTCAACATTTATCAACGCAAGATATAAGTGGTCAGTAAAAGTGAAACGACAGAGACAGTTCAAAAGGTGAGCTTTTCAATACAGGAGAAAAAGGATGCTCAATCAAAGCATCTGCCTTGCAACAGTGTTTCCCCTGTGCAGTGAGATATCAAGGTTAGTAAAGTACCTGCAACTACACCTTTACAAAACGTTCTTCAGATGTATTCTCCCATAATTAAAACATTTCATCAAATATAGATTGGAAACTATAGTGTTTCTGCTAGTTCTCTAGCAAGTAAATTGACTAGTTTTGTAAGTTACATTGTCTGTAGGATTTTTTTCTTCTTGAAACGCTTTTGTATAATTGCAACACGCAGCAATATAATGTAGCAATTAAGCAAAAATACCATAGTTGAAAGTTGCAACTTTGTATATAACTGCGTACCAAACCAGACTTAAACAAACAGCATAGATGTATCCATTTTACAATCTGCTGGCCCTGCTTTAAAATCTGTATGCTTAAAAACCCAATTGAAAATAATAATAAAAACGTGTCAAATGATGGACTGGGACTACTATTAGCATCAAACTTCCAGAGCCAGCAGAAACTTCACAGTGACATTGTATGAAGAACAAAGGGTTTAAATAAATATGATCATACATGCCGCGTGAGCACTGGGCGTCCCCAGATATGCTAGCATTCACACAGGGCAAAAATAGATCTGACCCAGGGTCGATTGCCCAAACGAGCCTAGACCACCTGTTTTTTTTTCCCCCCCCGCAAGTTGGTGTCCAGCTACGGGCCTGTATAAACAACCCTCACTGTTAAGGTACAAAAACCGATTCTCACAACTTTTGTAAGGTGAACTAAACAGGATATTTATTGTGTGGTTTTTCACTGTTCAAGGAACATGGATTCTCACTGACGTACAACCCCCACTGCAACACCAGCACTACACACATTCACAACTCAAACACAAACATGCTGCTGCTGAGTGCTTAACAACAGTAACACTTACATCATAGTGTATTTAACCCTTGTAAATTGTGTTGGATAAAGGCGTCTGATTATTATTATTATTATTATTATTATTATTATTATTATTATTATTATTATTATCAAAAATAATTTAATCTGCATCAGATTCTATCATCCTAAAAAGGAAATTTTGCGAGGCATATTGAAACATTGGCATTGGATTCCAATGAGGTCAGTGTGTAATAGAAAATAATAAGTAACTGAGCACCTGTGTGTGTGTTTTGGTTTTCTTTGATAAGCAAGTTTACTTTTCTAAAATGCAGACTTCTGAGGAATGTATTGTTAGATTTTTAAAAAAGGCATAATTAACCCTTTTATGCATGGCGAACTCAAATGGGGGTGCCTTTAATCCCCCAAATAAAGCAATTCCCCAAATATCAATGCAAAATATATTTATTATGTGTCCAAAACTACTTTTTTCCAGCTACTTCTCTGAATATTTCATAAATGAAAGCATTACATGTTGATTAATAACAATGCTGCTATCAATGTGGGAAGATGCTAAATACAGCAGTGTAAAAGTTATTTATTCCCATATTGTCTGTTGCTATAACTATTCAATAAAACAGCCTCTGACTTAGTCTTCTTTCTTTCTTTCTTTCTTTCTTTCTTTCTTTCTTTCTTTCTTTCTTTCTTTCTTTCTTTCTTTCTTTCTAAAGAGCTGAACCCTTATAAATTTTTCCCATAGTAAAAGCACAGCAAGCATAATAAAGCATTGTGAAAGCAAGGTAAAGCATAGGGAAGCATTGTAAAGCAAAGGGAGGTATGGTAAAGCATAGGGAAGCATTGTAAAGCACAAGGAGGTATGGTAAAGCACAGGGAAGCATTGTAAAGCACTGGGAGGTATGGATCCTACAAACTCCAACGCATTTTGTCCTAATTAGTTCTTTTGTGTAACACTGAGCCCTACACACAAACCACTATTGACATACAAAAGACAGTCCTTAAAACTCCATACAGTGACTGTTTCTCCTTTCATACCAATGTAATTAAATGCATTAAGTTAATCAAAGACAGGGGTGGAAAATATCACTATTTGAATCACATTACTGTGGTTTTGTTAAATTATCAGTATGAAAAATAAGAGTATGCATGGTTTTGAATATATTTCCTTTCTCATACAGGGCACTACATTTATGATGTTCTGTTTAAATTGTCTCCTGTTCTTATTTTTATTCTGCAAGGGGTAGTATATCAGAAGCATAGGCGATGGGTATAAATTCAATGATACACAGCAGGGTTACAGAAAAAGAGGAACTCTCACATAAACTACAACAGGTAAGCAAACCTGTATTGCTCTTTCACAGCTGATTTAGCTCTAGCAGTCTCTTTATATATTTAGAAATGTACAAAGTGAATTTGCAAGCTTTGGGGAATGCAGAATACACTACTATATATATATATATATACACTATATAAATTAATCATAATAATAACAATCATAAAATAAATAAACAACAGTGTATAAAAGGGTGGTTCTAACTTTTTTTTTTTTTTTTGTCAAGTGCATAATTTGATACACACAGGGATTTGTCAGTAATCAGAAAAGATCTCAAATGAAAACAAATCCAATAAGACACCATTGCATTACAATCCAGTTTTACACCAGGGTAAGGGAAACACCTGGAGCTGAGAATGAATTTGTTCTCTTTGGTCTTGAGCTATGCAAAATATTACAGTTCATTTAAAAGGAGAGGGAGCTGAACAACCAAATACAGTGAATGTTCAATTAGAAATCAGTCATTATCCTACAAGTAAAGAAGTTGTCTGTATTGGCCAGTATTTAGTCAAGAGGTTTATGCTTTATTAAATGTATTAATGCTTTTTTTTAAATAATGTTTGGACAAAAAATATATACAGTATCTCTCTCTCTCTCTCTCTTCTCTCTCTCTCTCTCTCTCTCTCTCTCTCTCTATATATATATATATATATATATATATATATATATATATATATATATATATAGATAACAGTACATTCTGTTAAGTTAATGGCTGATTGAGTATCTGAAGTCATATTGTGTTAATATTAACGGACAGCACATCAAATCACTTCATGCATTGGGTGTCATTGTCCCTTGAATGACCACAAGATTGAACTATTCCAAGCAGCTACTTGTAAGCTACATGTTTAAGATGTTTTGATTATTCAAACAGTTTGTTTAAGAAAGTTGGCAGACTTCAGGAGTGATAGAATTACAGTGAAAAAGGATCATCGCCACCTTTGGGTGTAAGTAAATGTTAGAAATCTTGCAGATACAGTTTGGGTAGTTTAATATAACAAAAGGTTTTGATTGTACAATTAGTCACAAGATAAGATAGTAGTGAGAAGTTAAAAAAAGGTATTATTTAAGCTTACTTCCTTGACGGCTTTGAAAGGTAGAACGTATGATAACGGATGAAATAAAATAGATGTGTTTGCATGATCCTTCAAAACTTGGTGCAAGGAACTACGAAGGTAAGGCGTTGAGAACAGCAGGGCGGCCACTGCTGAACCAAACTGGAAGCAACAATTTACAGAATCTACCAATATCTATCTGAGTAAGTAAGGAAAGGGCATGGAGGGTTAGCAAAGCCTGTCATTCTGTGTGGGTTAAAAAATACATTTCCAGGATCCAGTGTGATTCTTACACCCTTACCTTCTCACTTTTCTTTAAAGGGAATTCTGACTGTTTTATAATCTGCTACCAATTCTTAAGGAAATGTTTATTTGTTTAAATCGTTTTGTACTAATGTACATCTTAAATAATATAGGTCTGGGAGGTACTTGTTTTAGTTAGTCTTTTATAAATAACATGCAGTAATTTCAGATGTATATTTTTACCCTCTATGCATTAGGTCATGCAAAAATAAAGGAACCTCGTTTCGCTACACTGGTGGATCACTCGTCGCCTTCACTTAATTCGACACAGTCCCAGATTCTCTCCATATAAAATACAGACATCCTGACTCTTAATTGTTTTATTCGACACCACGCTTTACTCGTAACTCGACACTTATTACCAGTGTAGGACGCAATGCAAGTTGATAACACGCTATTGTAATGACCGTACGTTCAAACACTCTGCTGCGCTTTGAATTGGCCTTCAAAACACCCCCTTTCAAGACAAGAACAATGCAGCTACATACGCTGGAAACACTCCCTCGACCACCAATACTATGTTTAATAATAATACGTAGGATGCATATACCATGTTTTCTAATAACTGGTTAAATAAATCCAGCTCCATTTAAAACATTTAGCCTATTAGTTTTCTTTTGTCAATGTGTTTTGTTGTATATATATATATATATATATATATATATATATATATATATATATATATATATATATATATATATAATATAATATATACTGAAGGTGTGACATCGAGTCACGTAATAGAATGGTGTCTCGTGCAAAACAACGTTTTGGATAAAACACACCATACATTATATATATATATATATATATATATATATATATATATATATATATATATATATATATTGTGTGTGTGTGTGTGTGTGTGTGTGTGTGTGTGTGTGTGTGTGTGTGTGTGTGTGTAATTCTGTAAATATGAATGTTATTCTGTATTTGACTAAAAGTCATTGCCCTATTTACTACCTATCTAACTAAACAGACTCCAATTGTGTCTCAGTGCTAATGTATGTGCAACACCACAATGCAATTACATGCAAATTCACTTAAAAGGAACAGTGGCAGAAAGGTCAATTTCTAGAGATAGTGCCAGCGTTTTTTCATTATACCAACTAATGTACACACACACACACACACACACAAAAGTTAATTTATTTATTTATTTATAACTTTCTGTATTTTAATATACAGTACATTTGTACAGCTACAGTTTCTAATAAATTGTTACGTCGGTTAATTCAGTTAACTGGGGGAAATACAAATGTTATTCCATTTGAAAGTAGGCCAATTAATGCGTTGAACGTAATGTTTTGAATGTGTACTAAAAACACTTAGCGTTTTGAACGTACGCTAAAATCACTCGCCATAGTGTTTGTTTGTTTGTTTGTTTGTGTGGGTGTTTGAGTGTACTGCCTCTGTACCGAAACTATTAAAAAGACTTGGTTAACTTGACACTGTCGTTTCACGTGACTGACCTCTGACTGGAAACAGATAGTTAATTCATTCAGTCGCAACTATCAAGTGCAGCTGGTTAGTGTCCGTTAAAAATGAGTAAGAAGGGAGAACTTAGTTCAATTGGTCAAGCCCATGTTTTTGCATATGTTTGATTTCTGTGTGAAACTGTAAGTTGTTTATTATTGTTTTTGTTCACAGAGTTAATTCTATATAATGTACATTTGTTATTTAAGCCATCAAATTACACAGTACAAGCCAATACCTAAAAGTATAGTCAAGAAAACACCCTCTGAATGTTTCTTTTTAAGGAAGAGTCTAGCCTAAATTGTTGTCCTAACTGGCAGTGTTGTGAGATACACTGCCGTTATGGGTTCTGTCCCCTGTTGGTGAGATGAGATTAAAAGCTCTAAAACCACGCATACAGATGAGCCCGGCTTTTTTGGATTGTGGTTAAGATGCTTGCTTGCGGAGTTCAGGGTCGTCGGTTCGCACCCTTTAACTCATGCACAACCCCATTCAAAAATCCCTTCAATAATGTAGTGCTGTGTTTTTTAATTCCCACCCAGATCCCTGTTGGATGATGGAAGGTAACCAGTCCAATGTTGCTGCTGCCAGCCCCAATGGAGCGATCTCTCTGCCGGCCAGGCAGGAGCTTTCTGTGGAGACCCTTGGTTTCTCTTCCCAGCCTCCGTCTCCTAACCCCCCCTCCACCCTGCTCCAGCAGAGCAGGAACAGTATCCGGCTGCTCTCAGGGATCCTGGCTGTGAACATCCTCCTCCTAGGCAGTGCGCTGGTCTGCGGGGCAGCCTTCAGCAAGGTGAAGGTCCTCTCCGATGAAGAAATGCACATCTACCTGACCATCCTCCTCATCCTCACCACAGCCTGGATGATCTTCTACATGGTGCACACTGCCAGCCGGCCACAGGCTGTGCTCTACAAGGACAGCCATGCTGGGCCCATCTGGCTGAGAGGTACTGTAGGGCCCCAGCATTAAAAAAAGGAATGCTATATCCTCTGCTGTATGTTACACTATATATAGGAGAGGGGGCCGTGCAAATGCATAAGGATGACCAAATATCAGCATCATTTTCCATGGCCCAGGTTAAGTGAAGGACTTAATGTATACTAGCAGAACAGTCACCATTTATACTGACATCGCTACATATCTGCAAACACAACCCATTTCTAAAATATATCCTCCACTATCTCCTTCCATGCCAGATGTAATAAAAGTAGCCCTGCTAACATGGTGGCTAATGAGATTGGATATAGTAAGTTCTCACATAACCACTGCAATGTGGGATTCAGGGCAGCCAGACAAAAAATATCTTCTATTGGTGGGTATCATTTAAAAGCGCTAACCTTCATTTCCAGCAAGTTGTCTTGACATAGATGGTGTTGTATTGTAGTGTGCAGATTATAACTGACTTCTCCTTCCTGTTGTACTCCAGGCGGTCTGGTGCTCTTTGGAGTGGCCAGTTTGATTATGGACGTCTTCAAAACTGGCTACTCCATCGGACATCTCAATTGTGAATCTCCGGTGAAAATTACCTTCCCTCTGTTGCAGCTGGTCTTCGTGATAATCCAGGTAATGATAAACTCCCAGGACAGTCTGAAGCCAGCTATTGATCTCTCAGTACTGAAGTAGCAAGCAGATGTGTCTGATTTCAAAGTGTCATTGAAGCAGGCACAAGTGTGTCATGATTCTAAATGGTTGGGGACAGTTGGGTTACTGCAGACTGCTGCAATGCGATTTACTGCATTAATCATTTTGTTTTCTTCTGCCATCTTTTAGACATATTTTCTGTGGGTGCACTCCAAGGACTGCGTTCAAAAACAGAGCAACATCACAGGGTAAGCACAACTTATTATGGCACCAAATCTGTCTAGTGCATCAATATGGCAGCCTCTAGATCACAATATTGCTTACAGTTTCATTTGAATTGTTTTTTTTACATTTCTTTTTCTATGATGAATGCAGTCAGTCTAAGTGGTTCAGAATTCGTTTGCTCTATACTGAATGATCTTATTTTTCCTCTTAATCTGTCTTTACCTGGCTCTGAGCTGAACTGGCTTCCTCGTTCTATTTAAGTCATGTGGCAATGCGACCTTTTAATTAGTTCTGACCAGAAGAGTTGATGATGTCCCACTTTCACAAGACTTACATGACTTGAATTGAATGAGAAAGTCTTTTCAATGCCAGGCAGCCTTTGCATGTACTTCCACGCTGAGCTTTGGAAACGCAACCCTCATCCCCTGACTCCTGAGTGTTCCGTACAGATGTGGTCTGATGCTCACCCTGGCCACCAACCTCATGCTGTGGATGTCAGCTGTCACTGATGAGTCTCTCCATCAGACCGGGGAAGAAGCCTCGAAGCCCAATGACAGTTTCAGCCATCTCCGAAACGGATCCATGTTCTTTAAAGGTACCTTGATGCTTTATCTTTAGTATCCTTGATTGGCATGGATATGACATTGAAGTGTAAGTAGCTTCACATTCTTAATTTTTATGTGTTGTGATATTTGCTATCATTCTGAGTTTCTATTGCAATTACAGTACTTAAGCATTACCTGCAGAAGCTGCTCTTCTGCTGAAGTTACATATTCTATTCTAGTTGCCTGTGATAGATATATGTAATATAGTCTGGATCAGTCAAACTGTCTTTAAATGTGTAAGAGGTGGTACTGAAGCCAGAATATCACTGTATACACTTTAAACCATTTTGTGAAGTATGACAGTCAGACCCATGGGTCTGAAAATGTCCTTTTCCTTGTTAAATTAATTCCCTGTTATCATTCTAGCCAGTGGATCGGGATGCAAGTGCACCCACAGTGCCTGTGAGATTTTTCAAAAGGGTTTTTACTACCTGTACCCCTTTAACATCGAGTACAGCCTCTTCGCCTCAGCCATGACCTACATCATGTGGAAGAACATCGGCAGGCAGATTGACGACTGCAGCCACCACAAAATCAGCTTCCGTGTCAAGGGAATCGTGCTGGGAGCCACTGTGGGGTTACTGGTGGTGATGGCTGGACTGGGAGTCTTCATTGTCTATGAGGTGGAAGTCACAAAGGATACATCAAGGGAGCGGGTCTTGATCATGTATTACACCTTCAGCATTGTTGGCCTCATCTTGATGTCCCTGGCCTCCTTAGCTGGCTCAATTATCTACAGGTTTGACAAGAGAACAGTGGTATCCACGAAGAACCCAACACGAAGCCTGGACATTGCCCTTCTTTTGGGGGCTGCACTGGGGCAATTCCTCATCTCTTACTTCTCTATCGTAGCCATAGTGGCCGAGAAAGCCACCCGGACCGTCAGCATGCTCAACCTAACCTGTTCTTTCCTCATTATCCTCCAGATCTGTCTCCAGAACTTTTTCATTATTGAAGGGCTCCACAAACAACCGTACCATGCAGAGCCTCCTGTGGTGAGCGTGGTCTTCATCAATGAAGGCACCTCGCACAGCAACCCTTACTCGCCTTCCCTCAAGAATGATAATGATGAGCCCTCACCAGCTGAGAACAACCTGGAGCCCTCATCTCATAGCCACGACTTCAGCAGCGCCATCCATTCATCATCCAGCCGCATGTCCTGGAAGAGGAGGGCCCTTAAGGAGATCTCAATATTTCTGCTCCTCTGCAATGTGATAGTAAGTGGGATAGTAAATCTTTCTTTCTTTCTTCTACAGTTTCCCATAGTAAAAGCACATCAAAGTTTAATAAAGCATGGTAAAGCATAGGTAAGCATTGTAAAGCACAGCAAAGCATGGTAAAGTATGTTTTAAAAATTTGGTAAACCATAATAAAGATAATAAATGTACATTATAACCCCATGGTTAACATCATTTATTTTTTATTCTCCTGTTTAGTTCTGGATAATACCGGCGTTCGGTGCCCGCCCGCAGTTTGAAAATGGTTTGGAAGAGTGGGTTTATGGATTCTCCATATGGGTCGCCATTGTCAACATCGGGCTTCCTTTTGGGATTTTCTACCGGATGCACTCGGTTGCCAGTCTCTTCGAGGTCTACCTCACATCTTAATGCCCTCTTTCCCAGAGCCTTTCAAGTGAAATTTGCAGATAACTTGACTTTGACTTACATGGTCCGGCTGAGGAACTCTTAAAAGTGGGACAGTTCCTTCCTGTATATAGTGTATACAAATACAACATTTACATTTTAAAATTAAAAAAAAAAAATTAAAAAATCATGTTTCAGTACTGGAATTTGAAGCCCTCTGTCAATTTACAGTTCATTCACGTTATTGGACCATCACATTTATGCCTGCCACATTATATTCCTGAACATTGAGTATTCTTTATGGCCCAAACTCCTATATTCTTTACCTTTATTTATACAAAAACGACTCCCATATCTAAATCTGAGGAAACACTGTGTGGCTTGGAACTTGGTTTCAAGAGCCTAGGTTTCAGGCCACTGCATGGCAAACCAGGGTAGACTTGGCTTAAACTAGGTCTCCTGGAAAGAGGTTTCAAGCCACTGTTCCTGAAAAAAATGTCTTTGTTTCCTCAACGCTAATATTTAACCAGAGTGTAAATGTTTGGCTTCTAGAATAATCAAAATGGGGAAGAGATGCTTGCATCCCTGCTGGGCAAGTTAACAGAAGTTTTGTCTTATGTGAAGGCTGTCGTTGAAACAGACAATGCAGGTACTTTAGGAAAGCTACTCTACTGAACTGTAGACTGTACATGATGTTCAGTGCTCTAGCACTACACTTGGATTAGGAGGAGAGAACACAACACTGCTTCTTAGAAAAAAAGGTTTACTTTAGAAATTACCCATTTCCTCACTGCAAAGGTTTTTCAATCCAGCACAAATCATTGCAAGCAGACAGACAGGTAATTATCTACAGCAGCATTACATTTAGAAGTGAACTCTGACTTTTTTTGTGACAAAAATGTGCATTTCCAGTTGAGAGTGTAAACAGAGTGCAAGCAAACCCAGCAACTGTTATTTACAACTGGGTGCACTTCCCAGCAATAAACTGAAGGGTCATTTATCACTTTTCTCTCCCAATACCAACTCATGCTACATGGGAAACTCACTCAGAACGGCAGACAACTTATTCAATCCACGCTCTTGCCAGCGGTTTTTAAAGTGGTCCTTTAAGCAAGTGGAATTTCGCCATGCATCAGCACATCAGACACAGGCTTAGCGACATCCCGCCATAACAAACACAAAATGTTTGGAAAACTGTGGCGATGTCCTGAGATATGTCACAGCTATGACATCACAATGCCCACTGAAAATGAATAGCAGAATGAATGCCACTGTGTAACTAGTTCTATACCAAAGGACCAGAGTGATCCGAGTCCACTTTACTCTCTTGTTTTATTAATTTTTGTCTGAATAGTGGGTTGGAGATGAAATTTAATATATTTAAGATAAGGAATGCAAGGTTTGCTGGGGACAATGTAAAATAGTACTGGAAAGCACAAAGGGCAAGATTCGATTTTGGAAAAGCATGTTCTGTAAACTAGCATTTTGTAACCTGGATTAGTAGACCTCCAAATCAGCCAATCAGTGCTGTTCATTAAGAAAGTTAATGTTAATTAATCGTCTTTACAATACTTCCCACTTCCAAATAAGCCAGGGAAGTCAGACAATACAGTTGGTGGAACCACAGGAAACTGAGTTAATGAATGTCAACAATAAGGAGGTGAGGAAAAGGACACTAGAGAACTGGTTAGCACTCCTTTAAATCCACTGTCTCGGTAACTGAAAGGAAATCTGTACCTAACATGAGTAAAAAAGGACACACACAAGTTCACGTTAACATTTATAAATAATTTATAATATACTCTACATATCTTGAAGGAGACATTTCTTTAAACGTCACACAGATAGATTTTGTTTGTGAAGAGAGAACACACTGGCATTTTTAAACCACAGACCAGCACCACAGCAGCACTACTGTTAATCTCATCAGTGGTTTAACAGTTACATCCCAGTCTGGTCTACTGTTACAGTGAAGTTGTCAAATATTGAATACTTTATAAAGGACTGGTGCGACCACACAGTACACATATAAGATTAAAAACAACAAGAAATAAAACAATGAGCTAAAAGTGAGTTTTACACCAGTCTGTTCAGAGTTGCGGTTTTAATTAAAAATAATAATTAAAAAAAAAAAAAAGTCAAGTTCAGTTTTTCAGCACGTCTCCAAAACATTTGTTTTAAATCTCAAAAAAGCACATATTAAGAATGTATCTCTCTTACCAACAAAACATTCAACTAATTTCTGTGCAAGTTCATGTTAATAAACCTTTTCAGAAGTGTTCTGCCGATAGGTAGGTTTCTTCACAACCCTTAACAAGGTATCATCAGTTAAACATCCTGAAAACAAATGGGAGAAAGCTACACAACAGAAGCATAAAAGACCATTTAATGAAAGCACATCAAAATTGTGAGTTGACTGACTATAAAACATGAAGCTCTTGGTCTGTTTTTTTTTTTTTTTTTTTTTTTACATCCTGCTCTGAAGAGCACAAGCCTGTTAAAAGTCAGAAAGGGGTGCCATCTTTCATAAAAGCCAGCCCCATTAAAATAAAAGCAGCAGGATGTCACGTACAACTGAGCATCGCACACACACCTCTGCTGCTGGAGCAGTCGGAGTTACTAACAGGCATACAACTCTTCCACACTGACATTTCAACATCGAGAAGGTCTTTTGACAACATTTGAAGCTGTGTTCCCACTTGTGTATTCCCTTTTATAGGTACCGAGAAAGCAGCTGTCGTGAACCGAAGTGACTTTGTTGCCAACAGATACCTACGATGATATGAATCTAGACTGGCCCAAAAAGTGAACGTTTCCCTTGAACTGCCACCCATTTCAAAAACCACAGCACACTTTTTCTTCTTCCTTTGTGGCAGCAACACAGAAGTCTTGCTACGCTATTTGACTGTGTTTGATAACTAATGAAGAAGTACTGCTATTCACTAAAGAGAGCTCTCATATAACAGCTATTTCATTACTAAATTTGTGCGCAGTAGTAAAGAATTCTGCTACGAGTAGACACCACTTACTATGAAGAAGGATCATCTCTTTGGAGAATAGCACCCAGTTTGGTTTCCCTTTAAGCAGTAAATGCTGCCAGAGTCCACTGTTTCTCATGGTTAGTGGTTCTGCTTTGCCTGTTTGGACTGTGCAGTCCCATTCTGTGGCTCTTCAATGGAATTGCATGTTTTCAGTACAGAGTGAGTCGAAAAGTGATCTATGTACAAGAGTCACTGTAAAAAAAGTACAGGGGAGATATTGGAATATTGGAATATTTTGTAATTATTGAATTTATTATTATTATTTTTTTTATAATACTGCTGCTCAATGGCACATCATTATCGCACAATTTCATGCTAAATGTATTTATTTATTTTTGGCAGTACTGCAATAGTACGTTACTGTTGGTCTCGGTATGATCAGCCTCTACCGGTCACTCAAAATCACTAGGGGATATGGCTACTGAATCACTGCCCTCAGCTGTTTTATAGCAAGAACAGCAGCTGGGTTACCTCTCCCCTTTCAGCCAGCCTCGTTCCCCTGACAGACAGTAACAGGAGTGATGTGATGTTTCATAGAAACTGAACCGTGTGCTGCTAGCAGGGAAGCCAAAAAACACAACAGTCCTGTTTGTGCCGCTGGCTTCGACGCGCTGCCTTCTACACTCGCTGGATTTCAAAGAGCTTCACGTCTGTGTCGTACCAGATCGGGGGGTCCACATTGCTGGGAAAAACAAGCAAACACAGAAATGGAATGAAACAATTAATCAACCAAATTATGTGTAAGAGCCTTTCATGGTAAAGCCTTCTTAAAAGTGCTTCACAATCAAAAAAACGAATAAAAAGACAAACAAGACCAAACAATATGAGAACTGGAACAGAATATAAAAAACATTAAAAGATAATCACACGCCAAAGGCTTGAGAACAAATAAACTTTCAACCAGAGCTTACATTTTGCCAGGGATAATCACTGGCAAAGAATTCCAGAGCTGGAGCATAATGGGAAAAACTGTGCCTTCCTAGCGTGACGCTCCTACCAGCACTGGTAAAACCAGTAGCCTTGAATCTGTCGATCCCAACTAGGGGCCAGGGTAATATTGTACACAATTACTATACCTCTTTATCAAGTGTATAAGAAATGCTATATAGAGTCACTATTTCAAAACATAGCAAAGGATGTGAGAAGACTCTTCGTCTTGTTAGCTCTTCAGCAGCTACAGTTTACTACTACACAGTGCTGAGCCACATCGCTGTCTGCTTCACAAGCCCAGAAATCCTCTGCACAACACTGCAAGCCCCTGGCTTCTCTTACCGCAGGTAGATGACTCCCCACATGTAGGTACGGAACCACACGGCAGTGCCCGAGTTTGCCTGGTACTTGCGGATCAGGATGGGGTGTGGCACTGGCAGCAATCCTACCAGAGTCCCGTGCTGGAGAAACTTGAGGATCTCAGATTCATCCGTCAGACCCCTGGGGAACAAAACACCCCAAATGAGGGACCCCAATTCAACGCGTGCTCATCACACATGACTTAGGTAGCTTGGATAATATTAGAGGGTAGTAAATTAATGGATTTGGTACCAGTAGTTAAATCAATCATTAGAGTAGATTAACTTTTAAGTACTTGTCTTTTATTATTTCATGACAATTTATTTAAAGGGGCCTGTTATGAACATAATGTAACACTACAGTACACTGGTAAAATATAAGTTATAGTAATACAAAATAATTAAAAGTAAATATAATAAAAGAGATACAAAAGTGAACCAAGAATAAGGTCATACTTCCAGTAAGCAGTTTTAAATTAAGAAAAAATATATTATATAAATTAACAAATGAACTTCACTCTGAACAATTAAAATGGGCAATCTAGTATATTTTAGTATTGGGGTGTATTACATAGAGTGCAAGATGACTGCAAGTTCTTTCAACACAAAGAAGAAAGTTTCGCTTACTTGTCAATGCAGATTTTCTCCACTTGAGGCACCAGGACCTGCAATAGGCGCATGATGGTCTGCAGGGGCAGCTTGCACTTCCAGGATAATACCTGCAGGTTTATAAAACGGGCATTTAAGATCACAGGAAAGAAGGAAACTGTACAGGTACCCGCTTACCAAGAACACACATAATAACAGATATCTTTAAAAAAAAAAAAAAAAGTGCATCTGCACACAAAGTTCAAAGATACAAACACAGAGACACAAAAAGTACAGTACAAACCCAAAATCTTTATATTTTATACACACCCAGTCTGAGGTGGGGGTCCACTGACTCACACAGGACGTGCTGGACAGACGCCTTCTCTCTGGTTTGTCATAGAACACCTGAGGGACGAGAGGGAGGGAGACAGTGACGAAATGAAAATACCAGTTCGATGTGTTTAAGGAAGAACCTCCTACATAGAAATCAATGTGTGACCTACAGCGGCGTCAAGTGAGGGCATTGTGAATTACACCCTGAGGGGACAGGATATGGGGGACAACAGGTAAATACATGAAATAAATAAATAAATAAATAAATAATGGACTCATTCCCCGAGTTAATATTTAGCCTCAACCTTGCTGTGCAAAAGCTCTTCAGATCCCGGGTCTCTCATCCCCTGTACCCCTTACTCTCCCTACCTCGCAGCCTGCTGTCATGACTATACCTCATCGTCTCCGGTCCCAGCGTTGGATTCCGTGTCGCTGGCCCCCGCGGCCCTGCTGCTGTCTAAAGGGCTCTGACTAGGGTCTGTCGGCTGCACTGAGATCATTGTGCCATCTTCTGACACCTGGGACTTCTCCGTCAGCTTGTCAATACCTGAGAGGGGGAGGGGAGGCGACGGGTTAGAAAAGGAGTCATCTCGTTGCTAGAAGGAAATTTCATGACTGCTATCGCTCCACACAAACTGGAGTTTGAGAAACAGTGCCACTAAACAAGCATCCCTATTTCCTGCATCGCGATCTACTTTCTGCGATTTCCTCCCTATATACGACAGCCACTTTCTTCCGCAGTGCGCACTGGGTACCTGGCGTGGTGATGAGGCTTATCTTCAGGGTGCCTGGCTCAGCATGAGCGGCCGGCCGCGAGCCTTTCATAGACACCCCCTCCTGGGAGTTGGTGCGGGAGATGGGCTCTGGGAATGTCTTCTTACGCTGCAGAGCTCTCTGAATGGAGGAGGGGTCGGTGTGCAGGTTGGCAAGCTGGTGGAACACATTGCGTTTGCGGATGATGGCGTATACCAGGTTAGAGTTGCCTGGAGGAGACAAACACACACACACACACACACACACACACACACATTACCAAGCAGGAATGAAGACGCTCTAGAACAATACTGTCAGTGGGAAGAAACACTCTGCAACACTGAAATAAATAACAATCCCAGTTTTGAGCTTCATTTTTTTTCAATGCAGCCACTTCATTGAGGGATAGGAACATGCACTGTCATGATCATTGTAAAGATACAGAAGTCCTTCTGCTTTCTCCTGATAGTTGAGGAATAGTTGCACACAGCTCTGGCACAGTTTATATAAGTCTAGTGGATCATACATGGCAGACCATTTTTACAGGTTTTTTTTTTTTTTTTACATTGTATCTAGAATTCTGAAAACTCTCCATGGTAGAACATGCAGCAAAATAAATGCATATTATACTTTCACAAAGACACAGAGAAACGTGTGTCAGATAATTTAACATTTTGTCAAGGGAACAAGATAAAAAGAAGGAGATGCGAGTTCCTTACCATTCAGGTAGTATCAGATGGCATTCTCTTACTATTAAAGGAAGACAGACTGGTGTGTGTGGCTTTGGAAGATGCCACAGGGGGAATAAAGATACAAACAGAGAGCTGGGTGCTGCCAGCAATGCTTCCCTTACCATCAAACTGGTACTGGATGATGTTGTTGAAGACCTCGAGCAGGAAGAAGACGAGGTGGTGGTTCTGCGAGGCGGAGAACAGGAACCAGCTGGTGGAGAAGGCTTCCAGGAGGTGCAGCAGCTTGTTAGCCGACACAATGGAAAGGCTCTTCAGGTAGGGGGACACTGAGGGGGAGCGACGATGGACAATCAGCATCCGGTACTCAATCACGGACCGGTAATAAAATCGACAAGAATCGACACATTTCAAATACAATTGAAAACATGCAAAATAATAAGTGTCTTAAAACCTCCTGATTTTATTGATTGGACCTGCAATGTGGGGCGGAGCTTGCCAAAACAATAATAGAGCAAAATGACAACCCCTTCATTAACAAGTTTAAAGCATGGGGGTTTTTGCATGCAATGCTGTCAGTGCCCAGCAGTGACTCGAGAAGCTCACTCACCGTTAACAACAATCGTCAGCAGACAGTCAAAGAGAGGCTGAAGCCGCTGGTGACCGCTGGTAATGATCTTGTGGAAAATCTGGGAAGCAGACAGCAGGGTGTCAGTTTCATAGGTAATTAAGTATTTTTTTTACACCCATTATTTGTAATGGCTTTAATGTTCAATAAGGTGTTTCAGTGGTGTGCCCTGAGCACAGCTACTCACTACGATGAGCAGGTCAGCATGGGTCCCAGTGAAGACTGGGATGTCCATTGGCACTCGCACGGAGTAGGGTTTGTTTAATCGCACCCCGAAATTCCTCTCCCCGCTCAGCAGCAGCAGAATAAACACTCCGATGTGCATCAAGCCGACTCGGGCTGCAAAACAAACAGCCAACGTTTAGCCTCTGATTGGTTAAGAGATCTTTAAAATGCAAAACCTTTCAAGAGAGAATAAAAGACATTTGCAATGGCAAATATAAAATCGTGTATTCTGATCTGTTGAGAATCTGCTTGGGAATATTTTTAGCCTTTCTGTCTGTACTCACACTGGTCTGCCTGGGCATCGTTCAGGTAGAAGAGAATTGGAACCAGGATATCCAACACATCGCTGCTCTTCAGCACGAAAAACAGGAATTTCTGAAAGAGAAACCATTACTGTAGACTAACCAGTCCTTTTAGGCTCCCATCCATCATGCATACTAACACGCAGGCAGTAAAACAATCTAAAAGGTTTTGAGGGGGTTTACAAGGATTTATTGTGTGTGTACTGAATTGATAAGGAAAGCCTGGAGAGGTCAAACTCGTACAATGCCCAGAGCCCTATTTCCAGTCTCAACTGGAATGCTCAGTTGACTGCTTCTGGGGTACTAATACACTAAATCTGCTGTAGTATACAAAGTGCTGAAGACTGAAGCAAGCAAGCTGGCAAACTGCCCTACCTTGTTGAAATCACAAAGTTTCCAGAAGAGCACCAGCAGCTCCTGGTGGAACTGGATCTTCTTGGTGGAGTTGGGCAGATAGGTCTGGACCAGGGGGTTCGTCAGCAAGTGCGCCACCCCCTTCAGAATGAACTGGAAATCCTGGGGGCGATGAGAAAAGGGCAGCGATTGAAATACGGCTTTGCTGCAGGCACTGATGAAAGCATTTGAAACTTGCAAAACGGAGACGGGCATTGCCCAGGCAGATGGCATGAGGTACGCAGAGTTACCTGGTTAGATACCTTACCTCCTCTCTGTGGATCCTGGACAGGTAGTTGACAAACAGGTTATCGGGTCCCACAGGCTACACACAAGGAAAGGGAAGCAGAAATAAAAAGAAATATTCAGCTAGAGCCCACAGGCAGCAACGTTTTACTAAGCAGCTATCAATGTAACTGTGATGAGTCAAAGGGATTTCGGTCTGTGATTCAGCCTCCCGACAGTAGATGGCATCAAACCAACTCGGGACTTCCCTTACCAAGATCTCGTGACCATGGCAAAAGTCATCTTTTGAGGGGCGGCACCTTGGTGAGGGGCGGAAGTACGAGTATGTAAATTCCAGCCACTGGAGTCAAGTGAAGGATAAGGACACTTGTCAGTTGGGGATTGGTGTTCCACTGACTACAGAGGCGGGACATTACATACTAAAGGGAACGTACTACTGTGTTCGGGGTTGGTCCCAAAGTAAAATAGGAGGAGTAACGGGTGGAGGGAGAGACTAGGTTGGTGCAGCGGGATTTAAAAAAAAAAAACACTAACATTTCTTTTGTCTTTTTTTATTTATGTATGGTTCGCCACGAAGACGATTAAAGACGAGTTATCACGGTCTGTTTTGGATTTCACCCCTGCACTCCTTCCCTCACACCATTTTGTTTTCTTTTGCTATTTAATTATTTTGTTGCGTATAGATAATAAAAATAAATTATTTTATTTCTGTACACATAAATTACTGTCTAGACATTCCATTTAATACACTCTCGCCTCACAGTAACTTTAAACCACTTTTTGCTGTATGTGGGCGCCTGTACATGAGTGCATCTACAATTCTGTAGAATCTTCTGAATGGGAAAAGCAGACAGATGAAATGCTGGCTCTTACGTCCTGGTCGTCCATGGCGGCGGTGGTGGTGGTGCCGTCCAGGGTGGGGCTGCCTGCCGCCGTGCCGCCCTCGTGCTCCAGCATGACGATCAGGACCTGCCCTGCGTGCTCCACCAGCTGCTCGCGGTAATCCGAGAAGAGCAGGTGATTGTACGGGATCCCGTACCCCACAGGATCATAGGCACAGACCACATTGAGCAGGGAGGTGAAGAGAGGCAAGGCATGTCTGTGGGAGTGGCAGGGGCAGAGTAAGAGCACACACGCACAGACGAAGGCTTGGCTAGCGCGATACAGCAGGGTTAGAGAAACGCAGTAGAACCCTTAGAAAAGCATGCAGTTTTATCATGCTTTTCCCATGGTTATACTATGCATTTACCATAGTTCACCCTCGTTTGCTATGTTTATTAATGTGCTTTACCGTAACTCGCTATGTACAATGCTTACCTATGCTTCACGATGCTTTCACTGTGCTTTAGTACACTTTGCTGTTTATAAGGGAACATTTCTAAGGGAAGCTTACTTATCATACTGGCTGAATGGGACAGACTCCTTCTCTCGTTAATGATAAGTAGACAAGGCACAAGGTACCTTGTAAGACATTTTGCTGCAACAAATTATCTTAATTTCTGTCATCCACTGGTGCATAACTGACCAGAAAGCCAGTGGACGGCAGTGCCTGGACCCTCAGGCAGTGTGGCTGAAGACCCAGCTGCAGTGTTAGTCCCTGGAGCGGCGAGAGCTCACCTGTTGTCAGTGGAGCAGAAGAACTGCACCCAGGGGTTGAGGACGTTGCTCTCAGAGGAGGGGGCCAGGTACATGGCCTCTGAGAAACAGGTCAGCAGGAGTTTCAGCAGCTCTGTCCTGAGAAAGAGAACGGAGAGAGATTGTTCAGGAGCAACAGGGGATATATGTGTGATACACACACACACACACATGCATAAACCTATATATAGATAAATATAGAGACATTTACATAGACAGATTACCTATAATCCTATAGTTACTGCTTTCTCCCACCTAAACTCGTTAGCTGCATGTACTGTAAAGCCATCATTACTTGCGACAAAAAAATATTTGGCGAAGCATACCCACAAAATGTTGGCGACCTGTTGCAATATATCAATACACTTGCAATACGAAGTATGTATTGTTAGTGGAATTTGATATTTGTGCCAAAAATGTTTGCGGTTTTTTTTTTCATATGTGAAGAATGCATAATAAAAAGCTTGCAAATATTTATGGCTTTACAGTATTTACTTACTCTCCTGAGCTTTACCCTAATTAGTGCACAGTGGTGCTGCACTGATGAGCCCCAAACAGGGCGAAACATGTCTGCAGATACTATGCTTTGACTTTTAAAACACTGCCTCGTAAATATGGCTGCTCATTTGCTCAGTGCATTTTCTCAGGTACAGCTAACCAAAGATATTCTATTTATTTCTGTTCTATTAAATGGAATATCTTTGGAAGTATTTGCACTATGTGAAAGGTCAAAGGGCATTCAAACACTGAAACTCAAGTTGCTATTGAAACAATTTTTAAAAATGTACCAATGTTCTATAATTGTGTTGTGAAAATGTGCTGGAAAAAATGTAACAAGCAGACAAAAACATATATTTTTTTTAAAAAAACAACATTGAGTGACAAATTCAGCGACATTTTCAAGTTTTGTAAAACTTTTAAAATTATGTTGACATACTATTGAAAAGGAACGTGCAATTTCCATATTTTACATTTCTAGTACATGTCAATGTACAGACAATGTAATGTACATAACTCAAACACCAATCATGAAGTCGGTATTTGTTTGACCCAGTTGCCATAGTACCCAAATGCACAGCTCTGATAAAAGCATGACTTTACAGTGTAAAACGCTGTAAGGAAAATAAAATATTTTTTTATTTTTCACGGTAAATTGCAAGAAGCTGAAAACAACTTTTTGTTTTCATTTTTCATGGTTCCCAAAACATTTTTAAGATGGAAAACTGTCTATAGATGGAACACTCCCACCCCTGTAGACTGATTTAGTTAAGTATCTTCAAAGGTTTTTAAAAATACAAAAAAAAAACCAAAAAACCCACACACCTGCCAACTTACGATATCTCCAGATTCTGATTTGCTCAAGATCTTCAGATTGTCCTAACCAATGTTAAATCACAGTTGCATAAACAGGTCTCCTGGTACATGTTAAATTAACAGATGCTCCCATTCCTTTATTCTAAGCACAATGGCCACGCTGTCCCTCAGTCCTCAGCGCTGACCGCTCGTTCCAGAGCGAACCGTTGCTGCTTGACCCACCTGTTGAGGTCGTGTACGTAGTTGAGTGGTGGGGAGTGAGCAAATCCCACTCCAGCCTCCCAGATGTACTCACAGCTGTCAATGGAGTGGATGTCCTCAGCAGTGTCCTGTAGCGGGAGACTCTGGATTAATCACGACCTTCATGTTTTTTTATGTTTTTTTTTTCCTCGCTTCCTAGAAAAGACACTTATGAAGATTCAAACATGTCCTGTTGACAACTGGCATGAGTAATAAAGTGCACGAACGAAGCAGCACTAAACATATACAGAATGCTGGGTGTAGGTATCTCCATTCATTTTGAGTTCAGCCAGCTAACTCTGAGCAAGTTTACAAAAAGTACAAGAAACTTAATAAATTAACAGATATTTTATGAAAAAGTCTTGTTCCATAAATCCATGCATTTAATGTCTGTCCTTCTTGACTGTTTGTCATACATACATATCTTGCTTATCCTTACTTCAACATGCATTTTTATGAAAGGAAAATACAGCTGCCAAGCAAGGGATTAACAACTTGATCAGATATTGACTCTTACGAGTTCAGTAACAGCAATGGTGGGCGTGCAAACTGTTTGCTAAACATACTTTCACGTGTGTTGCTTATTCTTGAAATTTTAAAACTGCATTCACAGAATCACATTGGCCTCAATTCATAACACTAACTCAGAATGACACTGTAAAGCTACAATAAACCAGTGACCCAGTAAAGCACGGGACCCACAGATACTTGCTAAGGCTTAGCCATCTGATTGCAGCTAATCTCTGAATCTTATGAGTTGAAATTTACAGCCCTAGTCTACACCATATCTAGGACAATGCCTCATCCTGCCTTCTTTAGACACAAGACAGACCCGGTTAGCTAAGCTGCATTAACTGACTTCACACAAGCATACGGTGCATTCCACAAGTCAAGCTGTAAACTCTGCCACAGACTCCACTTAAGGGGAATAAGAATGCTATTAAAATGATGTACTCTTGACCAAAATTGTGTATTACTAACTGTGAGCTTATTTATATCAACTACATATAACAATAAAATGCCATTCCCAAATTATCACTTCAGTTTATTTTTGGAAAACAGTTAAAAATATATATTTATTATTAGAGAGCCACAAAATAATACTTTCCTTACAAAAGTAATATGAGAAATAATCCTTGCATGTCTCCCAGTTAACTTTACAGTGGAGCTGCTAACATAGCAAAGACAACCAAGATATCCAAGATACTAACAGAAGTGTCCAGAGTCATGTGGAGAAAGCAGGGGAAAGGTGGTGCCTTGCACTGTGAGAAACTCCATTTTAAAACCGGTCTTGCAGGAAAGTGCAATAGCCTGTAACGGAGTTGGGGTTCGACAAATCCACCTGTAATTGGCACTAGACAAGCTGTTTGTGGTGCTCAAACCGGTTTAGACAAACTAAAAGGCAAATCTCAGCTGCAGAAAAGTTATTCATAACAGGGAGGGAACAAAACAGGCAAGAGTAAAACTAGTGCTGTGCTTTGCCATGTTAACTAAACACCTTTGCAGTTTCAATAGCCAGACCATTTATAATGTGAGCATCCCACAGGAAGTAAAAAATAACTGCTGTTATTATTATTATTATTATTATTATTATTAGTAGTAGTAGTAGTCGATAACCCTTTCTTCAAACAAACATTTTTGAAATTCTCTGTTTTAAAAGAAAAATTGAAAAACTAAAATATGAATTGAGGGAAGACACACTTTGAAACTAACCATTGTAGCACTGTTATATAACTCCATTAAGAAATGGAATTTGAAAAACAAGACAAGTTAAACTGCCTCCTCATTGCAAGACTGTCATTAAGCGTTATCCATCTTGCTGCAGCTTCATAGCAAGGTTAGCTGTATAACAAAGGTATCGTACTGCATGGCCTCTCAGCATTTGGCCTTCAGGAGATTGCCTCAATTACATAAAAACCTTGTGGTGCATATTATTTGCTTGTATCCTACAGCCTGTGACATTTCTTTTAGTGAGAAAGTCAGTAGCTCTGTCAGACTGCCCTGACCAGCAATGCTCTGTTTATTTAAGAGATTAGTAATTTCGCTAAACCCAGTTGATAAACAGAGCCTCTTAGCGCCAGCTGTGAGCCACACATTACTGATTAACAAACTCAACCCAATTAAACAGAGGCAATGACACAAATGAGGGGCGTTACAGTGACAGAGCTCAGGTTTTCACTCCTGGAAGGACACACTAATACTTTGGGATCAGAGGTGTGTTTTCTCTTAATATTTCTTTTTAGCTAATGCGTAATCTCATAGCTATAAATCAATCAACCCTGAGGGCTCAGTCTTCAAACATGTGGACGTGCAAACAGTGGGAATTAACTCGAGACACTGCCGGCTCGTTTCTGCAGCAACTGAGAATCTTCTTCCTGGATCCAAGCCTGCGGGGGACTTGAAGTGACATGAGAGAAAATAAAAGCAATAGAATAAACCCTGATACCCCTGCTTCTTATATCTCAACATCTTGTTTCCCTCTCTAGCTTGATTAGCGAAGAACAAATATTGCATTGGTGTACAACTGATTGCAACAAATATTTTCTTATGCAGATGAACGCATTCCTAGATCGTGCTAGACTAAACTCCTCAGTCAATTAAGACTGATCAATCTATATATATATATATATATATATATATATATATATATATATATATATATATATATATATAAAAAAAATATATATAAAATGTCAATGATGCAGGTAGATCTCCCCGGTCAGTTTAGGAGCTACTACATGCATGCTGGTTGATTCCGCTCAGTTCCACAGTATGGTGGTAAATGCATTGTGTTCTGCTATTTCTGCTCGAGTGAAGGGGCAGGTTCAGGCAGTACTCACCAGGCTGCCTTTCCTGTGGCTCTGAACGGTGAACTCCGGACAGAAGAGAAGGTCAGCGATCGCCAGCAGCAGGGATTCGGCCAGGGGACGGCCAGACTCATCGTCACCCTCGTCTGCCTGCAGGACACACAGGGGACAGGGTGTGAGAGGGATTCAGTTTCAGTGCAATGGCTTGTATTCCGAGCGGGGTGATGCACAGGGTAGGGAATTTGATACAAATGTGCATTAAAAGTCACACCAACTTGAAATATTTTTCTAAAGACAATAACACCACACTGCAAGTAGGAAACAGCCACAGATATTTGTTTTCTAGTTTGATTGGATTTCTATTGGTTTATTTACTAGTTTTGTTAAAAAATATATATTCTTTTCAGAAATTACACAACACAACGTAATTTGAAATCCACTTAAAAACATGCAATAAATAAAATGGTAAAAGTTGCATGCAAATCGTTGGATGTCAGTCACGAGCAAACTGTGTGTCCACGTTTCTCAGATCTTCCCACCGCGTACAGACAACATTACATGAATTATAAAAATCTTGCAATGAAAAGTACAGTACATAAATAAAATGCATCTAAATAATCCATTGTTAGCCATCAAGTTCTGTACACAGTGAAAAAAAGACCAATCAAACATGGCCCACAATTCAACAGCATACAGCGGACACAATGTAGTTTATGAAATAGGTGTGGAGAAGGGGGGCTGAGATCCGGGAGAGAGAATGACTCACCAGGCTAGTTAACACATCCTCTGTCCATACACTGAGCTATAGTCAGAGCACTCAACGTGCCAGTATTAAAGCACTCAACATGCCAGTATTATCATCAAAGGCAAGCTTGTAGCGAAAACTCAAAGCATTATTCTATAAATATACTTCCCATGTCGTTACTGCAAATGCAGGGAACTACTCTAGAACTGTCTCAACAAGGTTCATCCAAAACAGCTTCTATTCAACACCTACTCCTGGGACAGCCCCAATGTTACAATTTTAATCTGACATGAATTCCACATAAGAGTGACCTTCCTGCTGCTTTCCTCACAGAACGCTCCCTCACTCTGCCACCAGAAGCTATACTGTGGGGTACTCAGAGAGAAGATTTGTGAGGTATTGAATTACACACACGCCACTGGAAAAGTTAATCGACAATAGCAAGGACCAGCCTCCACAGGAAGGGAGAGATTTTTTTTATTATTAAACCCGGTTTGCAGGATCACATTAATCTGATGAGTCATGTCTCACTAGATTAAATCATTACTTGATTAAAAGTAAACTATTAAAGCTATTTTCATACACATTTCTTTATTTATTTAATGTTTACGGGGTGTTGCTTATAGTCCACTTCTACATTTATTTTTCCTCATAAATTTGAGCATTTATAAAGAATTATAAAATGAGCCTGACTCAATTATAATGCCAACAGGAGCAGCTTCTCTTACTCCATACACTTTTGGAACTTTAAAAGAAAGGGATGTTTCTGATTAGAAAACTGTTAAAAATAGAATTATTATTATTATTATTATTATTATTATTATTATTATTATTATTATTATTATTATTATTATTATTAATACCGAAAATTGACTGGAACACAACTCTAACATAGCAGTCCTGGCACCCATCCTTAATTATGATAGCAAGGCACTTATAAAGACTTTATCGTTTCTTATCTGTTGTAAAACTGCCATTATACCTACTAAAGTGGGCCCTGGAAGCCAACAGAGGAGGTCACGTGCTGCCCTTTCTCTACCTACAGCCTCGTTTAAAACTCAAATCTGGCCCTTTGTGAACAGATTAAGTGTTTAAGGATTGTTTTTTTTTTTTGTTACCTGAAAATTTCGCACTGAGTTTAAGATCTATTTCTGCAGCCTGACCAAACCCATCCAATTCTTTTTAAAGCAAAATAAAATAAAAATGTAGCAGACCTGTTTGTACAGAAGTTAAACTCGTTAAAACCCCTGCTGATTTATTTTATAATCCAAGACAAAGAAGTCGTTGCTAGGCAAAAACAATAATAAAATTTCACAATCGAGATAAGCCTTTTACTCTGTAATACACTTCTATTTTCTAGATTTGGTCAGATTTCCCATTTGATCAACTGCATCTTAACTGACCGGGCAGAAACAAGGCACGTGATTGTGTGCAGGCCTCCGTTTTTACATCAGGCATTCACAAAGTCAGGACTGCAACACAAGAGCGCTCTTCCCTTGAAGTAAGGCTTGGGTTGCAATTTCAGAAACTGTTTTAAAAGCAGGAAAAGGGATTGCATTGTAGTTATAGCTCTAAAGCAGTACCAGAAACCAAGACAAAACCACGATGAAGATCATTTTAGTCTTTTGAATTTTTTTTTTCAGTTTTAGTATAACACAGTCATCAATAGCATGTATGTGTTTGTCAAAGGAGTGCTAACAAAATCCATGCTGTAACACCAGCACTGTTACCACAGGTCTGTCTTTGTTTTTCCTGAAGGTGTTTTGGCTGTTTCTTTGCATTTTATACTTAAAGACAACATTGCACATGGGATGCTACAGCTGTTGCTTCCTACTCACTAAACCATCCCACTGTTGTAGTTCAAACTCACTCACTCACTCACTCTAGCAGCAAACATGTGACCTACTATAGAGAAAAGAACCAGGATGCTTCAGTTTTAGTGTTGCATTTGAAATATATACACATCCTGAATTAACATGTGGTGGGGTTGTGATCTGTACTACTTTCCCCCTGGGGGGGTTGGTTAAGTTAAGACTATCCCCTTGGGACCTGTGTCAAGGTGATAAGCATGACAAAACTAGTGAAAATGCTACCCGTCCCATTGAGACTCACCCCAGCTCGGCCGGCCCCCGGCACTGTGGACCAGAAGAAGCCCCTCCAGTCTGCGTCCTCAAAGATGTAGGGCAGGATTCGGGTGAGCAGCCGGGTACAGTTCAGCACAATCTGCTTCTCCGTTTGTGAGGGGCAGCCCGACTCAGCGGCCTGGACCAGCTTCTCCACCGCCTGCCAGAGACATAGCCTGTCATGACAGCTCCCATCTCTCCTCTAAACTACCACAGTACTGCTCATAAGACTTTTTACTAGCGCTCCAGAGATGAAAGGATACAGTTTTAAACCCACTGTAAAGACTAGCCCGACAAAAGAAATAGCAAAACGCTGTGAACGTGTTTTACAGGGAGACGGAAGAAGAAGCAGCAGCAAAGAGGTTGTCCTGCTTGTCCATCTCCACTACAGGCTTGTTTAAACCTGACCGTACAGAAAAACAGGTTGTCTGTTGCCACAGACAGGTGGATTTGTAATGTTTTGTGACCTGGCCAGTATTAACTATCAAAAGATCGCTAAGCAATGGTCAGTCAGGAGATGTGATCCACAATACAGGATGTGACCAGATACCAGGAAAAAAACAAATCTTCAACAACTAAAAAATCTTCAACACCAAAGTGGCAGTGGAGTGTCCCAGCCCTTTTCCTGCTGTTTTGAACCCAAACCCCCCACAAAAAGAAAACTGCAGCACTGTGCTGACTGACAGCTTGTCCTGTGCGCAAACATAACAGCTGCTCTGAGCTCCTAGGTACTCATCAGAACACATTCACCCCAACACTACTAGCTCAGCTTGTGTACTTGACTTGCTGTAAGCGAGTTGATTAAAACGAAGCACATTTGTGATGAAATCACTGAGTTTCATCGGTGGCTGTACCTTGTAACAGAGGGTGGCTAGGTTTGAGGGGGACTCCTCCCGGACAGCTCGAATCTCAGCCGCTGGCACCAGTGCAAACACATCCTGCACTGAAGTGACCGTGTCCGCCCAGAACTGGTCCCAGAACGCATCATCTGTCGCTTCAACAGGCTGCAAAAGAAAAGAGGCTGCTGCATTCAATAGGAGAGTAGAGGAATGGTGATCACACACGACGGGGGAGTCTGAATATTCGAATAATCTAAATAAAATGACTACTACTCCAATACTTTGACCACTTTGAAAAGTAATATATATATATATATATATATATATATATATATATATATATATATATATATATATATATATATATTTTTTTTTTTTTTTTTTTTTTTTTTACTTCGAATACATTTCCTTAGCTGTTTCTTCGCTGTGTTACTCTTATTACAGGTCGATAATTCGGGTTTTCGAAAATTCGATTCTTAGTATACTCGAATATCTTAGTATTTAAAATTCTCACCCCTATTAAACACCTGGGCATGACGTAACGTCAGAACAATGTCACTTTGGTTCATCACACAGCCACTATTAGCCGTTACCGTTTATTTATTTGCATGAACAGTAATGCAACACTCCAGTTCCTAATCGCCAATACAGAGAGTAACCCGCAAATGCAAATTAAGTTTGTGCCACCTCCTTATCTACATGCCTCTCATTTCTGTTCAGACTTCAAAGGCTGTATAGAATTACATAAGTATAAGGAACATGACAAGATTATTGTGCTACTGTTTTACTTTTCCAATCCAAGCACTTCTTGTGCAACAACTCCACGCTCATGGTCTGCAATTATGCAAGTGATTTATTTATTTTTTTGTGAAATAATTTTAATATTATTTTATAGGATGCAATATGAGTCGTTGTATGACTATATTGCCCTTCTATTATATTTTCCAGTCCGCCTTAAAGGCCCCCCGCACAAGCCGCAATATGGGCACTTGAGCACTGGTTAAAAACACCCGTAAAATAAATAAAACACAGCTTTGCACGATTCATCCCTCGAACTAACCAAGGAGCTAACACGTGCATTTGCAATAACCGTTTAAAATATTATGGATTTTATTTTTAACATTTCAACAAAATACCGATTTATTTTTTTTAGGACCACCATAAAATACGATTGAACCTTATCATAACACAAAAGCAGGAATTGAGCATTTATCAATGTATTTAATTATTTTTATTATTTATAAATAAGTTCAATCAATGCATCTTCCGAATGTATATTAACACAGTGTTGCAATTATGCAAAATTATGCTGTTCGTCAGTTAAGTACACTACAACGTCGCATTTTAGTCTCAAAAAACAAATATATAAATAATAATAACTATAATAATATGAGATTCATGCGTATGTGGAATTTAATTAAACAAACACAAATCGTACATCAGAATCGTATAACTATAAGAAAACGTTTTTTTCTTAAGAATGATCAAAGAGTAATCTATTTCGTGATGACATCCCTATGTTGTTGCCGTGCCACCTGCTCCGTTCCTCCTCTATCTTAATTGCAGGACTAGTGCAAGTCTTTTTTTTTTTTTTTTTTTTTTTTAATGATTTAAATAATTGCATCAGCTGCCGTTGGTCTTTATTTTCGTTTACCTGTGTTTTGGTGGTAAGCTGTATCACTGCTTTTCTGAAGTTAAGTTTAGAGTCAGAGTTGCCCATTTTCACGCTGCTGTGCCCTCGTTGTATATCTCGCAGTTAAACACCTCCAGCTCTGCGCTGGGGAGAAGGCAAGTGAGTGTGGAATAATATGCAGGATTCGGGATTCTGCATCAAAGACTTCCGGGTTCCATGCTCTATGTTGTTTTTGTAAGCCTAGACAATTCAGGTAGGTTGCCATGCCAGCTGTCACTGTTTCTCCTGGATCGTCACGGTTTAAAGAGTGAGGTGTCCAGGGAATTTATTATGCCTTCCCTGGACACTAAATGACAGTAGTACCATAAATGAAGCGCAAGTTAGATCAATCGGGATACAATATTACTGCAATAGACGGGCAATATTTGTTGTCAATACTAGTCTATAGTAGTAATGTTATCACTGTTTCCTATTTGGATGAATGTAGGATTTCTAAAGAGAGTTTTCATTTTTAACAACACCCCTTCTGTCCGTAGGTCCCGTTTTTTTGTACCTCCGAGGTGGCAACCCGAATTTCAGGTAGGGTAGTTTCAGCTACCTTCATTCATTAAAACTTCTGCCGTTTTTCTCCCTCCATTTATTCACTTGCAAGCTCAACTGTACCCAGGAAAGCAAACAAAATATAAATAATAATGTGTGACTAATTGTAAAACTCCATACCCTGACATAAAAACTCTACTTAAATGTACATCAAACACAACAGCATATACAGGGTGCACACTAACACTCCACTATACCAAGTTAGCAATGGCCACTGCAGTGTGTGGTACTTGAGCGACAAACTGTTGTGCAATTGTGTATTGCTGTAAATTTGTCTTGCCACTACCAAGATGGCACCGATTGGTTGTCATTGGCGATAGGAATAGGATGTAGGAAGGGAAGCGGCTGACAGTCAGGAAGCAGAAGTCCCGTTGTTGTGAGGAGGGCTGGCTGCTGTGTAGGTTACAAATAACAATAAAAAGGGAATATCGTTCAAACAGATCACTAGCCGAACCATTCGGCAAAATGATTCCAACGCAAGATGCATCAGCGAGGAAAAAGGAAATCGACGAGAAACTCAGACAGGTTTGTGTCGATTACATTACCTATCAAAAAGTGAGGCGAGGATTTCCATGGATTTGTTATGGGTTGTATCTCTGGAAAACCCTTGTAAACTGTCAAGTATTTATTTAGGTAGGAATCAGTGCACTCTTTATTATTATTATTATTATTATTATTATTATTATTATTATTATTATTATTATTATTGCTATTGCACATATTGCAGCTGATTTTTGTAAGGAAGTATTCCATATGAATTTGTAGATGTTTTACACATTGTTATAGTCTCCTTAATATTATATTTTATAACACAGCAGAAATGGAAACACGACTCCTATTGCATATCAGTTTAATAAGACACACTTTAGTTTGTTGCCTACTGTATACTGTGGCTGATCATGCTCCTAGTAAAACCTGGAATGGGTGAAAATGCAATGCAATAGGAGTCTTACTCCCATCCCTGTACAGTGCAAGAAATAACATATTTGTTTTTAGTAGGCTGTGTGTTAATGACATGTCTTATTAGCGTGTGTAGTTGATGCTCATTACATGTATTATGGTAGGGTCATCTCCAGAAATACGCTTAGTAAGGAAAATTATATATTTCTCATTTTTATAAACCGTGTCCTGATTCGTCACAAAAAGCTGACTTTGTCATGTTCAGAATTCCAGTCTGCTTACTTTTTGAGCAGGGATGAAAATAAGACTCCCATTGCATAGCAGTTTTATAAGACACACCTGAGTGTTGCCTGTACATTGTGGCAGCTAATCAAGCTCATATTAAAACCCGTAATGGATGAAACTGCAGTGCAATGGGAGTCTTATTCCCATCCCTGCTGAGTTTGACTCTTCTCTTCTCATAGGAACAGGACACTCTCTCTTTTATTCGAAAGAACTTGGAGAAAAGCGACCAGTTAACAAAGGGCATGGTAAGAATCAGTTGTCACTGTGTTGTTGATCTTGCACTTCAGTCTAAAGCGCCTTGTGCTTATCTATTAAATGGTCACTTCATCGTAATACAATCATCATTGTGCATGCCATCCTCAGCTGCAATATGATGAGATTTTGTATTTTACTGAATCAGAAATTATTAGTTCATTAGGTTTATGCAGTAGTAAAACTATGTTGAAGGCAAAAAGACACTTAAACATATAATTGCTATCCCTTTCCAATCAAATTATTGATTCTCATTAGCTCTACTGCTATTCCAACTGTACTTTTTTCATGTCAATATAAAAAATAAATGGTCAGTTTCTGGTTGGGATAACATTTTCAAAATTATGGTTACACGCTCCCACACACATGCTACTCTTTTCAGTGTCTTTTCTAGTGCGGATTAGCTTGAATACATAGATTTGTAGAACTGTGTTTCCAAATGAAGGCTGGTAGTAAAACTGAAGTACTTGACACGCTGTCGTGTTGTTCATCTGCCTTGCAGGTTTCCATCCTCTCCTCCTTTGAAAGCAGATTAATGCAGCTGGAGAACTCTATCATCCCGGTCCACAAGCAGACAGAGAACCTGCAGCGGCTGCAGGACAATGTGGACAAGACCCTGTCCTGTATGGACCACGTCATCAGCTACTACCACGTGGCCAAGGACACCGATAAAATCATCAAGGAGGGGTAAGGCTGCCACTGTATGTGTAGACGTAGAACAAGCTTTCTGTACAGTGGTACTGGACTACACTGTAGGGGTATGCTGTTTCTTAAACTGTCCCTGGTCTTGCTTCAGTCCCTCAGGGCGGCTAGATGAATACCTGGCTTGTATTGCTAAAATCCAGAAGGCAGTGGAGTACTTCCAGGACAACAACCCTGACAGTCCAGAGCTCAACACAGTGGTGAGTGACCCTGTGAAGTTCTTATCAGTGTTTCCTGCATGGATCACCAGAACAGGGCAGCAAATCATTCATGCTTTTCAAGAGCACACAAACGTACACAATACAAGAGAAACAACTGCTTGACTACTCTAGCCTGTTGCGCAGTTCCCTCAGTTGTGTTCTTATTTTAATATAAATCCGATCTGCTCCTTTCGTCTTGTATTGCAATTACATTGCCCCGTAATTTAAAGGTAAATGCACAAGGTAATGTACAAGCCTGGTTCATACATGAATTACACAGCTCACATGGGATTTCTAGCCTCTCTTGTCATGTGACTGCCTGACTAACGTAGCTATACAGAGTATTTTTTTTCTCTGCTGTAGTTGGTCTCGCCTTGACACCTGTGGTCCCTTTTCTCCCCTAGAAAGCCCTGTTTGAGAAGGGCAAGGAGCTGCTGGAGGCAGAGTTCCAGAGTCTGCTGACCCGCTACAGCAAGCCGGTGCCGCCCATTCTGATCCTGGACCTGATTGGAGGGGAGGACGAGCTGGACACCCAGGAGGAGGTCATCCTGGATCACCTTCCTGAGACGGTCCTGCAGGACATTATCTGCATCTCGGGCTGGCTGGTGGAGTATGGGCGTAATCAGGGTAATCATTCCGAATTATCTTCTGAAATGAGTTTATTATTGTATGAGTGAAGGTAAAGTGAGATAAAACTTGAGCTTATGGGATGATTTTAATTATTATATATAGGGAGAAAATAGGGGAATGTTCAAGTTTGAATTCACAAAGCAAAAAGAGGCATAAAGTAGGGCTGCATTAATTCTGGTTCCGGTTTAGAGTCTGAGGAGGTGCAGGCAGGAAGGAAGAAGGGAGAGCAGACAGACCCTGACATCTGGATCATTAGTTAGAGGGTCAAGCGTTCAAGCCCATTGCAGCAGACAGGTCCAGGGAGGCTAACCCAAACCCAGCAGTAAGTGTGCTGGAGACAGGTTAGCATGAATATCCATCTTTTAAAAAAAAAAAGAAAAACTGATAGTTTATGGAAAATGTATCCAAAACTGCATCATTATTTCAAAGACATAGTAGTGTGAGTGCCAGTGAGCTCTCGGCAGTGTCTCTTAACATGGTGTGTTTCTGCCCACAGATTTCATGAGCGTGTACTTCCAGATCCGCTCCAGTCAGCTGGACCGCTCGTTGAAGAGCCTCAAGGAGCATTTCCGCAAGAGCAGCTCTTCCTTGGGGGTACTGTACTCCCCGGCCGTGCAGAACAAGCGCAAAGACACACCCACCAAAAAACCACCCAAGAGACCAGGTCAGTGCCAGAGCCGTCTGCCCAGGATCCTCCTCACCCTCAGGGCTGATCACCTTCCCTTTACTCCTGTCTGCATGGCTCCAGGCTAAGAAAACAGGGTCCAGTTATTTGCAGATAAAGTTGTTTAGTTTAGACTCTAAATCACAGACACTGCAAATCTGGAAGTCCCTATCTGGAAATGATTCTTTCCTGTGCATTACGTGGCTTTTTCTCTTTCGCTTGGAAAGAAACAGCTGTGATATCTGTTGCACATAAGTTAGTTACTTACTAAAATGTGTATTCGATACTGTAAGAGGCTGCCACGTCCATACTTTCGGTTGTTAGTGTTTTCATGCTTTGATTAGAGTAATCCACAGGTCCTTGCCTAGTAGGAAGTGATACGGTTTGTGTCCCCGGCAGTACTTTATTACTTAACTGTTGTGTTTTCTTATTTTGTTGATTTTTATTTTCCTTTTGTTTTTCATTTATGAATGACAGTCTTCATCCCAGGTAAAGACCCTCTTCAGTGTGCTCTCGTGCCTTGCTTACATTTAACTGATTCAAGTACAGGGACAGCATAACATTCAGAATTAATATTAGCCATTCACTTCCATGTGCTAGAAGCAAGGCCTACATGCAGTACACACACACAGCAGTCTGTGGTCTTCCGATTTCTCTATAGAATGTGCAAGGTGACCACCAGGTCCTGTATTAAATAAATTACAACGTCCAATTTTAATAGCGATCTCCATCAATCCATGCATCTAGAAATTGATTTTAACAAAGCCGTTGGGTAAAAAAAAGCTTTAAATAGCATTGTTCCTTTTTTTTTTAATCTATCTTCTTAAACTCTACCATAAAAAAAAGTTTTTCCCATTATGTTCAAGGAGAGGAGGTTACATTTTTGGGAGCTGCAGCTTATTATGCACTCATGAATGGAAGGCTATGGATAAAGTTCACAAAACCACAGATATTTTTGCAATTCAACACCATTTTTGCATTTACTGTACATAAGTGTATTGTATGCAGACGAAACTTCAGTACTTTGGTCTTTTAGTTAAAAGCTTACAGGTACACTCTGTATAATAAAAGGCTAGTTCACTTTACCATGCGGCAAATCGTTAATGACAAGCATCTGCATTGTTTGCGTTGTACGTTATATTTGTCTTATTTTCACTAGCCCTGCAGCTTTGCTTTTGCCAGTTCTTAATGGTTAATTCATTTTGCTTAGTTGCATCATAAGCCCATGTTTGTTTGATTGCATTTTTTTCATTGTCTGTTAGTGAATATAAATATATTATTGTAGGTGCCAGCTGTCGTACAGCGCTGCTTGTAAAAACCACATGCACTCTTTATCAAGATAGGTCCTTGCAGGGACAATAGTGTATTGAATGAATGCTCTGTTGAGCTTTAAACTGGGTGTGTTTCTACTAACTTACTAATTTAAATTGTGTGAACGTGTTAATTGTATTGTTTGGTATGTTTGATTCAGTACAGGTATTAAAATACATTGTTGTAAAGCAGTTTGCTCCATTTCATGTTTTTGATGATAATGGTTAAACTGGGCAGGCTGGTGTACAGTCATTAAGCCCATAATGAAACGCAGAATAACTCAAATTGCAGTGTAGCGCAGTCTAGTTGCCATTGATGATATTAAATTGCCTTTGAAAAAGTTGGTGAGTATTTTTAAGTCAGGGGCATTTTGATGAGTATAATATCTATATCATTTATTTAAAACCTAAAAGCTTGTTGTGTGATAATGATGCAGTTATTTCTTTTTAATTAACCTTTTTTTTTATATTTTTTGTTTAAATTGTTCTGTACATGCATGTCAGTGTTTGTCAAGTTGAAGCCGCGGGTCTCTAGTGCTGAACTGAATGTGGGTGTGGTGGTGCTGTATCACTCACTTCCTAGATCTTGTCTCCTCTCTCTTATCCTCCTCCCCGGTGCTCTGTCTCTTTCTGTCTCCCTTCTTGCTTGCTGTCCATATCTCTCCCCTCCTTTCGTTCTGTGGGAACAGGCACAATTCGTAAGGCTCAGAACCTTCTGAAACAGTATTCTCAGCATGGGCTGGATGGGAAAAAGGGGGGCTCTAACCTCACGCCTATGGAAGGTAATGCGTTTTCATCTTTCGGGGCAGTGTTTACCAGACGCTCTGGTGTTGTTCCTGAGGGGCTCTTTATCACATCACCAGCAAGCGATGGGTGACAATCAGCCACTGTGGCCTCACAGGAGCTTAGGGAAGTTACAACAATTCAAAGCCTCTGTTATTATGCAGACCCGGGGTGTTTTTATGCACCCAGTGTGTATGGAGCAGAATGTATCTAGTCAGAAGAAATCCGGATATAGATTATCCTTGGATATTACCAAAGCCTATCTTTCTTTGAATTGTAGTGTCGGTCCAGCAGGATAGGCACAGCTGTTTTAGGCAATAGCCTATTAATAAGGATAAGTAGATAGGTTGTATTTTCAATCTAAAACTGCAATAAGCTTGATCCAAAAATAGGTACATTTTACATTGGAAATCAGAAGCTCCTGTGACTGCCATTGCTGTTTCCTCTGTATCTGTCACCAATCAAACACAGTGCAACATATACACTTTATACACACACACACACACACACCTTTCATAAACATGTGCTTACATTCCCATGCCTGCATAGGCACACATGTGTCATCATAAACACACACCTGTGTACATAGCCCCCACTTCTTCCCAGCTGGGTGCCCGCGGGTCATTGTCTGTCTGTAGGAAGTCTCAGGCCTGCCAGTTTGCCCAGCAGTTGCCCAAGGATAAACCCCCTCCAATCTGTCTCCACTGCTCTGGCACCCAACTAGGTCACGATCACGACCTGAGGGTTAAACACCTCTCCGACGCCCTGAATGAGAGGCATGGGGCTGCTGCGGGTAAGTATAGGGCACTAGGGTTACCAGTGCGTAGAGAAACCATGTATTTGAGGGCTTAGATGCCTACTTCGCTTTGCTTAGGGGTAGGGGGTGGGACATTGTATTCAACTCTCTATCCCCTCTTGTACAAACCCTTTTTATTGCAAACAACACTTTCCAAATGCCTTTTAACCCTTTCAGTTCTAAACTTTCCCCCCACCTGCTCTCCCAAGGCTTATCATTCCTTCAAATTAAATTTATGATGCCACAAAAGCTCTAGAAAATGAAAACCAATGACATACATGTGTTCTATAGTGGAACAAACTCTTTAGATAGATTTAGCTGAAGGGAAGATATCAGCAGTAAATATTATAAGAGGTCATCTCATCAATGACAAATTTATACTGATACTAATGAGCGTTTGTGTAATAGAACTTTGAATATTTACATATATGTATATATATATATATATAAAAAAAAAAAAAAAAAAAAAAAACTAAGTTACTGACCTGTGTTTGAAATGTAGTATTGATTTCACATTTTAATGCAAAAAAGGGATGCACACAAAGTTAAACCAATACAGTATGGTTACACATAGAGTACATTTTATACAACCTTAAATAAAACCCAAGTCATTTTACACATATCATCCAGCTAACACAGTTGCTGTGGTTTGGCTGAAGTTGCACAGTAGAGTAAGACCTGCAAGTTATACTGTAGAGAACCAGGGATAGAAAGTGTAATCACAGGACAGGAAGGTTGTGCTGACCAGGGCAGTGTACCCCACAGGTAAGGATGACGTCCTGGATATCGAGATTGACTCCTACATCCACTGTATCAGTGCCTTTGTGAAGCTGGCGCAGAGCGAGTACCAGCTGCTCATTGAAGTTATCCCCGAGCATCACCAGAAGAGGACCTTCGACTCGCTCATCCAGGTCAGAGCAATGTCAAAAAATTCAAGTCAGTTTTAGACACACGCTCCATCTGCTAGAAAGGGTGATCTACTACCACTTGCAGCAGTAGGAGGTTATATAATAATATAAATCATTAATAGGGACCTTTTTTTAAGGCATTACTTACTATATGAAAATATTTAATAACCAGTTGTATGGGACATTGAACGTTTACAGATCTATGTACTGCTACTGATTGATTGTTTGCGGTGAAACAGGAAGCCCTGGACAATCTGATGCTGGAAGGAGACAACATTGTGTCGGCAGCCCGTCGAGCCATCATGCGGCATGACTACTCCGCTGTGCTCACCATATTCCCCATCCTCAAGCACCTGAAGCAGACCAAGCCTGATTTCGACCAGGTCCTGCAGGTACAGGATTGGGGCTGCAGATCCCTGCAATACATAGCTTCTGCCACAAGAGGGCGCCATGAATCTTGCCTAACTGCCATTTACCTACTATCTTTTCTTGAAGTAAGCTACACTTAAATTGAATTGCTAAATATATTACCTAAGTTGTGATTCTCTATTGGATTTTTGAAAAAAAAAATTAGGTCAAGATAAATAGCACTAGTTGTTGTTTGGTGGAAATATCCCATTAGCCCATCCTAACAAGTGCAGTCTCCTAAAATAGAGTTTATTGCTCCTGTATGATAGGGCTGCTAAACATGCTTTTATTATGGTAGTAAGTGTCTTCAAGTCTTGATTTTTTTTTATTTTAATACTTTAACCCAGTGGTGGCAAACCCTGATCTTGGAGAGCCACAATCCTGCAGGTTTTCTGGGGATCTTTAAATCATCCATGATTAAACACCTGGAAAATTGTGTTGACCAATTAACAAAATAATTGGTTCATTTAAGTAATTAACAACTCGGGTGGAACGAAAACTAGAAAACCTTGTGGCTCTCCAGGACCAAGTTTGGCCACCCCTGCCTTAACTATCCGTGTGCGTGCGCGCGCTCGTGCATGCGTGTTTATGTTTATATAGGGCACAGCTGCCAGCACAAAGAACAAGCTGCCGTCCCTCATAACATCCATGGAAACCACAGGAGCCAAAGCACTGGAGGAATTTGCTGACAGCATCAAGGTACAAGATTGACCCCATTTGGAAGACCTTTCATACAGGCGGTGTAGTGGGGGAGGCATGCTGCACAGAGACAGTGATGACAGTTTTTAATGTACTTAAGAAGTGCTGTCAGTAAACTATTCAGACCTGGTCGTGGAAAAAGAATTTCCTGTTTCACTTAGTAACTAGCTTGACGTGTACTGCAGCCTGTGCTTCATTATCGGACTGTGATTGGATCTCAGAGGGAGACTAGATAATGGTAGTGCTTGTGGCACAGAAATGGGTTAAAATTGCCTCCTCTTCTGTTCAGAATGACCACTTAAACCATTTGAAATCAGGCACATATTGATTACAGCACTTCTCACTAGTATGCATAAGGGCCGATTATTTTGCCATTAGCAAAGGACATGGATAAAATGAGACTGGCCTTTAAATCCACTCTGCATGGAGGGCTTTGCATAGAGTTTGTATTTTAATTGATAGTAGACCTTGGCTATCTGCCTGCATAGCAAAATTGGTGGCTCAAAATGCGATATTGTGCTTGTGTTTGAACAGAATGATCCAGACAAAGAGTACAACATGCCCAAGGATGGGACAGTTCATGAACTGACTAGCAATGTGAGTACTCATCCTTTTAATTTCAATTGACAAGTGTGCTGAAAAAAATAAAAATAAAAATCAAATACATACTTCAATATTAGTTTAATAACACAGACATCTAAATCAGCAAGAGTAAAGCCTTGTGATGCGCTGCAGTTTGTGTGTGTGTTGACAACCTTTTGTCTTCTAGGCTATTCTGTTCCTCCAGCAGTTGCTGGATTTCCAGGAGACAGCTGGGGCAATGCTGGCATCACAAGGTAGGGGTGATTCACTGTGGGACTACTGGCAGTATATCTAGGTAATCTAGGAGTATTCACTACTCTGCATCTAAAGTGAAGACTAATCATTATGGGATAGTTTTCATTTGGGGATGGTTCAATGTGAGTCAGGTTAGATTCATTTGCAGATGGAAATTGGGCTAAATTTCATTTAAAACTACAATTGTATTTGAAAGAAAGAGGTCCCCCTCAGGCCATTAAAATAGATTCAAGTCTTTGCTAAAGGGAAGCTCAGTAGATTTACACTACTGGCTTCTCACTCTTACTGAAATTGTTTGATTCAGAGGAAACCACAGTCTAGAGATGCCAGCTGCGAGGGTCACAATGTTATTGAATGTTTAAAGCCCCACTTGTGAATCTGCAGGGTGGCCCTGTAAGCAAAGAGGAGAAATATGAACCATCCAGCTGTCATGATGACTCCATGGTATATGTCTTCAGCAGTCCCTCCCTTTTGCTGTTCCACTTCTATCACTGCTTTCCGCTCCTTTCATACATCTGTTTCAAAACTGCTGCTCCTGCTACATCACGTCCACTTGGTTAACCCTTTGATGGCTGAAACCCACAAGCTACTGTCCTGCAGTCTCTTTAGCAAACACACTTTCTTCCCACCGTGGTCGGGGCAAGCTGATTTCAAGGTAGAAGGTTTCAAGTTTTTAATTTGACCTATTTTTCCCACTCAACCTGTAAGCCGCATTCACTCATAAAGGCTCCATGTGCTCGTTGCATGGTTGCATACTGTACAAAAACCGCAGCCAACAAAGGGTTAACAGCGCTGCTTCTCTTACACCTGCCAGCTGGCTGTCTTGGGTCTGCTAACTCTGTACTAATGAGATTCTCTAACCTGCTGCACTTTGCCTCTCTTTCTCTCTTTCTCTTGGTTCTGCACGTACCTTGTAGTTCTTGGGGACACTTACAATATTCCCTTAGACCCCCGAGGTAAGCACAGAAAACACACGGACCGTGTCTCCCTTCTCTACCATCTATCACAGCTGCAGTTTAAGCGGAAAAGACTTTCTCTTAGAACTGTAACCAATTTTTGTTACTCCTTTTAGGGCCTTTAAATATACCTGTAGTTGTATCATTGAATCTCTGTGGTTTAGATGCATGTAATGCATATTAGACCCATCTTAAAATGTTTTCAGAAAACCCCCCAAAAGTTGAGTTTAGCAGTTGTTTAGTGTTCCTACAATTGTGTGTGTTTCGTGGATTGTCAGTAGCTCTGTCTACAGCTTGCTACTTGAACTGCTGGAATGCTTGAAATGTAAAGCTGTCCAATGAGATTTCTAGTGCTTTGGTCTGATGGAATGCGATGCTGCCACAGATGTATGCATTTGTCGTTTTAATGTTGACACATCTTTTAGTATTAGTGATTGTAGTGAGACAGAAAATATCAGCTATGTCTTTGTTTGTGCTGTGCTGTTCGGTTGTGTGGTCCTCTGCATTAGATTCAGTATGTTGATTGGTGTTTGCATTTTATTAAAGCAGACTATACTGGCTTTAACAACTCAAGAACCGTTCATACTGAGCCAGTGTATGAAAACACTCAGAAATTGGGTTGATGTTCGTCAAGAGTCTAAAATGGAAAAAAAAAAAAAAGCTGGAGATACTCAGGCTGTGTGCATGCAGACATTTTAATTTCACCTTTACCAATGTACTTTCATTTTCAGAAACAAGTTCATCAGCAAGCAGCTACAGCTCTGAGTTCAGTAGGAGACTTCTCAGTACATACATCTGTGAGTATAACCCTCACAACTGGGAACCGGATATGGTTATTAGATAGTGAGGCTGGTTAACTTTGAACCAAGAAGGGTTTATAGACCAATGAACATGTGCCTAGGTTTAGAAACTCCCTTTAGTTCTGCACCCTGTCATAGGTCTCAGAAGTCATTTTTTAATTAAGTAGATTATTGAAGTACATTATTTTAGAGCACATTTAGTGATGGGGGTGTTGGCTTTTGTGCGGTACTGAAAACGTGCACTGCATTTAGGAAAGGACGATGCATTTATGCACACTGCATTCACTATATCAATTACTGTAGGTCTGCAATATGCACGCAGAACACCTAACCCCATATTGCTTCCTTTTAAAGGTAAAGTTCTGGGCAACTTGCAGCTGAATCTGTTGAGCAAATCCAAAGTGTATGAAGACACCGCGCTGAGTGCAATCTTCCTGCACAACAACTACAACTACACCCTCAAGTCTCTAGAGAAGTACGTACTCAAAAGCAGCTCTTTGGGTCTGTGTAAACTAGTTCACCATGGCAAGCCAGCCGCATGTTGGAACCCTCCCCCCCCCCCCACTCTGCAACTGCTTCATGTAGTCTTACCATGACTGCTTACGTATCGCATGACTCTCCCAGGTCTGAACTGATCCAGCTGGTGTCTGTGACCCAAAGGAAGGCAGAGACCCAGTACAGGGAGCTGATTGAGCAGCAGATCCTGTCCTATCAGCGCAGGTGAGGTTGCCCTTCGTTAGCACTCCTAAACTGTGCAAGCTGTGGAGCTCACAGCCTGGGAATGAAGGCAGTCAGTCTACAGCTATGGCCAAAAGTTCTGCATCACCCAACAAAATTAACAAATTTTGCTTCAAGTCGAATGAAACCTTCTGAATAATGTTACCTTAACATATTGAATTACATAAGGCTTTGCAGTTTTTTCACGTGCTTAATGACAAGTAGAAAAATGCGACTTTTCAAAATCTAACATGAAATACTTTACTACTATTATGGCTTCAATATATCATTTTGTTGTTTCTTTGATTACATTAGGTAAAATAAAAGATCTAAATTATGTTCATATCATTTATTTGTTAGTTATGTCTCAATCCTAAAACTCTAGGTGATGAATTTTTTGGCCCTAGCTATAGACTGGTACATCTGCCACAAAGTTATATTTGTTAGATAACGTCTGGAAATTGCTATTTACATTAGCTATGGTCAACCCCCATTGATTCAGAAACGACTGCCTCTATCTCCATGTTGACGATGTTGTGAAATGTGGCAGTCTGACTCGGAGAGGTCACTTTGGCCTGAGGAAGAAAAAAATGCATGTCCATTATTTGCATTACTCTCAAGACATGGTGGTTTTATTAAGATTTTAATAAAAGCAGCGTTCGAGAAGGGAGTTTTATTGCCAGGTAAGATTTTAAACAAACCAGTTTCTAAAGCGAATATTCCTTAAACCTCTGTTGACCTGTTTTGCATTATTGCAGCTGGATAAAAGTGACAGAATATATTACAGACCAAAACATGCCTGTTTTCCAACCCGGGGCTAAGGTAAGCAATCGCACCTTAAAAGCTTAATTTAAATCAGCAATCGTGCCGTTGGCTTTCTTAGATTTATTATATGCTCATCAGTACAATATGTTATTATTGAGTTGCTTGTGCATTTTTTCTTCTGTTCTTCAATGACAATTGATGCTTTATTGAGTAAATTACATTGTTTCTCTGTCTGCACTAGCCTGATGTGCACTAGGGGGCAGTGCAGTGCAGTATCAAGTGCTCTCTATCGCTAATGCACAAAGCTCAGGAGCGTTTGCAAGCCTGGCCATGTTTTCTATGAAGAACCTCTCTGTTACATTGATCCTGACATTGCATATGCACTTAGTAAACCTGCTGCTGGCTGGCCTTGAGAAGCATCTTTATCTGTGACCCACAATAATTCAGATCTTCTTTTTCAGTTAAAAGATAAGGAACGACAGATGATTAAAGACAAATTTAAGGTATGATAAGCAATTTTGTATATGTGTAGAGGGCAGTGCATGTGCCAGTATGGGGGGGGAGGGATCTGCTTGTGTTCTGCATTTAAAAGAAATGTCCAAATAACTCACCAGAGGCTTAAGGATGCCATGCACTTCTGTTTACCTGCCTAACTAAAGACCTGAAAGCTTTTCTCACCTACCAGAGTGCAAAATTCAGTTTGCTCAGAAGAACCCTTGAGTGCTGAAAGAGTTCAGCTGGCATCACAGTGCAGTTACACGTTCAGGGTTACTGATTTGTGGTTTGCAGGGTTTTAACGATGGTTTGGAGGAGCTGTGTAAAATCCAGAAGGTGTGGGCCATCCCTGATAAAGACCAGAGAGATGCCATCCGCCAGGCGCAGAAGAGGATGATAACGCAGGCGTACAGGGCCTTTCTGCAGAGGTACATGCACCCGGTCAATCCAGGACATCACTGTCACTGTTTCAGTTCAAAACAAACCGCAACAATGTAGTAGTGTATGTGGGGTTTACAGAATAATTTACTAATGATAGAGACAACCAGTTTTTAGCAACCAAAACAACAATTTGTCTAAACAAGCCACTTTTTTAAGCACCTTCTGTTTACTAATTTTATCAGAATGCTCTAGTCTGACTGGAATAGAGACCTTAACAATTTTTTTTTTTCTCCTCCCCCACAGATATACCAACGTCTCATTTACTAAGAACCCAGAAAAGTATCACAAATACAGACCAGAGCAAGTGGAGGCAATGATTGAGAGACTGTTTGATACATCAGCATAGACCCCAGCCTGCGATTGATCGCCTGTCCTGCTCGGCATGGCCCGCACTGCCTCCGCCTTGCTTAAGAGACGCTCAAGATTCACTTTTGTAAATTAATTATTTTATACATTAAATAAATATATTGGACAATGTTTCTTGTGAATCATTCACTTTAGACCTTAAAGACTTCTTGTGTGCTGTCCTGTAGAGCCCACACTTGTTGCAGATTTATTTGTAAACACAATTGCAGTTTATTTCATATTTTCAACATTAAACAGACAAAGTCCTCAATTTGACTTCTTACTTTACTCGGGTCGGTATATAGGAAAAGAAACACGAAAGTGCACACATTAACATCCATCTGTATAGATTGCAAATAAATAAAGATACAGTAATAAATATTAATAAGGTCTGTGTATTTATTTTACGTTTTGACCACTTTTTTAAACTTTTAAATTGCATTCCCTGCCTCAAGATGGCTGTACCTGCATGGACCTCTCAGAACTACATTTGCCATCATCCTCCTCACATGTGTAACAGGTGGATTTAACAGTGAGCAGGAGGATGATGGGAAATGTAGTTCTGAGAGGTCCATGCAAGTACATGTGAAGCCATCTTGAGGCAGGGTATGCAATTAAAGAGTTTAAAAAAGTGGATCATGCAGACTCAGAAAGAAACCCAGTTCTTTACACTGAATTCCCAGGGAATGCCATGCACTAAATATTCAAGTGGTTAACCGAACATTTCTCTCCCAGGAACATATAAAGCATGACTGCTAAATAAATCACCAGGACGAGCATGTACACTGTAAAGTAGACTTTGTCCACCTTTGCAGCAAAACTTTTCCTCTTTTCTGCGTCTTGTTCTTGACGTTCCACACAATCGATGAAACTGATTATTCTTTGCAGAGGTTTGGCGTCGAGGCCCGGGAAGACGGTGTCAGAATGCAATCCAGGAGCAACACCTTATCAAAAAATAAATTAAAAAAAAAGGAATTGAAGCTAAAACACCAAACACAAAACACCCTGGTGTCATTACTCGAGATTGTAGTTTTTCTTACTGCCTGCTAAACTTAATATAAACTTTACCATTCTGCCCTTCATCTTGCTGTCGTTGGGCTGCTTCCTTTTCAGGATGCTGCTTGGCCTCTCTCCCCTTCTTCCACGGGGGAGTGAGAGAGGGGGCCCGTGCTGCAGCCAGGTAAGTTACCAGCACGGTCTCAATCAAACTCAACAACAGGAACACCAGTGTTATTGTAAAGTGCTGGCCTGTAAGCAAATGAAGAAAAACACACTGCTACCCCACTGGTGGTTTATATTAGTGTTACTGATTTTGGTGTTGCCAAAACTGGCCACACTGAAAACCTTATGATTGAGTATGAGTTACTTTGTAGGCTGTACATACAAGTCAGCTGTTCTGTTATTACTCAATAACAGAAGGTAAACACAGCGCAGCTCAGCGATGACCCTAATGACGCCTGTTCTAAAACCACTGCTTGATGAAAGTCCTGCTTTGAAAAATTCCCTTTCTGTTGATTGCAATGATTAATTCAGACAAGCAGAGGGCAAATAAAGGAAATAAATGACGTTAAAACATTACAGTATAAATCAGATAACTGCATTGCTTTGGCGTGTTCCTCGGTAATAATGGAACTCTGGAGTTCCATTATCACTAAGAAACACACCAGTGTCTTTCTGACAAAGAAATAAAAATGGAAATATATCCATCAGGAATACCAAACTTTAGTTAACTAATCGAGTAAAATTTTAAATAACTAAGGCTACGATTGTGGGATTTCCAGGCTACAGACAAGGTTCTGAGTGAGGGTGCATACTGTGCCTTAATTTAAGAAACTGTCCCAGGAACTCACTGAGAAGGGGAATGCATTTGGGCGACCCAGGCAATATCTCAGTGAGGATGAGCAGGAACATGACGAATCCCAAGACCAGAGTCACTTTGTAGGAGACACGCTCCCCATCCAGAATCGAAAATGCAAAGCCCACTACATTGGCCAGGAGGATCATGATGCTGGGAATGATTAAGGAGACCAGCACCTTGTAGATCTGCGAACGCATGTTTACCTGCCAGGAAGACCAAACACAGGTGATCACGCAAGAGCACAACACTAGAGGTACACAGCTTTTCAGTTTAAAAAAATAAAAACATTAGCAGCATTATCACTCAATATTGAAAACGTGCAACATTCTACTTTCAGTACAGTGTGCCCATCTTTTTCCTCCATCTCAGCTGACTCAGTGACCCAGTTTCCTCTGTCTTTCCCCATCATGGTTATACCAGCGTTCATAATGTCTAGTTCTACGCCACACCCTTTAAAAAGCACATTTGAAAACTTTCAGCCAGTTCACCAATATCTTCTTTTTTTACATTTAATTTTATATTTCGTTTCATGGTTTATAAACCGTAGTCTTATCTTGAGCTGAATTATAATTGTTTTCAATGTGATAAACAACGCGAAGCGGGCCACTATTTTCCAGTGTCCTGAGTGCAGTGCTTCATGTTCTTTATCCCTTAGTTAAATCCAGAGCAATCACAGAGAGAACCGGTTCACAGAAGACGCTTAAGGACCCACCATCCTCAGTCCGGCCAGTCAAGAAAATCGCACAAAAATCTGAAGCGAAGGGATATTTCTAAAGGTTTATATCACAGCCAACGGTCACCCACAACAAGTAATTGTACGTCACGTTGCCGTTACTGTAGACCAGCAAGTGGGAAGTCTCAGGCTGTAAGAGGTAAAACTCAGACTGCCCTATTTTTTTTTTTTTCGTCGATAATTGTAAAAAAAAAAAAAAAGCAAAATTAAGTTCGTAAACACCGTGATTTCTTTTTTCTTTTCCTTTCAGCATTTGTAGCGTCCACACAAAAAAGAAATCCCTACAAAAAAGCAAAGTGCATCCGCAGGTTCAATCTTGTCCACAGGGCTCTTTTTTCGTTTTTTATTTTTAGAAAAACTTATTCCCCAACTAACACTCTGTTTGATTAAGAAATAAAAAAAGTTGATTGTGAATTAGCTCTGATTTTTTTCTCCTGTAACTTAATCGAGACTTTTTCTGTCGCTGATGTAAAAAAAGAAGAAAAAAAGGCATCTCCTTATTTTTAATTCAAACCGAACGCAAACAGCGAGTGAAGGTTAATTTATTAAATTAAATCGTAACTAAGAGGAAACCATTATTTGCAAAACAGGTTGTAACATTTTTGCAACGTGCCATTAAGATTTTAAATCCGGGAAAGGCAATTTAACTCGCTTTTTGTGTTTGGTTTGAATTACAAATAACGGACTGCCTTTTTTTTACACTATCAATTTAAAACAACCATAGCCTTGTTTGAGTTACGGGAGAAAAGACAAAAGTAGTCTTGTTTCACAATCAACAAGTTTAATTAAGAAACGGAGTGGACTCACTACAACTGTGACATCACGTGACCAAAAATAAAAATCCGCACTGGTCCAGCGTTGAAGGTTTCCTATCGCATCTTTCGACATTCTCATTTTTTTTCCCAGTCAGTGTATTGTTTTTAATGTCACAGTACCCACATCCATAGGCCCAGAAAGATAACTCACCCCCTAGTGAGTTTCCATCATAACTGCCTCTGAGAAATAGTCATTCTTAAGTTAGTCACCCCACTTTTGACAAAAGACAGCTGTCATGTGGAAGAGACTCACCCGTTTTTCACAGAGAGCGTGGGCATCCAAACAAAATCAACAGGCAAAGGTACGCTATCAAACACGGACGATTTCCAGTGAAGACTGCGATCGAGCTATATCTGAAGTGATAAAGCAATCCCAGAACAGAGATGGAAATGCATAAAGGCCTGTTACACCTGAAGTGAGTCACAGCAACATCCAGGACTCTGGAAATCACTTTTTTTTTTTTAAATTCCAATCATGTTCCTTTAGGAAGCTTTTGGCCCTATAGCTTTAAAGATATGTGTTACACCAAGTGTTCAGCCTACATTACAATGCAGGAGCTTGTGTGCCAAACTGTAACGGCTGGAACAAACAATACCAAAAGAAAATGATACAATCCTGTTAGAAACAAGAAGTCTTTCTCAAAGACATACTGCACTGTGGTGTTGTGCAGTTGTGGAAGAAATACCCAGAGAAAGGCAAAGCAAAGCGGTTGCTAAAGGGATCGTTTATAGCTGTGCTAATCACTTGTGACTCTGTCCGTCCAGTCCAGTCCAGGATCTTGATTCAGCCATGCTTCTAATTACTTAATAAAACACGTAGGTGAAGGTAAGCAGTTGGAAGAAGGCTCTGGACTGTTGGGTACATCCATCTCAGAATGAGTAAAAAGTTGCTTTACAGTAGCTACACTTTCATAATATTTAAGTTCTTCCCTGTTTTATACCCTATTATTAATAGCATATAGTAGACCAGTAGACCCTCATATTGATGTGATTGAGCCATCTGATTTATTTTTGTTCTTGTGTGAGCTGTAAATTATGCCAGATGAAAATTAGCTATAAAGTTAATTACTCCTGCTTAGGTATATATTATATAAAAAGGTATGGGGTATCATGCAGGAAGAATGGTGTTTTTCATTCACTCAACAGCACCATATACCATATCCTACGTAAGTGTGTTTTACTGTGATGGTCTATTTCACACACACAGTTGACACAGCATTAGTACCAGTGTGGATTTGATCCTGGTCACAGTGGTGAAGACCACCTTCGTAAGCATTACGATAATCATGGTACCAACTTTTTTTCCGCATAAATACTTACCATTGTCATTCTCAGAATAGTAACAAAATACAGGTTCTTTGTATCCTATAGAAGAAAAAAAAAGAGTAATAATTGCAATACTACTAGCAAATGGCTTAGTAACAGCCAATTACACAAGCAGAAGAAAGTGCCGTAGTGCTGACGATGGCAAGAAGTAAAGTCGGAGGGGGGAGAGCACCCTTGCCGTTTTGCTGGTGATTGCACAGTGTATTCTCATTATGAAAAATAAACATATTATTGCAACAAATTAATAGATTCATTTAGTTTGGATAATCTAGTGTTATGGCCCCTGGTGTATTATTTAAGTGTAAAACAGTTAATAAAAATAAATGCATACATAAATCTGACCCATGTCCTGACATGTACTGTATGTATCAGTACTTACCACTTCCAAGGTTTCTATGCTAATGTTGGTTATCTTCACCTCCACCTTACAGCCCTCCTTTTCTGATGGAATGACGTACTGGTTGGTACTGGCAAGCAGAGTGCTGACCAGGCACGCCTTTGTGACACAGCCTGAGGCGTTCTGAGTCTGGACACTGGAAACTGCAAGACAAGTTCACCCATTTCAAATAGATCTTCAATACAAAAAAGTGTCTTTATATCATTTGGAATTTATAGCATTTCTCCCTAAGGTATGTGATGTTCTATTGGAAAACTGTGCCAAACACTTTGATTTGTTTGAATTTGATTTGATTTAGTACTGTAGACAACTTGAGATGGTGCTATCTAGTTTCCAAGAGGGTGAAAGCAAGGAAATCATCTTTTTTTTCTTCCCTAAATAGAAAAGTGAATTATTTATACATTATATTGTTTATTTTTTTATCGTTTTTAAAGTTTATTATTATGACACATCATAATTGTTCTTCAGCAGATCTAAAGTCTACTAAAACAACCCAGCACAATGCACACTCTCACCTGCTTGAAAAAGCACAATGACAAACCCGGTGTTCAATGCGTGCCTGCTGCTGGAGCCTGTGACTTTCATTCTGGAGCGTCTGGGGAAAAAAAAGAAGGAATTTCTAACTACCCAATACTTTATGTAAACAGAGAATAGTATGTAATTTAAGCAGCCAGTTTCATGACCAGTAGTGATGTTGAACTACCTAATGTTACCATGGGGAGTCCATAACTGGCAGTCCTCCAGCCCTGCTCCAAGCCAAGTTAAAGACAGAATTAAAGAATTATAATAACTCAATAATAACCCCAAAACACTCAGGGTGATTGCACAACACCATCAAATAATAGTAAAAGTATTGTAAACAAAAGCAATTCAAATGACATCAGTCACAACACACACTACAAAGACTGAAATCAGGAATGGAGAACTTTGGTTCTGGCAGCTTTGTCTAATCCAGGTTTAACAGATACAAGGTTTTGTAACTGAATGGAGATTGAGTTGCTTCAATTAAACCATCAGAACATGGTTGTAACAAAGACCTGAAAAATCTGTAACAGTATGCTTGAAATCCAGGCACTTCTCAAAACCACATTCACTTAAATCTTAAATCAATTAGTAGTGCCTCAAATTGGCTTGCCACCTATTTATTAACAAAGATCCTAAAATACGTAAGCTTGCAAACCAGTTCCAGGTATTGTGAGACTTTATAAAAAGTGACAGGAACTCAAGTGCAATTAAATATTAACAAACAGGATTTCCTTTTGAATGACTTTACATTGAGCCATACATAAGAATATACACAGCTTGCTCAACAGCATGGCTAAAAGAGTAATGTGTATCCATTTGTTGTCAAATCAATCTGAATATATAGTCTGTAAGTAAATGCGATTGAATTTAAGATATGCATATATATATATACCATGTTTTGTTACCAAAAGACTTTCATTAGATCTGGTGTTTACACAGACTTGATTGCTTGACAACATATTCATACTTCTCCTGGATAGACCATGGCAAGTTGAATAGGAGCATAAGAACATATGAGAGAGAGAGAGAGAGAGAGAGGTGTTTGTTTGTCCCTTTACACTTGATTTGAGCCTTATTTCACACGCTAGAATTGTCCATAGAGAAACGTCTGATGTCACTCTTTAAAACTTTAACAATTCCTTTTCATAGCACCTGAACTGTTTTAACCACAAATGATTCATAAAACAGTACAAATCAGCACAATTTAATACACTTTAATACCCCTAGTTTTGTCATAGTTCTGAAAAAAAAACTCTAACAAGGGGATTTGGTACACCCCAAGGAGTCAAGCAATTATTTTGGATCAATTTGGCAGCCACTGATAGCCCTGAATACAGGTTTGAATGTTTTAGTATTATATTGATGAATCTGTATTTTACAATTGATTAAATAACAAATCAGAATCTTGTTTTGATTCAATTGAAAATCCCATTTCAAGCACCTTTGTTAGAACTCCCTTAGTCTGTTTGTAAGCAGACTTTTAGAAAGCCAGCACATCGTTGCAAGTTTCATTTCTAACGGCAAAATTTGAAGCAATATTTTAAGTTCAGTATTATTTTTCTTATGTCTTTGGTTCACATGAATATATACTGGACATTGCAGTTATTGAATTATTTTGCTGGAATTGTTCCCAGCATTTGACTGTTATAAAAGCTTATAAAAAATATGAGCACTGTTTTTCCACCCAGTTCCTCAGCTTTGACCATTTGTCTCCATTATCTCCCAGTCCCTCAGCTCTACCCATTGTGCTGTGCTTCAGTACTAGCCCATTCATTCTGGCCTTGTTTGAGCACAGGGGGTTAACAGTTGCATGTTATGACATGGCAGGCGCCCTTTGGTGTCCTGCTAAATTAAACGACTTCCAGCTGCTTTTTTTTTCTCACCTTAGAATGACAAAGACGTATAAAGTGCTGTTTCCAAGGTGATAACAATAAAAAGAGACACCACAGCCTACAGTGCCAGACAGCAGGCCTAGGCTCTGGCTGGAATCAGAAAGGGCACATAATTGGGTGAGAAACCTGACTGATTTCATATTGGTTCATTAGTTTGTAGGAAACAACAGACAATGAGGCTGTTACACTTCAAACAGTTTGCTTATATGTACAGAGAGCCAACTTTCCAATGTTTCAGTATGCTTCACATACATTTCTCAAGGTGTGTGTGTGTGTGTGTCTACATATCTAAGACTGCTGTGCAAGTCTTAGATATGTAGATTTTTTTCTACTCTGATGCACTATGAGCATCAACAATTTACTCAAAGCCTCCACTAGGGTTTTCTAATATTATAACAACCTTGACTTGCATAAAGAAGGAAAAACATTGAGTGGAATCACTCGCATTACTCGATTTTCAAGGTGTGGTATCCGAAGCATAATCAACAAGTACAGAGAAACATCATCGTAATTGACAAACCCAGGGCTGGAAGACGCCAAAAGCTGTCTAACAAGGATGATCAATACTTGAAGACAATATCCTTAAGGAACAGAAAAGACAAGCATGGAATTGACAACAGAACTGGCAGAAGGCACAGGTGTGGTTGTCCATCAAATCAACAGTACGATGGTCCCTTTTGAAATCAGGACTTAAAGGATGTGAACATTCATGTAGAATGGTATCAGGTAGATTGTATCAGATGAAAAAGATTAGGCACGTTAAAGCACATTAAAATGAGCTGCACTATTCCTTCTGCTTTTTCCTATTGTTGCTGATCAAAACTCTTACACAACTGAAGCATGCCGCCTGCAATTATAAATTGTACTAGTTTTCTTTCTAATTGTACTTACCTTCCTAATCTTTTGGCTAGTCTTTGTATGTTGTAGGTCCCTGCCGTTAACTCATATGATATGAACGGCTTTGTTAGTTTTGTCATAAATAAAGAAATGCTGAATTATTGATTCCCACTATCTGTATAGAAGAGGGATTTGACTTCCATTTAGGCTGCCTGAAGTTAAATATGTTTCCTAAGGAAAGTAGATTGGAAAGCCTGGCTCGCAATCTCTGAGCCCCTCTAGCTTCCACAGACATTCCTAGCAATCCACAGCCTCTACCCTGACTCCAATTAGGAGGGCTGATTAAGTGACTGTGTACAATTCAAAAGTCATAAAGCCTGCTGTTTTGAAGCAGGGGAAGCTATCTATTGACATTGATTGCCCTCTTTTTGCTAACTTGTCTTGCTTCCACTTTTGTTAAACCGTTATTCACAGCTTGAACTTCCTTGAACGCTTTACACCTTCAGATGTTTTCTACATGGATTGAACATGAGTATTTTTTGAAAATTTTTTGTAATTTATTTTCTGGTCTGATTTACATACACATCCAGCATTTGTATCTAGTGCAATTCACTACATGAAATGTTCAATTGTGATCTCCCATTGCATACATGTCAATAGTCCCTATATGCTCAGGACAGTCCTGATTTTCCTGCAAAAGTCCTGCGGAGTTAGTGAAAACCCCAAGCTGTGCTCTTCGTGCGGCTGACACATCTGCTGATCATTAACTTGTACAAAGGGAAGAACGCTTCATTGTTTCTATTTTTACCGTCATGATGGTCGTGTCATGTTGAATGGGGGGGGGGGGGAATACATCTATTATATGATAATGAGCGTTTTAGCGTATGACTCCTCCCATGTGTATGATACATATGACACCCCCCACATTCTTATTCCTGTCTAGGAATATATATGTAGCTCTAGTACATTGTTTATGAGTCACCCTACACATTAAATGTAATATTTATGGAAACACTTGCTTCATCATTGCATTTCCCTTTAGTGGTGTGTTTAAAAACAGGATGATTAAATAATTTACCTTTTAAACCAGTCACAGCATTAATGAGATCTGTCAACTCATCTGATCTATTAACCATAAAGCAGTGAAAATCAAGCCTGATTCAGGTGATTCAATTAAATACAGCATATTGAATTCTTCAGCTCCTTTAAATCTAAATAAATGCAGATTTTATAGCACAGAGCCCTCAAATCAATCGAGTGAATGAAGCCACTATTAGAGAAATGAGAAAATGAGGATTGCAAGCCTGCTAAACACTATTGTCATTAAAACACATTTCTGTCATGCATGGGGACAGGCAGAACATGGGATTGGAAGGCTAGGTTCAGGTTGCCTAGGAGATTATGAAAACCAAAGCCTGTAGTCCATTTGCTGAACCCTTTCTGTGCAGTATATTTTTGCACAAGGTTTTGTTCCTGTGCCAGATTCCCTATTAGAAAGATTCATAGCAGCACCGGAAAACTGCTACTGTGGTGAAACACACCTGGAGCCCCGTGTTTAAAGAGCACTAATGACTTTCATGGATTTTGCAAAACAAATACTGTTATTGCAAGTGCTAGACGTGGGTGTGCTCTTTAAAAACACAAACGCAATTTGTAAGAGGGCTTTTATGCACAATCAACATTATCAGACATGAGCTATATAAAAAAAAAAAAAAAAAACCTGTTGTGTAAATTTCCTGTTCCTAATGTTCCAAACCTACATACTGTAATATGGCTATATAAGAGGAATACATAATATATAAGAGGCATATAACCCTAGAGTGATGGTTCACAACTCACCTAGTGTCAAACCACAGCTGTTTACTAGCTATTCTCTGTAATTTCATCCTGAGATCACCGGGGGAAATTTGAAGGGGACGGACTGGAACTGAACTGCCCCAGTCCTTCTCTTTCTGCTCTTGTCAATATTACTGATTGACTCAGAGTACCATCTCAGAGACTCTTAATGGGTCCTTTCTACCAGTATCTCAGCTCTTCCAATGCTGAAACTTTGATAATGTCTATAAACACTGCATTTGAAGATTGGCTTAATATGACAGGGCAGAAATTGAGTGTTGGGAACGTATTTAATATATATATATATATATATATATATATATATATATATATATATATATTATATATATATATATATATAATATTTATCATATGTTATTTATTGTTGAAGGAGGGTTATGTAAAATAGATGCAAAAGCTTTTGTTTATCAGGCCCTTCACATTTTTAATTTAACCAGAGACAGACACTTGAGGTCATTTTATTAGTTACTATACTCTTCTGGCAGTGGAGGCAAATTTAGATTTTTATTTTATATAGTGCCTTTCATAGTGGACCACCATCACAAAGCTCTTATATTGCAGAGTAGGACACTCACTGTGAACACCTCTCATGTCCTGATGGCATTTCTAGAACAGCATTGTTTAGGAGACCTCTTGTTTGTTGTCTTCCTGCACATTGTGATGTTTGTCTCTCTGTTTAAATATGCACACTCCATGCCAGCGTTCGTTCAGTCTTTACTGCCTGATGATTATAGTGGGATATATGTATCATTTGGTCACTTTACTCCACAACAGGTTGTTCCTTTCCTGTTTCCAGCTGATCTGTGGTAGTCTATTCTACTGTTTCTGTTGGATATTAACATTTTTTTATTCAATGTTCTGTTTTTTAAGCAATGTTAGTCCTTATTCACAGAACTGTAATGGCTGTTTTAGGAAAAGTTTATAAGGACTGTTTTCTGTTTTTCATAGACATTCCCTTGGGCTGAATTTAAATAGTGAACATGGCAAAAAACAATCCTTAACCAAAAATTCCTTTAAACAATCCTTAAAGTTTTGTAAATAGAGCTGACTATCACTTTACCAATGCAGCTAGTTTAAATACAACGCTATAGATTAATGGATTAATTTCACTGCAAGCTACATGCTGATTGTGCAGCATGAAGGAAAAAAAGCCCTTAGAAAGATTGTTACAGTATATATTAAACTGAAATCCTCATCTTCCCGACTTCTACCAGTCTCCTACCAAATTGTATGCACAAAAAAAAATCAATGTAGTCCTTCAAAGCATTTCAAACCCGCTGTACCTTCACAAGGGGGACTTGTGCGTTCGAGTGCCGGATTGCAGTGTGGAAGATAATGGCTGGAATTGTTTGAGTGCTTGCCCGCAATGCACATTAATATTGAAAATGCATTTGCTTCGTGACCAGATGTATATTGTTCTACATTAGACACAGTTCCAGTGAAGAAAGAACAAATACATGAGGATTTTGATAAGCTACGCATTCAGCAATCACCGTTGGGCAAAGGGAGGGTTGACAAGGCTGCTACTGTATCTGTTCATTGTGCTTGATTGCAGGGAAGAAATAAGCAGCATGTGCTTCCTGGGAAGGAGAGAAGTGCTTGCAATGAAACCTTTTTAAATGCTTTGGATCTCATGTGAATCATTTTCTGAAAACATGGTTGCTTTTCTTATATAATTAAGTTGCTCAGATAACAATGCATTTATTTATTGTTTCTCTTTTTACCCTGTTAGCTATGCAGTTAATCAGAGGCATGCTGCTCTAAAAGAAGAAATATTTTATACCGTTAATCAAGTGTGCTAAAGATATGCAAATTATTTGAAACAGAATTAATCTGAAATTTGTTGAGCAGGTTATCTTTTAAGATACAACTAATTAGAAATTAAGTCAAGTAATGCATTTGAGCTACCACGGTTTTCTTTTTGCACATTTTTCAAAGTTGTTTTTTATGTGTCAATAAATTAAATGCCTGAATGAATCAAATTCTTACAACTGATTTATTCAATATATCCACACCTATACCTTAGAATCGCAAACATTTGTGGATCTTTCTTTGGAGCAATCATATCCTAACCCTGACCCTGATCATAACCCTAACCATACTATACAGAAAGATTTGAAACTGACTTACAGTGCAGTCTTTATAGTGGGTTGGTCTTTATTTAGAGCTTTGATAGTGGATTTTTAAAGATTCAGGTTACAACAGAACTTAAGACTAGAAAGATAAACTGTGGCTACCCCAAGCCAAGGAAGAAAGCTCTGGTTGAGAAACTGCACTGTCCAATTCCGAAAAGCAATTGACAAACATGTCAAGTACCGCTGCTTAAACCCATTTTTGAAGAAAGGGAAAATAAATGATTTGCTACGGCCTAAACTTAAACTAACATGAATTCCTCTCCCTCTGCTGAGTTCTGCTTGAATACATGCTTTTTAATTATATTTTTTCCCAAACAAAGGAGCGTGTGACTAAGCCACAGATGCGACAATGCAGTCCTGTTACATGTAATTCTCTTTACTGTACATTATTGGCCCTGCTTTTTTCTTGACTGTTGAATTAACAATGACATGGTTTGACAAGGTACTCTCCTCTTTTCTAATTTGAAAATCAATTTATCACGCACATCCTGCTTATTCATTCATTTTCAAATTGAATAATGCTTCTTTTGTAAACCAGTGTGGGCTGCTCTGAGTTGAACGCAACCAGATGTGAACTGGTAGTATAAACGTTTGATACGTACATAGCACTAAAACCAGTGGCTCTATTCAAAAGGTATTTTTAGAAACTGGTTGCGAAAGTTTCTTTTGATGAATAAAAAAGAGTTTGTTAACATTTGGAAGAGGAGAGGGAGGTTAAAATGAGAAAACTAATGAAGGGGGGGGGCGGGGAGTTTGTTTTGTCAGAAATTGCACACAGTGTGAAATACAATGTGAAAGTCATCACAAGCGGATCACAGTAGGGCGGTGGCTCTAATCATTTAATATTTTTTATGTTTTATTTACCTGTACAATCAGAGCATGAGTTTTATCTGCCATATTCCAAACCATTTGTGTCATGTATGAAACATGTACTCACTTCACCCAGACTTCTGTTGTTAATGTCTGTGTGCAATAGTTATAAAAACATTTCATACCCACACAGCACTTCAAGACACACTAGAACCGGCAAAAGCATTTAAAAGCCTCTGCCGTTGCTGAAATGCAGGAGTAGGCATAAAAACTGATTTTGTTAAGAAATAATGAAAGAAAGAAAACAGAAAAAAGCAAAAGACCTACTGCACATGAACTGTGCTTAACCCTTCATCAGCAGGAAGGAGTGCAGATACACGACAACCATGGGCACTGGAACTAGGGGTGCTGGGGGTGCGGGCAACCCCTGGTTTTGCATGGCTTCTATCGTATACAGGGGTTGCAGTTTCGTTCAACGGCTTTCAGCACCCCCACTTTAAAAATTGTTCCAGTGCCACTGAAACCCAACGTGTTTATAAAGAGCATATCTCTTTGAAGAGCGAGGGATATCCTTACATGTGATAAACTTTATTTGATCAAATATTTTTAAAAGGCTTAGCACTTCAAAACAGCATTTATTCAGTACAGAACAGTTTAAATTTCTTTCAGCAGATCTGTTTGTGCACAAAAACTTTCTATTAAGGAAATGTATTCCCTTAATCTTCCCTAGAAAATCCTGTTGACACCTCAAACCTGTTTATTACCACCCTGCGCCTGGCTCTCCTGGGGGGACTGAATGGGTAAACGATGCTCCGTGACATTGGGCACAGAGAGGCAGGTAAACAGCGGCTCCAGCTCCAATATGAATATTTTAAGCAGCCCTGGGGCATTCAGGACCACAGCACAGCAACTCACCCTGTGAGGATCCACACAATGGAATGATAAAGAGGAAAGGAGGGGGTCGCTGGCACTAACATGCAGGCACAGGCAGGGGGCTCCATGTGGTGATCAAATAGCTGTTCTAAACACACTGGAGTAGACGGCACAAAGAATGGGGTCTTTGAAAAAAAAGGTAAGGGGTCTGCAGGATAAACAGTGGCACAAGCAAGACCCATCTTGTTTCACTCCACAGTCTCTTCATATTTGACTTTTAAGTTTATAAAAAAAATTGTAAAGAGCGTTTTAGACTTTTATACGCCGAAACCAACATTTCCAATAATGGTTCCAGCCAAGAATTACACTCTGTCAAGCCATTGTCCTAAAATCCATTAGTCATGTGATGAGCTATTCAGCTTTAGTTGGTCTGTGATTATCTAATACCAGCTCTCCTTGTATGAATCCTTCACATCCTCCCATTTGGACAAACAGATGGTCCTAGACAGTGCCGACCTGTAACAGACTATTTCTTTGCATTTCTATATGTGAAATTGAATTATCTATCATTTGAGTTATGTAATGGTTACTGTGCTTTTACCCAATAATGAGGTGATCCAAAGAACAGATGAGTAATGGAAGAATAGCAGATGTTCGGCAGGGTATTGTCAGTGCCCTGCAGTTTACACTGGTACCACTGCACCTACATTGTTCTCTTTAATGTGGAACAGACTTGGTACTGTATGAGTAAACCATTCTGTATATAGCCACAGGCTCAGGCCTCTCATTAACCTCTTGTAGTGCTCTGCTGCAGGACTGCGTCCCCACCAGGCAGAGAGAACATTAGTTTGTCCAAGAAAGGAAATGGTAATGGGATCCTGGACATCATTATTCCACCTCTTACAGAACCAATTAAACACAGTGTGGGGGCATGAGCTAAGGCCAGCCAGAATACATATGGACAACACAATCAGACACTTTTGTTCCCAAAATAATATAAAAAAATTCAGTTAAAATCATTGTAAGGGGGATTGAACATGCTAAACAGCCAATCAGATCAAATGGTAAGTGAAAAATAAGATACTGCAACAGAATCAACCTACAGCTGTGGCGAAAAGTTTTGCATCACCCTATAGAATTAACTAATTTTGCTTCATAAAGTTAAAAAAAAAAAAAAAAAACTGCTGAATAATGTAATGTTAACATATCGAATTACACACCACACTGTAGTTTTCCATGTACTTAACGAAAAACTGACAAATTGAAAAAAAAGACGTTTCTAACATGAAATACTAGTATTATGGATTCCAGTAGACTTTTGCATCATTTTGTAGTTTATTTGATTATATGATGTTAAATAAAAGATATAAATCATGTCCATATAATAATTTTTTTTTTTTTTTATGTCTCAATCCTGAAATTCTAGGCGATGCAAAACCTTTGGCCATACAGTAGCTATAGCTGTGATATTTACACAAACATTAACCTCAAGAAACATTTTTGCTTCAGCACAAAGATCCCATAGTCTTTAATGGAAGATGACCTTTTTTGCATATTAACAGTAGTGCATGCAAACCATTGTTTAGTCCAGGCTATGTTCTAATTCATACAATATGGGGTTAACTGAAAAGCTTAAAACATTAATGGAATTCTGGAAATAATGTTGGCTTCCTTTCCTAAATCGATCCATCTCCTACTGCAAGTAAATGACTTTTTTTTCCTGTCAGAATGCCACAGATTCTTCTACTTTTGGATTTAATGCAACAATGCACATCATGAAGCCAACTTTCCATCTTACTAAACAGGCATTGCAGTCTTGGTAAAAGCAAATGCAATCACCAGGTTTATGGGACCTGTTTCAGATTGCTTTGCTTAACTGTGCATCGAGAACCAGGGCTGAAGTGGAACTATATTTATATATTTAGGTATTGGGAGACAGGATCTGCAATAACAAATACAATAAATCATTAAAAGCCCATCTTTCAGGCTGCTTAAAAAAAGGATTGTTGAAGGTCAAGAACTCCTGCCTTCCTTCACACAAACGTTTTTTTATAGAGATATAACAAGACTAAGACTTCTTGTCGAAATATTTGTCAGTTGTTTTATTATTATCTGTTTTTTGTATGACAATATCTTTATCATGTTGAAGATTTTTTTTCTCATCTCATTTTTTACATACATGTATAAATAATTGATAAATAATTCATACAATGCATAGTTTTTTTTTTTTTTTTTTTTTTTTTTTTTATAAATCAACATGAGGAATAAAGAAAAATACCTCTGAGTAAATCCATCATTTCAAGAGTAACGTGCAGTGTTGTGTGACACGGATTTGGACCCCTGATGGTGAGAAGAGGTTAAAATCTCCTCTAACAGCTTCTGCAGTTCAGTATAGTGGTTAAGAAGCTTGCTTGTTCTTTGCATGCTCACCAGTTCCCTATAGTGGTTAAGAAGCTTGCTTGTTCTTTGCATGCTCATCGGTTCCCTATAGTGGTTAAGAAGCTTGCTTGTTCTTTGCATGCTCACCAGTTCCCTATAGTGGTTAAGAAGCATGCTTGTTCTTTGCATGCTCACCAGTTCCCTATAGTGGTTAAGAAGCTTGCTTGTTCTTTGCATGCTCACCAGTTCCCTATAGTGGTTAAGAAGCTTGCTTGTTCTTTGCATGCTCACCAGTTCCCTATAGTGGTTAAGAAGCTTGCTTGTTCTTTGCATGCTCACCAGTTCCCTATAGTGGTTAAGAAGCTTGCTTGTTCTTTGCATGCTCACCAGTTCCCTATAGTGGTTAAGAAGCTTGCTTGTTCTTTGCATGCTCACCAGTTCCCTATAGTGGTTAAGAAGCTTGCTTGTTCTTTGCATGCTCACCAGTTCCCTATAGTGGTTAAGAAGCTTGCTTGTTCTTTGCATGCTCACCAGTTCCCTATAGTGGTTAAGAAGCTTGCTTGTTCTTTGCATGCTCACCAGTTCCCTATAGTGGTTAAGAAGCTTGCTTGTTCTTTGCATGCTCACCAGTTCCCTATAGTGGTTAAGAAGCTTGCTTGTTCTTTGCATGCTCACCAGTTCCCTATAGTGGTTAAGAAGCTTGCTTGTTCTTTGCATGCTCACCAGTTCCCTATAGTGGTTATGCTTGTTCTTTGCATGCTCACCAGTTCCCTATAGTGGTTAAGAAGCTTGCTTGTTCTTTGCATGCTCACCAGTTCCCTATAGTGGTTAAGAAGCTTGCTTGTTCTTTGCATGCTCATCGGTTCCCTATAGTGGTTAAGAAGCTTGCTTGTTCTTTGCATGCTCACCAGTTCCCTATAGTGGTTAAGTTTTTTTTTTTTTTTTTTGTTTATGAACAATTAGGCATGGCACGAAGCTTTGCATGCTCACCAGGTCACGATCATTTCTGCAAACTAGCAAAGCAAACTACCCCTCGCCCTCTTAAATTCACTTAGCTTTGAAGTCTACACATCCTGTGTGTAGGTTGAGCCACTTGCAATTACCCATTCATTTGAAAGACTATAATATATATATATATATATATATATATATATATATATATATATATATATATATATATATATATATATATATATATATATAGATATAGAGCATATATAATATATATATAATATATATAATATATAATAAGATATGCAATATATACTTATTAGTAAGAACTATCGCATATATCATTCTATATCTCGCAATCATTCTAAATAATTTCTCTATTTTAGTTTTATCTAACTGTCTTCCATATTGATTGCAGGCCTGTATATTTTCCCATGTCTTCGGTGTGCTTCTATACTTTACCATGGAGTGGGTATCTCACAAAAAAATATATATATTTGGGTAAAGATCATGTAGTCAAGTTTGGGACTGGTATCAGAACAATTCAAAACGACGAGCTAATACAAGTGGGAAAGTCTGTGTACCCAATGCTGTTGCATCTTAGTCAGGTAGCCCCTTTGATTGATGGCGCTCCATTGAAATTGACACTTACTTGAACAGCTCCCAAAAACCTCAGCTGGATTTTGTAACTTGCTGCCTTTGGTGTTCTATTAAGTGGGCTCCCTTGAGCAGCAATGGAAAGAAATGACTCTGCAGAAGATAATGGTTACAAAGATTTGGAAATGTGTAAATTAGAGGATTTTCATTAATATTCGGTATGGTCGGGGCTTGGCTTGGTTCACACCCTCACATTTATATTAAAGTTTTACTGATGGATTTGTATGTACAGTATAAATATATTTGAAAAAATAATAAAATAATAATAATAATAATAATAATAATAATAATAATAATAATAATAATAATAATAAAATGACATGAGTGTGTCTTTACAATTCTAGTCACACATTATGGTAAAAGGGATTATCTCTTGTTCTTAACGTAATATTATCTTATGAAGCACATCTTGTGGATTCACATTGTAAGTCATTCTCTCCACATTTAACACAATGACTTCAAAGAGACTTTAACATTCAGGTGTTTGCTTCCTGTAATCTTCTGAATGCAAATGGCACCATCTCAGCTTCCACTCCTGTCTATCCCTCTCTTGCCCAGAGCTGTCTGGAATCAGAAATGCCTTATTTGCAGCTTGAAATGCTGCATTAAAATGACAAAAACAAGTCTAGAATTCATTCTGATTCTCATTCTATGATTAGGTTGCAGATGCTCAAGAGAGCCCCCTTGTTATTACTATCATTATTATAGAATTATTATCAGAATGCCAAGTTGTTGTTTAAAAATTTGTTCTGAACTTTGTAGGATTTTAACATATTAAACATGTTTGTTAATGTTCTTTTTTTTCCCGTGCATCCATGAGTAAAACATCATTGTGATTCCAAAACTTAGTTGCAGCTTCAGCAAAGATATTTTGTAATAACATAGTAATGGTGCTGGCGACTCCCCCAAGCACAGGTTGAAAATACAATACAATGTTTTCATTAATATTGGCTTCCCTTATGACATCACCCCTTTTTTCTTAACCAATCAGAAAAGACAATTACATACAAGTTTTACAAGGCTCCTATCAACCAATAATATTATTGATCATGTGGGGCCCTTTTCTCTAACTCCAAGGGAACATAGCAAGGCAATAAAACTATAGTTTAATAGGAAGGGAGAAAAGAAAGAAGGAATAAGTCTTATTCTTATTTTCCTTTGAAGTTTAAACTGTGGGAAAGGAATGTTTGGCCAAAGGTGTCACTTCCCGAAGACACAGAATACAGTATAATCACCTTTCAAGTTGTCATAAAATGTATTGAAACCAAACTGCCTTCATAATAGCTATCATTGCAGATCCATTTGTTTTTAATCCCAAAGCATCAGCTTGCATGGATTCCACTGCCCTGTTCAAGTACTTGGCCCCCATTTGTAAGGGTATAAATATACGTACTCTTTGACCTTTCTGGAAAGTAGAGTATATTCAAGCTCAAAAGGCTGTTTTCAGATTATAATAATTGCACTAAAATGCCTCTTCTTTCTTCCAGCTAACGGCAGTAAAGGTTTTCCTAAAATCATTCCTGAGTCAAGTTATTTCTAGAGCATTAAATTCAAATTGGACATGTTCTCCAAATCCCCCCACTTAGCTCCCTGCAGCAGAACCTCTCGGATGGAAATATCAAAGTTGCAACGGTTTATCCCTTAACACAACATACCATTAGCCGCAGATATTATTTCAATTGCAAACTCTCCCTGTCACGCTCATGCAAATTGAAGGCAGTTAAATAAACAGCACACACTTCATTTACATGTCCTGATGTTAGCGGGTCGTTCGATTTATTTCATTCTCCATCTGGCAGGCTTCATTGAAGATGGGTGGGCTCCAAGAACAGGAGTGGTGGTAAAAACTTAGAAGGGTTCAGCTTGTCCAAATCGTAGCTGCCAGATTGGTTCCTCACACTCATCTTTCTCAAGATGTTGGTAATTATAGTGAATGTGAATGCCCAGCCTATGTTACAGTTGTGTATTTTGTTTAAATCTTTATTTTTGCTCTCATGCCTACTTTATTTGTCACTGTGTGTTTTGTGTATTAAAAGTGCATTAATACAGTGTATTAAAACAGCACTTCACTGCAGCTTCTTGACTCTGAGTCTCTTATTACACCCAGTAACATCTTGGGCCACAGCGTTATCCTGCCACGAAGTCCTTCATAAAATGCAGAAATTTTAGGGTTAGAGTTAGGTTTATAATTTCCACATTAAGTAGATTGTAACTAAGCATAATAACATTGTATTTATGTATTTACTAAGTAACTACTATGTAAATACACAGTAATTAGAGACACTGTGTAAATGGCTACCAATCCCACCAACTCCCATTTGGCAACCAGACCTCAGCATAAACCATAAATTATACTACAGACTACAGTATTTTGTTACATTTGTGTTTTATGCAAATGTTCAGTGGTCATCTACGAGTGCGCTGGAATGGTGCTTCCTGATTGGTGAATGAAAGTTCTGAGGTTTCTAATGCAAAGCCTAGCATCCCATGGTCTGTTAACGTAACCACTATCAAGGAGGGTGGGAGGGAAGCAATGCTGTCCCAGCTTCAAGTTTAACCAACTAAAAGTACTTATTTTCTTTCACAGTGCATTAGCGCTCATGTGCTCATTATCAAAATAATTAGATTTTTAATCAACAGTAATTGTAAACATTGCTGCTTGTGTACCCCTTAATTGTTGTGAATTTCAGCTAAAAGTTTCTAGTGCCATTAGCGTAGCAGAAAAGCAGTTCATGCCAAGCCCTGGTGAATATAACTCACCTGATGAAAGCACAAGCAGGGTTGAAACTTTTAGATAAAAAATGCAATGCTACGTCAGAAATAGTTTCAAACAGGCAGACACCTGTGTGTGAAAGCACTGCACTCAGCAACCACAGAAGCGCTCTCTTTTGTAACAAAACAGAAATAAACAACAAAGATTTTTAAATCAGGGGCTTGAATGAAGTTGAATTAAAGTTGCCTCATTCATTTTAGAAGTTGAATTAAATGTGCTAATGACAATTTCCAAATGAGAATTAAACAATTCAGATTTATTTTTTTGTATATAAGGGGTCTCGAAAATAGACATTAAGTTGTTTCTTATTTGCTTAAAATTGTATTTGGTGTTTTTCTCCTTCCAGAAAAAAAATTGCACTTTTTTTGTTTTATCTTACCTGGTAATCCTAACAATGTATGATTTCAAATGGCAAATCAAAGTGTCAAGCACATGTATAATTGGTCATAAAATAGTACAAACACAAGAAAGATGTAATTTGCTCATCCCCAAATAGATCAGTAATCATCAGATATGCCAAACATTCGAAATTAAGGTATTACAGTGTGAGTGAAGCATATCATTTTCTTTAAGTACCATCATTGTGACATTTCCTGATGTCTAGGTTACCTTTGCAAGTTCAACAGCTGGGAACTAAAATTAATTTGATTCTGAAATGAGTGTCACTCCGACCTCAGTGACTTCAAAAAGAGCACTTAATAAAAAGTCAAGTGCTCCTTGTGCCAGAAGCTATACACTTTGACAGATCTGCGATTAGCTGTGACAATCATTATAATTAACAATACCATTCCAATCTATATAAAATGCACGATGCAATCAAATCAAACGGTTTTTAACGAGAACCTTTAAAAAGCCATGCTTTTTTCTCAAATGAAATACTAAAAAACTTAACATCATCCTATCAAATATATATATATTAAAAAAAGCTTCAATATTTTCCAAAGACTGTTATAAGTAACTATATTTATAAAAGAATTTCAAAACCATGTGAACCCAAGATCATTACTGTAATCGGTCCCAGAAGAGGCACATTCCCACTGTTCTAGGAAATGTTCAAATGTTTTTCTAAAATTCAAAGAAATGTAATAAAACTTAAATTTCTGCAGCTTTCAACAAGAAGAGATGTAATGATAAGGTGTGTAACTCTACCATTCGGAGATTCAAAGCAGACAGCAGGAGTAAATATAGCTACTGCTGTCAGCTTTGGGTTTCAAATCCATTATCCTGCTGTAGGAGAGACCCGGGTTGGTTGTTACACAGGTTGGTTGTTACAGTGCTCATAGCTGTGACACTAGTGCTGCAGGCAGGTGATACAAACACTGAAATGTGTGTTCTATTGTCTGGAAGTTAACCATCTTGTAATTTGAGGTCAATTCCATCTAACATAAAGGTTAGCAAATATTTCTTTTTTTTTCATACCCAAAGTAAAAAAAATCTTGTTATTTATGTTATAACTCTTAGTAGTATTGGAGTTTGTTTGAACTGGTGGATATGTTAAATATAACCAGATACTGGCTGTGTAAAAACAAAACCAGTAGGTTCTCCCAATAGTACTGAGAGAATTAAATTATCATGTAAAGTCTGGTTGGGGCAGGTTGTCACGTAGTTTTGGAAGTTGGTTGTCACATGCAAATCCTATAGGAAGAAGTCTTATATTTTTTCTTTCTACTTTTCTATACCAAAATGTGAGATATGTTACCATATAATGCTTATTTAAATTATTTACTATTTGTCCTCTGGTTCTGTGGAGGCTGTGGTATTATTTTGTAGCATGGGTCGACATTTCAAATATATGTAGGTCTGTATTTTTTTATGTTCATATAAAAAGTAAAACTTTTTCTGTCATTGTACACAGTAGAAACTTTATGTTATTTAAAAAAAAATTAAAAAATGTTGCATTATTGTCTACTGTAAAAGCAAGAAGATACGTTGTGACAACCAATACCATATCGTGTGACAACCAACCCCAGTATGGGGCAGGTTTTCACAGGTGACCAGCCCATTTTCAACCGTCTAAATATCATATTTGGAATAAAGTTATGCTGAAATAAAAAACATCAATTTGTACATGAAGAGTTACTCTTGTACTCCTGTCAGTGCCATTTTGATCTCTAGCTTTGCCCGTTCTGAGTGAGTACAGTACAGGGTCGCTTCTTGCTCAATGTCTAGTGATAAATTAATAAAACGGTTTAACAGATAACTCGTAAGATTCTGGGCAGCTCAAATTAAACTAAAGTGGTCAATCTGGAAAATACAATAGAATAAACATTTAAACTAATGAGCATTTTGTTTAATATTTGTAGCATTGTAGTAATCAGGTTCATTGCCAGTTTACTATATCCAACATAAACACAGTTAAACAACTGGCAGATAAATCTGGAAAACCTTTCAAGGTAGTCAATTCTTTTTCATGTATTTTCACTTTTATTTTGAACAAGTCTAATGCCATTTACCCACACACAATTAATTCATGCAACAGGAAGGAACAGACCAATAGGTCAATAATCATAATGTGCTCTCTCAACTTGTGGCAGAAATAAGAAGCGATAGGGGATTCAATTAATGCTTTCCTTGAAACCGGGATGTTTGTATTACCGTTGCATATGGTTACAATATCTGGGCTATTATTCAACAATTTGGCTAATGAGTACTGAAGCAGAAACCAGTTTGAGTTTATTAGGAAAACAGAAACCATCTTGAAATTCAAAGAATAATAACGAGCATGCCAATAATTAGTTCATTCTTCTGTATGCTCTCTTTAATCTATAAGCAGTAGGTATGATATAGTATCTAATTCAGTTTAACAATGACCAGAAAAGGCTGTACTCTTCCAAACTTTGAAGATGTATACAGTCCAATTGAAAATGGCAGTCACGGTTCTTGTCCACCTGCTTTCCAGGGGCAATTAACTGAAACCTAATTGGGCTTTTTAAGGTTTTCATTAAAGATTACATTCATTTAATTTCTTTCAAATACACAATGGCACCTGTTTCAAACATAACCCTAGTTACCTAGTCTAATCATTTAGAAGATATGTACACAAAGCCAAAACCTGAATACTGAACCCCACAGAATTCGTATGCATTTTATGTTTGTGCTGTGTGTGCACAACAGTGATGCAAAAACACAACTAGTAGCCAATCCCAGGTCAAAATGTGATTCACAACATGACAAAGCTTCTTTTTTTTACCAATGTAAAACTTGTATATGCCATAGAAGTCGTTGCAGTAAGATTGCATGGAATTGTAAGTCAACCCAGTCATCCTTCAATGGTGCTGCATGCTGCAGGTACTCAGAGGAAAGAAAATGTGTTGGTAATGTTAAACATTTGCAGGAGGTGACTTTGGCATAAGTAGAGTTGCTAAGGCAACAGGTTTAGAATAATTGAAATGATAAAGCATGTGCAGGAATGTATGGGAAGAGAGAAAATATGGTCAGCAATTAACCACAGCATCCTTGTAAAAGAGAATAGTTAGTGGTTGGTTAAACTAGAATGGAGTAACAGCTGAATAACCCATTTCTACTATAATTAGTAAGATAACAAAAATAAACTGCAGTCATATAGTTTCTGAGCCTACAAGAGTATAAATACCAGACATATAATTAGAGAAGCTCCCAATGCCTCCATCAGCATAGCATCTGGGGCTGTCTCTCCAGGGGTTCAGCTAATCTGATCAGTAGTCTATCTATTAATACTAGTGGCACGTATTGTATCTAAATACATTCAATGCCAAATGTAATGTGGAACTAACTATTTGGAACTACTAAATGGTAAACATTGTTACAATTTGAAACATAGTCTGGTCTCATCCTTCTAGCGTAACACAGTAGTTAATTCCATATTTACCTTAATTTATACTTTATATATTTACCTTTAATTTATTTTAGTTTACTAGCTCCAGGGAACTATTCCCTCATGGCCATTGAACTAATCTATATAATCAATAGATAGATAGCTAGATAAATGGGAGCTATAATATAGAATAAACCCTGCCATGTAGTGTGTCTCTTTCTCTCTGTCTCTCTCGCTCTCTCTCTCTCTCTATATATATATATATATATATATATATATATATATATATATATATATATATATATATATATATATATATATATATAAGGTTGAAATGATTGTACATTGCAGCAAACCTTGGGAACAGGAAGGAGAAGCATTTCATAGACAGCATTTGTCTTGTTTTGTTTCCTTACAAGAGCTCAGTGGATGCCTTGAAATCACAATTATTAAAATAAATAGCTTGCAACTATCCTAGTTACTGATTACATCTTGTTGTGATGGTCTCATTTTGATCAAAGCTGGCAGACATTAAAGGAGAAGTGTACTGCAAATGAAAGGTCTGTCATTGTTGCTGTCTGTTAATGTCACTACAAAAAGCTTAGTGGATTGTCTGCCTGCCAAACTCAAAAACATGCTAGATAATTGGGCTGGTTTACATCATTAGTCTTCTTTCATTTTGAAAAAACTTTGGACTTTTGTTTTAGTCTTTCCTTTGTCAACAGTATGCCCACTTCCAAGTGCAGCAGCCACCGTGCCCATTCAGTATGTGACCATTCTGAAGAGCGTTGGCCAAAGCTTCACTTAGCCCAGAATACAATGTTAATGAATACTAAATAACCCCAGTGTAAACAGTCTACATATGGGACAGGATTGCATCTTATAAGTGTGTTTAAAACTACCCTCTAGGTAAACGGTGAGTTTGTCTTTTCTGTAAATATTAATTAACGAAACATTGAGCAGTCAATAATAGTCAGTTACTGTAAAAAGGCATTGCAGAATGAATTTGTATTATTTAATTTTATTAAGCCTTAGCCTAGATGCAATACAAAACACCTGGGCCTGATTTTCAGAGCTTGGTGACTTCTGTTGGGTCCATCTCCATTAAAATCGCTGTGAAACTATAAAAATAAATATTTTTTATAAACTTCAAAAACATAACTCCACTGAACTCGTTATTATTGAACATTATTATAATGTTAGCACGTCATGCTCACATTTTAGTGTAGTGTTTCCATAATATAGTATATTTCCATAATAAATGCATGTTGAGTAAACAATATAACATAGGGAAAAAGGTACACCGTGTTTCAAGACTACAAAACTCCTTTCAATAAAAAACAAACCTTGCATACTATTTGCATTAGATTGATTTACATTAAAATCGACTATGATGGTGCTTACATGGACAAGTCATGACACTTTTCCTCACAATATTTTTGCTGGACTTTTCAGGAAATGCGTTGCTATGCTGTTCTGATTTAGGGAAAAAAATCATCCGTAAAAATCATCCGTACCAATACAGATTACTCAGTTCATAGTCATTTAGGGGAGGGGATATTTATATGTCCGTGTCTGCCTAGTTATCAGGAAAAGAATGACTGAATATCACGACGGGATCTTCATGAGTTGCCATGAAGATTAAAAAAAAAAAAAAAACAATAGTATATACAATAAAACTTCTACTTCTAGTTTTACTACTTAAAAAATAGATATGCATAGCATCTAAAAGTTGTATTTCATTAAAGTAGTCTATAAATTTATGTGAAAAATGTGGAAAACACACACACACACACACACACAGACAAGAAAGAACGCAAAAGACGATGCAAATGTAAACCTCTCGTATGGCCTATATTGTTAAGCACAACAAACCAAACTTTTAGCCTCCTATTATTAATATTAGTGTACCTGGTAGGTGATGTAATCACATACAAAGACATAAGCCTGATATACGCTCCTTGCAAAGGAGCCAGCTCTTTTGTGCAGCGGTATCAGTGCTATGCTTTAGTGTGAGAGGTCCTGGGTTTGCGCCCGCCCTCCGCCTGTGTGTGTGTGTGTGTGTGTGTGTGTGTGTGTGTGTGTGTGTGTGTGTGTGTGTGTGCGTGCGTGCGTGTGTGTATGGTTTGTTACAGCTTTGCTGAGGAATAATGTGAAACACAAACACGATTCCTGCTCAAGTTTACATGGGTTTTTACAACTATTTTTATCGTGAGAAAGCGACTGACCCTGCCCTGAAAGTCGTGCTGACCAAAGGACGTGATAACATCACACAGTCATGACTGTAGAGTCGATTTTCACGTGCATATAAACCCAGCCTATGAATAGCTATAGTAAGTGCATCTTCTTCCATTAAAGGGGTTTAGAAGCCTGGGTACACGATTCAAGAGTTGTACAGCCTATGTGAAAAACAAAGGATCAACCTGACACATACATACACAAACAGAAGAGAAAGCTCTTCACTGACACAAAGCAGAGGAATAGAGTGCCTGTGCTTTTAAGGACAAGGGGTTGCTTGGAAAAATAATCAAAGTTCTTGAGTGCAATACAAAAACCTTGTGTCTTGGTGCTCAGTGCCAAAACAGCTGGAGAGGAGAATGGTTCGCTTGAGCTCTTGTCTATGGGAAGATTACTTTTTCCCTTAAACAAGAGCATCAGAATAAAACCATTTCTGATAAACTCTTGTTAATAACAACTTAATATAAAGCTAACAGTAGTCCTTTATACTTCCACAAGAACAGCAATGAATCAATCAATCAGACAAGTATTGAGGCAAGCTTTCAAAATACAGTTTTAGATTCCCTCATAGACAATGGCAAATGAAAAAAAAAGAAAACCTTCTAGAGAAAAAAGCAGCAGTCCTGTTTTTTTTTTTATATTTTTAAGCGATCAATTGTACTATAACATATCGGGCTAAATCCCTAACTTGCAATGTCGATATTTATTCATTTTTTTGCTCTCACCACAACAATTCCCTGCACAGCTCCAGGGAACTAAAGGTTCAGTGGGCATCTTTCGATCCCACAACAAAGCCACTTTCCTCTTTTGCACCCAACAGATGTCAAAGAGCTACCTGGAGAACAAAGATCAGCCCTGCAGGTGTTGCCTGAGCTCACTATGCCTCTGGCCGGTAAGGTCTACTGTTGCATGATGAGAAGAATCAATTCCTGTTGGTTTTGTCTCCAAAACCCGTGGGAGTGCCAGAGCCATTGCAATGCTTCCTTCTGAATCCCCAGCAGAATACAGAACGTCCAGGTACAAAGTATAGGGCAAGTCAGAACCTTGGACAGCAACAGGTATGGTGGAACACAGAATGCAGGAATAGTCACATGATAAGATCAAGACTAAAAGGCATTCTGTTGAATGTTATAGTTCTATAGTGATCTTTAAAAAAAGAAAATAATCTCATTTTATCTCATTAAGGAACACCATGTCATTGGTGTTTTGTTGAAGCCTTCCTCAAGTTTAAAGTCTTGCACAATAATGAAACAGAAATTCACATCATAAGATTGCTGGGTTAGATTTATCTGCTTTTGAATGGAATTGCTTTGTAGAGTTCTTCACCTTGTGCAACTGCTTTCAAGACAGGAAATAAGGAGAATAATCATTGCTTCCTGTTCCAGGATTGCAGGGATCATCTTATTATGTGCAAGGCTGCTTCACACTTCCTTATGCATGCATCTCCTTTGATTTGTGAGGTGTAATCACTGGACAGGAGCTGACACTTCCCTCATAAAAAAAAAAAAAAAACTTGCCTTAAAAAATTCTGATCTCAATTGACTGAAACTCTCCAATTGACCGTTAACCCAGTACCAATCCATGGGTCAGAACCTCTGTAGTTTGGCAGGTTTTTTTTAAATATGTTCTTTCAAACATTATGGAGTATATAAAAGTTTGATAATTTGTTTTTTCTTGTAAAAAAACATGGAAAAAAACAGATCTGTTTGATATTCATGAAATTGTTCCTCTGATCTCTTTGAATCTCCAGAAAAATTAAGACTCGAGATGATTCAACCAGGGGGGATATTTCTCTTAGAAACCTAGTAGGTGATATTTCCTCCCGCACCAAACAGAAAGGGATAGACAGACTGAGCGATCAATGTGTAAAGCTGATTGTCTTTCTGACATTAACAAAATGCATGACTGATTTAGGTTGCACAACTCCAATCACGGAACTGAACCTCCAACATCATGTTTATATAAATAGCATCCATTAATTAAGATAATGGACCCAGTGAAGCAGCAGAGCAATTGCTGGGTTGTTCTTTCCATAGAACACAACATGAGCTCAGACCTCTGTTATGCAGCTAAGAGCCATAATGTACCTGGGAAAAACATCTGTCTTCCTTATCAAAGCTGGCACACCACTTTTAAAGAGCACCATGGCAACACACAATTTGTCTAATGCCTGTCTTGTGCAAGTGCTGCCCTGGGCTCCAATGCTCAGATATGATTGGTTGGTTTTTAATGGTTTCTATGGTTTCCTAATAATTGATGTATAAAAGTTATAAAAGTTTACCACAGCATTTCTGCAGTTTCACCACTCTTTTCCAGTGTTTGCCATGTTTATGAATATGCTTTACAAAATCGCATTATTCTTTACAAACCTTACCCATCCTTTAGCATACTTTCTCTATGCTTTATTACACTTTTTTATGCTTTTATTACAGTAACGTTTTATGAGAGATGTTTAGTCTCACAATAAACTGCCTCAATTTTACAGTCCATTCTGCAGGCATATTTAGGAAATGTAATATTCCACTAGGATTTATTCCAACACTGTTCCTGTTCTTCTTTATTTAGCATTGCTGTCACCAGCACAGGCACATATACACCATCACATATACACCATCTAGTTCTCAAACGCAATCCCCGTGGACACACGAACACACGCATACGCTTCCTCCAGATAAAAACAATTACCAAACAGACAAGATGCCATAGTTAGACATAGTTCATTAATATATCGATGTTGAAAACTTCATAGTTCCATCAAAACCCCTGTTTCAAATTGTTAGAACAATAGCATCATGAATGAACAATCAGTATGCGTTAGAATACCTGTTATGACACTGTTTGTTTCATTTAACGTGTTAACTATTTTAAACCCCTCATAACCCATTCTGCCAGCTGTCGGTAATCTGATCCGAAAGGCTGTAAATGAGAGTCATTTTCAGATAGCTGTTCCGATATTCATTAGAGCAATGTACTCATGGCACGGACAGAAGGAATATTACTTCACAAAACATGTAGAGGCTGCCTGTGCTTTCCTATCAATTGCAAACAGCAAAACCGTTTAGCTGTTTGTAGTGTTGATTTCCATTGCTGCTTACTTTCTCCTTGTATCAAAAAGGGAAGAAAATCAGCCCAAATTTCTTAATGGCACGTCTGTCTACTCACAAACCAAGCCAGAGCACACTTATTATGATGTATTAATAAAGACAAGTGGTGCAGGTATATCAAACATGTTTCTGTGCTATTTGGGATAACACCATATAGATTAAATAAACACAACTTCTGAGTGTTATTGTTCACTTAATTGTACTTTCTCAACATGAAAAACCATTACACACTCAAGTGAGTACAACCACTCAAGTGTTGTTTGTGAATATGGCCCAAAGACTCCCATTCATAGTGCAGTGTGAGAGCTGTTTGTGCTTTGAATGGGTAGAAGCAGCAATGATTTTTTATCAAGTCCTGAAAAAGAAAAATCCACAGGACTTAAAACATAATAGCTGTATGCAGATGACATGTAACGTGTTTATAAGATGCAGTGTAATTTGTCATTAGGTGTAGTTTGCAAGGAGATAAACATTCTGAATTGGAATGAACCACAAAGCTTGTTGTTTAATTTAGAATTTGAAATGTTTACCTCCGAGTTCACTGCATATAAAAACAAATCACAGTTGTTATACACTGCTGCTGTTTATATATATGTATATATATATAAAGATCTCTTTCTTTTGCTTTTAACAAAGAGATACTTGAATATAATTAGACACATTTACTTCTTACCGTTCCCTTCTGTGTTATTCTCCATGGTTACCATAGGGACAGAATGTTTTGCAACTTCAAGTACTTCCATTTCCTACACTAGACATTAAAGACATTGAGAAATACTTCTAGTCAATAGATTTGTCATTAAATGTATTAATTAAGGATCGGATAGTGATTTCAAGCAAATCCTGTGATCATTTCGAAAAAAAAACAAAACAAAATCAAAACATCACATTTTAAATGTATAAATACATTTTGTTCTGGTCTTGTGTGTGTGTATGTGTATCCCATGGTCACTGGCTTGTTTTTGCAAGAGGAAGGATTATTCTCCTGTGAACCATAATTAAAACAAGTGCTCGGCTGCTATTAGCGCTGATAGAATTATTGCAGGCTCAGACAAATGCTTGTGCCAGATCCATTGCTTTTAATTCAGTTGACTGTAACTGATAGGTTTACTGCTTTATGGAGCCAAGCAAGTCTGGAGCAGGAGTGGACCAAGCCAATAAAGCCCAACCCAAGCACCACATTTTTAATGACCAATTCCATTTTTTATCCAAAAACAATAATAATAATTGATATACGGAGATGGATGCAGTCTACTTTCAGTACCCATTTTTTTCTGTTTGCAGTTCCCCTGTTAAAGCAAAAGTTGTTCCATTGTGATTGATGCAAAGCATTGAAATGCTCAGCACCAGATGGGACTCACACGCATGCACACGTTCACGCTCGCACCCATGCATGCACCCACGCATGCACCCTCGCACACACCCACGCAAGCATACACGCACACACCCACGTGCACACGCACCCACGCACCCTTGCACACACAAAATCATTTTCACCCATTCAGAAAAGAAAATACTGTATTCAGTATTGGTTTTGTATATACTGTATAGTCAGTCGATCATTTCATATACTGCTTTTATGGGAAATGACAAAGAGTAGTCAATAAAATATCCCCTAAAACTTACAGTGGTAGTTCTATAGGTGAATGGCTCAGCGTTATTATTACTCAAAAGCTTTATTCCTGTTGGAGAAATGCTTGAAACCATGGCCTAATACAGTAATGCATTTAACAGCAGTATTCAGCATCAGTCCTTCATCAATTCTGATTCCCTCATTTAATGAAGTCTCTCTCTCTGGACAAACTGATTCAGTTTTGCAGGATTTTGAGCAAGCTCAGACAGTCTTGTCCTCACTGCCATTACCTGCTTTCTCCATCGCTTTTTCTCCTCCTATAGACCCCACTGCCCCACTCCCCACTCCCACCCCAAGAACCAGTTCTCTATTGGCTCTTTCATAACTACTGGAGGACGTCAAGAAGTTTTGGGTTTATTGGGAATTCATTAAATCTCTATTGAATATTATGGCTGGAGTCAGCTTGTGAAGCCTCACTTGTGAAGATGACTGTAGAAACAATCAAAATCTTTGACCTCAAGTTTATTTGATGTCATGCTCAATTTGAGAACCCAGGTGATCATCATACTACGGCCACCGTCGCACCCTAGAAGCGGTTTGAGTGTAAGAGGGGGTTGAATCAACCCCCTTATAAGCATCACTACAACCAATAGAAATGCTGTGAGAGAGTTCTGCAGTGTTATGTTTTAGGGTTAATTAACATTAATATTATTTTTTTCTGCAAACCGTTATTATCTCAGTCTTGTTCTGTAATTAAAAACAAAAACACCAGTTGCCATTCTGAAATGGCAGGGTTATTATTGTATGGTTTGGTAACACTATTGTGTGAGTGTTTCTGACAACAATGTGGCAATAACAATTTGGAATAAATACCTTTCGAGAGCCTGTAGTATGATCCTGCTTTCTCTAAACCAAAAAAGAAATCAGAATGGAATCGGAGACAAACCCCAAAAACGCACCCTTTTCCAATGTGAGTGGCAGGAATGATAAGGGGAGAAGTGCTAACACTCTCTGAACATCAAGATTATACATTTCAGGGGATGCATGGTGAGACAGCAGAATAAAATAATAATAATATTAATAATAATAATAATAATAATAATAATAATAATAATAATAATAATAATAATAATAATAATAATAATAATAATAATAATTTTTATTTTTAATATAGCACCTTTCACAACAACAATTGCTGCAAAGCTCTTCACATGAATAAAAACATTGACAAATATTAGGAAAATAATGCAAGAAAAGCAAGAAAAACAAATGAAATACACAGAACAGTAAAACAAGGCAGAGAATAAAATAAAATGCTCCATTAGAACTGTATGTTTTAAATCTTTTTTTTAAAAGCAGTGACACTTGGTGCTTCCCTTACAGAGCTAGGCAGATCATTCATGGTTGTGGGGCCCTATACCTGAATGCTCTACCACCTGTGTTTTGGGTGGAGTCTAGGAATACATGGTATTACAAAATCATTTAAATATGATGGTGCAATGCCATTTAATGCATTATAAGTTAAAAGCAACACCGTAAAATCTATCCTGAATCTGACCGAAAGCCAGTGCAGAGATGCTAGCACAGGAATAATGTGATCTCGTCTTAGTCTCGGTTAAAATTCTAGCTGCAGCATTTTGTATAAGTTGCAGTCGAGATATAACATGGCTATGAGTACCAGAGAATAGGGCATTGCAATCATCAATTCTAGAAGATATAAAAGCATGCATCAATCTCTCAGTATCTGAGTGGGAAAGAATGCTGTTTTATTTGACGATATGTCTTAGATGATAAAAATACATTCGTGATGTGTGTCTCAAAAGAAAGATTTGGGTCGAAGATCACACCCAAATTTTTCATTTCGTCTGCAAGTTCATAAGAGAAGCCATCAAGGAGTAAATCACACATATTACTTTGTTGCTTCTGAGAGCCCAGAATCATCTGTTTTATCCAAGTTGAGCATTAAAAAGTTTTCAAGCATCCATTTTGGTTTATGTCAGCAAGACAGGTGCCCAAAATATTTACAGCCGAGATGTCACTCGGTTTTAGGGATAAATATAGCTGTGTATCATCATCGTAACAATGAAAACCCCATAGCTCTGCATAATATTACCCATAGGCAGCATATACAAAGAAAAATGAGTCAAGAATTGAGCCCTGTGGGACCCTGCATGTAACCTTTGACAAAAAAGAGGTCTCTTCCTCTATTTTAAGAAATTGCAACCCATTCAAGAGAAAGGATCGAAACCAAGACAGAACACAATCTGACATTCCTACCAGATTTTCAAGGCCATCAATTAAAATAGAATGATCCATAGTATCAAACGTTGCACTTCAATCTAATAGTATAAGAACCGAAGGTTTGCCTGTGTTTGAGGATAACAACACATCATTAACCACTCTAATAAGTGCTGTCTCAGTGACATGTAGTGGATTTCAACTTCTTAATTATATTAGCCAGATTCATTTGAATAATCAAAGAAAAATGCTCAAAAATGTGGATTGGTGTCATGCAAGTAGCATAGTTTGATGACACATCTAAATCTGGTACGCTGTTGAATATCGGATTCCTAATGGCAGTAACTTTTTTGTTAAAGTAGTTCATTATGTTATTACAACTTACCTATGATACAGTGTTTGATTGGACAGCCTCTTAGTTAACTTAGCTATAGACTGATCTAGAAATTTCTGAATGCTTAGGCCACGAGAGATATGGCCATGAATATGAGTAGGGCAATAACATGTTGAGTGAAAACAAGGGACTCAAGCAATATCATAAAATCTCTTCCAAGGGGCTATCGTTCTACATCAACATGTATATTCCAATCACTTAACACCACAACCTTGTCATGGTTAACTTCAAGTGTCAATAAAAGTCGATATGGAGAACTTCCTGTAAGGACAAGCCTTTGAAATCTGTTTTTCAGTCAGCAACAAATTGATCTGTTTTCCATCTATTTTGGTACCAGCGCATATATTTTTGGCTCTGTTTTGTACTTAATTGCTAAAGGACACTGCCTGCACATCTCTGAAAAGTTCAGGACAAATAGTAAATCATTCGCACCTGCCATTATAGCACACGCTGAGATAAGGGTTTTCTCTCACACAACACATCATTTATTAAGCAGTAATGTTTCATGAAGAACAAGCTCAGAAATGGCGATTCTGTGGACAGTTCTTGAGAATTGCTGCACATGTCCTCCCAGTTTCCCTAAATGAAGCAGATGCAGAAACCATTGACGAATGGTTAAAATGTATGCAGCCAATAGTTTTTAACTAACTGGGTACTGTGGTCATCTCAGTGGGCATATCAGCTTAGATATATTATAGTAAACAAATAAACAATTAAACACTCAGACCTTTATTAAACCAAAACAACCCAGAACAGCCAGACATTGCTTTTATCCTTTTTTTTTTTTTTTTTAAATATATCGAATTTATTAAAACATACATTTCAGCTGTAAACAAAGCAGAAAAATAATAATAAAAAAAAAATATATACACACACACACACACACACACACACACACACACACACACACAAATACCATGTTAGCATACCTACGTCATGCTTACATAACGCCACTTTGGAAATCACACACTGTAGCAAAATCTGAAGAATGTTATGAGGCTAAAATGGTGCCCCCTTTATATGTTCATGGTTAATTAATGCTTGGCACCACGAACTGACCAAATATTGTAAATACTGCATACAGTTACATAAACTAGCCTTTAAAATGCAATTAATTAGTGAAGAAATTCATTCTTAAGCTATTTTGTTCTAAGTGTTTACAATATAGGGGCTATAAGAGAATTCACATTATTACAAGATGTTTTTTTTGGGTTGTTTTTTTAAATTATTTGTCTAGACTACATTTCTACTTGAAAAGACAATAGGCAGTCTGAATACATTCGCTGGTAAAACTACAATAATGAAATCAGCAGAACAATGTCCTGTTCGGCCACTTCTCTGTGCATCCTGAAAAGGCAAGCTCCTCAGTACCTGCTTAAAGGCAGGGGGTCGGGACAGAGTAGCCTACATCACATTGAAGGTGATGAAGGTGTTTAGGGACTTGTCGTGGTGGCTGGTTTGTTTCCCTGCACCCCACTGCCTCCCGTTGCTTTGACTGCGGTCGGAGCTGCTAGGCTAGGGCTCGGTGATGTGGGACACCTCCGTTGAGACAGCTTCTACCGTGCTGACAGTGTGGGCCACCTGGACCAGGTGGACCTTGTTGGTGACCTTCTTGCGCAAGATGCAGCTGAAGACCTTCTTGAAGCCCTTGCGAAAGTGCTTGGACACCAGTGCGTAGACGATGGGGTTCAGGCAGGAGTTGGCGTAGGAGACCAGGTGGGAGAGGATGCGAAACGCGTAGGTGACCTGGTTGAGAGGAAAGTAGCCATACCAAAGGCAGAGGATGACCAGGTGGTGGGGCAGCCAGCAGAGGCAGAAGAGCACGGTCACGATGATGATCATCTTGGTGACCTTGCGCTTGGCCCTTTTGGACTCAGACATGCCTTCCAGGGGGTCCACAGCCGTCCACAGGTAGCGGATGGTCCGGGCGTACGTCAGGCTGAGGATGAGGACAGGGATCAGGTACCCGAAGACAAACGTGCAGATGTCCATGATCTTGCGTTGCGGGACTCTCCAGACCGGGATGCAGGCGATCGTCCCGTTCATGTCGATCTGCTTGTAGTAGGTGAGGTAGGGGCCAGAGAAGATGATAGACAGACCCCAGATGAAGCAGATGGAGGTCAACGCATTTTTGGGCGTACGGAGTTCCCTCGAGCGAAGGGGATAACGGATCGCCAGGTACCTGGAGGAGAGAAAGATAAAATCAAGGAGTGTGAAGCTCTGCATTATTAAATGTTCATGAAAGCCATTGGATACTGGGTGCAAAGTTACAGTGACTTTAAGGAGACAGTGGTGTCTGTACTTTAATACAGTTTGCAGGTGTCTGGGTGGGCATGGTGCATTCTCCCTGAAGCAGTGGATAGGAGCCCACTGATATTACTAGTAAGAGTAGTTTTGCATTGACTATGCATGTGTTGCCAGTGGATGACTGATAAATTCCGATTCCACGGCGCATTGCAGTTTTTATACTAGTGCACTGGATCACCAGACCCGTTGCGACAGAGTGAGGCTGAGTTACCAACACTGTATACGCAATCGCTTTTTAAAAAACTGTATAGGGGTTTATATTTAGTTAACGCCAATCTCTCTCGGAAAATCTAAACTGGGTAGGCAATGTGTTGCATAAATAATCAAAAGTCGGGAACTATTAACAAGCATCTTCGGTCTTGTAATGAACAACAAACGAATAGATTTGTAGTATAGTTGTTTTTTCTTTCTGTTGTATTTTTATTATTATTAGTTTATATTGCTGCATTTGTCATCTATGGTACCGCGTGATTTAAATGGTCGTAAATGTATTCTGCATTAAAGGAATTTGAAGCTTTGTAACGAGCTGCTGCGAGTGCTTGCGGCATGTGTAATTAATGTTCTGTAAAGGAATCCGTCTCACAGAATGTATTATGTCTAAGAATACCGACAGGCAGTTTTGTCAGTATTATAGTCGACAGAGTCACTATTAATTTTTAGTGAAATATTAAATTAATAGTGTTTGTTTTTACCTGCTTTTCCAGTGTAGTTTCCTCGATGCCTTATTTAAGGTAGCAGACCATACGAACAGTCTCTGTTCACATTAATATACACTTCTGTCATTACAACCTGCAGCAGTGGAATGTTGTACGAAGGATATTCAAACACAGACTGACGAATTAAATAGTATCAGACTTATATATTAATAACGCAAGATAAGAATTTTGTTAAAACCTTAAAAAGCAAAACGCATGGTGTCTAAAAAGTCGAGATCCCCACTTGCCAAACAGTTAAACCACCTTTTTTACGATGCTGCTTAGTGCCCAAGTTACCATCAGCAGAATATCACGGGGACTTTTGTGCGTGACTCAAGTAGTCTACTGACCTGTCTAGAGAGACCGTTGCCAGAGTGAAGATGCTGGCGTACATGGTCAGATAAATGAAGAAGTGGACCGCCTTGCAGACGAATGGACCGAACACCCACTCGTCCATGGTGTAGATGGTGGCTTGGAACGGGACACAGAAAACGATGAAGCAGAGGTCGGCAACCCCGAGGTTCAGGATGAACAGATTGGTGGTGTTATTATTCATTTGCCCGTTTCGGAACAGCACCGCCAGGACCAGGCTGTTTCCAACCGTCCCGACCAAAAATATGAGCGAGAACACCAAGGGGATTATCACCGACTCCGGTTTCCAGCTCGTCGCGCTGTTGTTCAAGTTGTCTGAGGTATTCATGGTATTGTTCATTGCAGTCGGGCTGTATTTTAAAATGTAAGGTTTAAGTTAAAAAGTTGTCCTCTCCCCCTTACAAAAGCGTAATTCAAATGTTCGCTTTGTAAGGTTAATTATAACAAGGCAAAGGACGCAGCGCACGTTTCACATTCCAGTCAAGAGTTTAAATAACTTTTGATTTGTTTAAAATCTTTTTTTCCTTTTGTTTTGTATTCTTCTGACAATTATTTCAGTTTGCTATAATTGTCTCTGATGGTGGTGCAGGATCAAACTCGAAAGAGCACAGCTCTGACTCTCTCCGTCCCTGTGCCACCCAGATCTGACTGCTTCAGCTGACATTCTCTCACTGCACCGCCTTGAGTTCTGAAGAGTACGAAGTGTCGCACTCGCTAGTAGTAATGTGCGTCTCTGGGGGCTTGTGGTAACCAGGGAGACAAAAAATCTCAAAAATGAATAGTGGCCATAGAAACCAATACCACCATAACTCTAAAACTATACCACCACTCAATGTGGTCTTCGACAGAATAATAAAACACGTATTTGCCCCCCTCCACCTGCTACAATCTCGTTGAGAAGCTGATATTGGTTGCATTATTTAGCACTAAATTTAATTTATAGCACCTTCATCAAGACCTAATCATAACACTATAACTATGGTGTGTGCATAATCCTTCATAATCCCTGTGTCAGGTGTGTTGGAATGGAATATTTATATTGTAATGCTAAACATTGGATTTTTTTTTTTTTTTTTAATAGATCTAAAATATTACAGCCACAGTTTTCAAAGGTAGGCCTGCCACTCACAAACATGCCCTTGAAATGCTGAATTTGTAATGATAGCGCATTAGGTTTGTAGCATGACAAACATAATATAAATACTTGCATGCATCTTATGTCAGTTTTCAAAGTGATTATGTAACTCGTTATTAATAACACGATTGATAAATAGTCCTGCAGGATTTTTTTTTTTTTTTTAACAATCCTATTGGATCCAGATAAGGCTCCCAATAATCAAGAAGGATCTATTGAATTCCCAAATTGATTTTTTTGCAACTATGGCTATTTTTATTTTGAAGAGGATTTATGGCCAAAATAAAGGCTCATCCAAAAGTCCATTGTAAAAACATTCTTTTTCACAGTGAGAATACACCACGTGCAGAATTTGGTTTCATTCCTTCAGTTTTCCAGTAGGTGGCACACTGCCTAATACCAGGGAAAACATATCGATACATGAGAAATCTGATTGTGACAACGATCTTACTAAAATGCTTCTCAACCTCATATCTTTTGATATTTAAAACCCCTCAAATGATGCATTTCAATTGAGATGACATATCCATCACATTTACGGGTGCTCTTTAAGGTAATGTCAATGGTATCTTCAATTCTCACCATTATTCATGGATTCTGCTCTGTGCTACCAAAGCAATACAATTTGGAAACCACGTTGTCTAATAGCAATGACAGCTTGGTAAGGTCTTTGCTAATAATAATAATATTATTATTATATTATTATTATTATTATTATTTATTATTATTATTATTATTATTATTATTATTATTATTATTATTATTATTATTATTTATAACCCAGTTCTGCCTTCTGTTTAACAGCACTGTAAGGACAGAAATCAATTCAGGCTACATCTCTTTGTCTTCACCTAATATGGTCGGGCTGCGCTCTTTGTGTGGCACACTTGTTCTTGTGAGGCTTTCCTAGCCAGCAGTGCTGTAAAAAAGATTGGCATTCAGAATTCTCTTCAACAGCTTGTTTAGATTTGAGAGAAACACAAGGGGTAGAGTGTTTACATTTTATAAGAACCTAAAAGAAGACAGGCAGAGCTACTGAACTGTGTGTGAAAGTTACAGACTAAATCAACAGCAGCTGACTGCTGCATAAGTTTTTCTTTTGCAATTACTGTATTTGTGTGGGATAGAGCACCCCCTTGTGTGCATTTGTCTCTATAGCAGTTTTCGATATTTTGGTCCTTATTCACCTGGTATGTAATTTTATAAAAAAATTTATGTGTATGTGTGTGTGTGTGTGTGTGTGTGTGTGTGTGTGTGTGTGTGTGTGTGATATATATATGTATATTATATATAAATACCCTATTATTATCCGATATGCAGTTTAATCGTAGTGCACATTGCACTAGCAATATATATGCAAAGTAGTACACGATATACTATATAGATATGTAGAACTGCTGTGAGTGACTGCAGTGACTGCATGTTACTGAAAATTGCTCGTTAGCGATGTCTTCTGTGAATAATTTGGAGGAAAATACATAGTTATCAAAGCCCCTTTATTCTGGGATCACGCATCAGGAAATTACTCAGTGTGTGACCTCTTCAGATGTTGCATCATTTGCCAGCGGGAATCATCTGATTATCTGGAGCACAGAAGAGGTAAGAAGCTACATCTAAGCACCACTCTCAATCCTAAAGAATTATTAATTAATTGATAAGTACCTCTTATAATCACATATATTCTAACTTTGACCATCAAATAACTGACTGACACATAGCTGTGGACGTGCACCAGTTAAAAAAAGAAAAAAGAACCTAGTTACCAGTTAAAATAAGAAAAAAAAGAAAAAAAAAACACCTGTCCATAAGTGATTTAGTACTGTCCAGGCAGGATCTGCATAGAAAGGTGCTATTGCCTTATCGAGACACTGAATACATGCTGTCTATCTATTGCTAAATGTAAACTGGTTACACCACAAGCCTATTATACAATATTATGTACTGATTGCAGCATCAATTATTGATATTAAATCAATACCGGACAAGGAGATGAGTGTAGCTTGACAGTGGGAGCTGAAAACAGCTGCTGAGCTTCAGAGTACCAGGAGCCACTACCCTCTGTGGAACTATAGCAGCTGCTTAACCTACAGGTCTGTGTAATATGATCAGCGTCTTCTTCCCTGATAAAGACAGTGGCATACAGGACGCACATGCACACTATCTGCTTAACTGATAGATGTGCCGTGTTAATGTTCGGGGATTGTGGTTTTGTGTTGAAATTCTTTCTGTTTGGCAATTTCCATTCACCAGAATAAGCCTGTTTGAGACGGATTCAATTGATACAAACATTTTGAGATGATAATTGCAATGGCTATCATGTATGTTTAGTAAACGGTTGAGGCTATTTAAAAAGAAAGAAAGAAAGAAAGAAAGAAAGAAAGAAAGAAAGAAAGAAAGAAAGAAAGAAAGAAAGAGTGCCTTGTATACTGTAATCTCCACAGCAGACTTTACAGGGTTCCTTACAGAAATCCGACCTGCTTTCAGACTAATCCTATATAAAATTAATTAGTAGGTACACTATAGGGCCACTTGGTGGCAGCACCACCCTGATCTTTAAACACTGGTGTCAGCCTCACAGCCTGAATGCAGAAGAGCTCATGTCACCATGCCAACTCTGAGCTTGTGCTATCTGGACCATTACCTACCATGGGCGTTCAGTCATGCCCAGTTACTTGGTCACCCTTATTGACGCTTGTGTACAGTACCATGTATATACTGTTTATTCTTATGAGAATTGTTTGTGCGTACAGGCTATGTCCATTTCTTCAATACATGCCGTTCCCAGCGCTCTTAAAAATAAGAAGGTGGCATAAGTTCAAAAATTTAATTGGACAAAAAGTCAGGGAACCCGCTGAACACAGGTTTCAACACTGTAAACAATGTAGGAGGCGGTGTGGTCCAGTGGTTAAAGTTTGAGGCTTGTAACCAGCAGGTCAACAGTTCAAATCCCACCTCTGCCACTGTCAGTGTCCTATTGTGAGCGATATATCTTCATGAGGCACCATATACTAGCCTTAATATTCATGCCTATTATGCAATGTGATCTGCACCTCCCATGGCTCTCACTAGACAGCAGTGTCATGGCTCACTCCTGTGAGCATGTTTGCAAAGTTGCTATACCTGGATCTAAACACCTGAACCTAATATCAATCTAACTGGACCCCCCCAGGGGTGACCTGTTATTTATGTATTAAATGTATAAATACATTGGATTGAGGCCCACATGTGAAAGTGGCTCCTGTTAACAGAGGCACCTCTACAAGAGTTATGTTATTAATATTTGTTTTAATACTCAGCAGTGTTAACAATGTGATTTCTAAGTATTGTTGTCTGTCCTTATTTAAACTGTTGTCGTGGCTCCCGCATCTAGAATATGTTGCACCCAAGCTCAGCAGCAAATTTCAGCTAATCTCTCAGTTTCACTGGCTCTCAGAAGATTGACTGCAAAATCAGGCATGGCCTCAATTATATACTACTTGTTACAATTCAAACTGCTGTAAGGCTGCCTCATTCAAGGGCCAAAACAAAAATAGATACTGGTAGTGAGCAGCTAAGATTCTGAGCAAGAGGTTCAAGGGGCTAGAATCAACCTCAAAATGCAATGTAATATTTAAGGTTTCAATGAAGTGTGTCGTAATTGCACTGTAATAGCACAGTAATAACACAGTAAGTACACAGATGGTTGTGTAGTTACAATGCAACTGAGTGTTTAAAATGAAGATTTCAGGCAGCAAATATCTTTCATTATTAGGTTGTATTTACACCTGTGGTTGTGTAATTACAATATAATTATTATCTGACTAACAGTGTGATTAATATTTAATTAGAGGCACTCGAAAACCTCATACATAACAAATCTTAGATTTCAATTAGATTTGATCAGCAGACTGGATGTGGATACTTATGGCCAAATCTACAGTGAAAAAATGTGTTTGTCAGGTGATATCACTAAATACTCCAATAGCCCAGACTGGACACATTCAAAGTGTAGAATTTCGGAACAGGAATGGCTAGCAAACTTTGACAGTTCTCCACGGAGTCTGCCCTATTGCTTGTCCCCCTAACTGGAAGATCGCCTTTTGGGGGCCTCTCTTTCTAGAATACTATGACTGTTTGGAATGTTCTCCCAAAATAAATTGGAAGTGTTTCCTGTAAACAATTTCAAAACCTTGCAGTTTGACAGGGGCCTTTTCATTCCTGGTTGCTGTGCTGTAATTTGGATCAGTCCGCAGCAGTTTCCAGCACGCTGTAGTTGAGAAGCACCTTCAGACATGAAAGAATTAGGCGCCATACCAACGCTAACCGGGACTTTGTGGTTTGGCGCGGAGAAGCTTGTGTTGTGTGACTGAATTGCGTGCCGTGGCGTAGCGTTTAGCTACACGATGTATGACTGCATTGTATGGTCTATCGTGTCAGGTGCTGTTTCAGAGTTACACATGGAAAGAAAGCGAGATTCCTGAGGAAACTTGGCAGGGCCTTTGTAATGACAGCAATACAGATGCGCTGAAGAGGAAATTATGCCATATGGAAGTTCCCTTCTCTGTCAGGCACATTGAGGAGTTCAAAGCAACTTGGGAGAGCGAGCAGTAACAGATTTGTAGGGGCAACACATGGGAATATTTCAAACTCCAATCAGTATAAATCATTAAAGTGTAGAAAAATAGAGATGGATTTATTGAAGTTCTTGCACAGCGTGATGAAGAAACTTTGTATTAATTAAATTTACAGTACAAACCAGGATGGGGGACAGAGTTCAGCACCCACACAGGTGAACCTCTCAGGTAGGTGAACGGATCTGACAAGGCACCCGCATCAGACAGGGAACTCAGATTCCTATGTAGCAAAGTTGTTTCCGAATCCAACATGGAATACAGAGTCCAGCTTTTCAGGACTACAGTGCAGAACACCAATCGATAACCCTAACCTCTGCTTATAAAAGACTGCAGTGTTACATAAGAATGCTGATTTTGACTAAAGGATTGCAGTATGATAGAGGTGAGGCCGTTTATATGATGAGGACTTTGCTTGAAATGGGGTCCGGGTGTAACATGCACACCACTCAGTCAAAACCAGTCTGAATAATCCAAAACTGTGTCGAATACAGAATGATAACAAATATCAGTTTATGATCTTTCAGGTTAAATAAGGTAAGCTGTGCCAGCTAAACTCTTATTTAGTTGGATAAAAAAAATGCTTGTTACGCATACCTTCCACACTTCAGCCAAGTGCTGTAACCACTGTACTACATTCCAGGGCTGTAAACACTAAGCTACTCAAATGCATAGTCTACCCCCTGATTGCATTTCACTATCACTATTTTAACTTATTTCCATATGTGAGCTGGGCGGCAGCCCTCATAATGTCTGTCTTCAGCTTCTGTCTAGTTACCCTCAATGGTAAATCTGCACAGTATTTTGTAGTTACTTATTCTTTTACCATGCCTTTGCTGTGCTTTTCAAGGATTGACCATGGCTTAAAAATGCATTAACACTTTTCTATGTTTGTTTTTCACATGGTATATTACTTTAGTAAACCTTTATAAGGGTGTTACCACACAGAACACACCTAACCTTATCCACTCAGACTGCCAGGCAAATGTGTGCTCTCTGCTGGAAAGATTATTAGACCTGTAGACTGTAAAATACAAATAAAAAATATAGGGGGAAAAAGAATAACTTTCCAGACACACCCGGGCCGCTCCTGCTGCTGCCACGGTGGTACAGTTTCTGTGATTATTTTTGGATTCGCCTCCCTGAGGCCTCTACCAATCGCTGTGCCAAGCAGCCCAACTTAGTCTGCTCTCCAGGTCAGAGGTCACTAGGTCAGCCTGCCTTCCTGCCTGCCCGCCATGTGTGCAGGTGTTTGCTCAAACTGGGGATCCAGGAAAGGGGGAACGGGCTATAGGAAAACCACAATCACGCAAGCTGCGTGTGGTTTAGGATCCCGATGCCAATACCTCTCACTCTCAGTCCCAGCCTTTCTCCCAGGGCTATCCGATCTCCCCCTCCTACTCCCCTTCCCACTCGACCGCAGTCACAAGTGGTTTGAATAAAGCCGTGCATGACTGGGGCACGGCTCAGAGGGCTTTAGATGAAATTCTGAAGAGTGATAGTTTACTCAGCATAAATAGTCCACATTAGTGGAATTTAAAAGTTTTTGTTTTGCGGTGGTAACTCAAGGACACATTGGCCAAGCCTTTCCTGAAATTCTGGATCAGGGTTTTGTTGCAAAATTGCATCCGTCACATGAAATAAGGAACACGCGACAAAGCTTCTGCACTACTGAAAAACACACAGACCGCTAATGTTTTGAAATCAACACTCCAGCATGACTGAGATGTTCCCTTTTGCTTTTTTAATGCCTCATGTCCCAGGACGTTCCTGGAAATTAAACCTTTTTTCCCTCCTTCAGTAATATCAAAGTAAAACATTAAATAAAATAGGGGTTAAGTTATGTTCATACTAAAGCTATAACTCTTTGTTGAAATACAGTTGGGATAGACCTTGTCTAAACATTACATCCAAATGAATTCAGTACAGTTGCCCCCTGGCACCATACAAGGATAGTGGTTAAAGTCTGACCCAGAAGTAAAAGTGAACCCCACTGTGGCACCAATTAATGTCCTACAGCATCCTTGTACACTAGGTCACTCAATGTACACTAGGTGTCTTATTTTGCTAAAAGAATGTTAAGGTAATTATATATACGGTGCCTATAGAGAGTCTACACCCCCTTTCAAATTTTTCACCTTTTGTTGCCTTATAGCCTGGAATTAAATTTGTAGAAAATTAATTAAAAATAAAAATTAAAATAGCTTAGTTGGATAAGTCTCCACCCCCCTTGTAACAGCAATCCTAAATTAGCTCAGGTGTAACCAATCGCCTTCAAAATCACACACCAAGTTAACTGGCATCCACCTGTGTTAAACTGTAGTGATTCACATGATTTCAGGATAAATTCATCAGTTCATGTAGGTTCCCTCTGCTGGATAGTGCATTTCGAAGCAAAGACTCAACCATGAGCACCAAGGCGTTTTCAAAAGAACTCCAGTACAAAGTTGTTGAAAGGCACAGATCAGGGGATGGGTATAAAAAAAATATCAAAGGCCTTGAATATCCCTTGGAGCATGAGAGGGACCCAGGACCCTGCCTAGATCAGGCCATCCCTATGAACTGGATGATCGAGCAAGAAGGAGACTGATCAGAGATGCCACCAAGAGGCCAATGGCAACTTTGCAAGAGCTACAGGCTATTATGGCCAAGACTGGTCAAAGTGTGGATGTGACAACAATATCCCAAGCACTCCACAAATCTGGCCTGTATGGTAGGGTGGCAAGAAGGAAGACATTACTCAAGAAAGCTCACCTTGAATCCCATTTTGAAGTATGCAATAAACACTCAGGAGATTCTGTAGCCATGTGGCAAAAAGTTTTGTGGTCTAACGAAACTAAAATGGAACTTTTTGGCCTAAATGCAAAGCGTTATGTTTGGCACAAACCCAACACAGTGCATCACCCAAAGAACACCATCTCTACTGTGAAGCATGGTGGTGGCAGCATCACGTTATGGGGATGTTTCTCATCGGCAGGGACTGGGGCACTTGTCAGGATAGAAGGGAAAATGAATGGAGCAAAGTACAGAGATGTCCTTTAGGAAAACCTGCTGCCCTCTGCAAGAAAGTTGAAACTGGGACGGAAGTTCACCTTTCAGCATGACAACGACCAAAGCACACGGCCAAAGCTACACTGGAGTGGCCAAGGAACAAAAAGGTAAATGTCCCTGAGTAGCCCAGTCAGAGCCCTGACCTAAATCCAATCAAAAATTTGTGGCATAACTTGAAGATTGCTGTCCATCAACACTCTCCAAGGAACTTGACAGAGCTTGAACAGTTTTGTAAAGAAGAATGGTCAAATATTGTCAAATGTAGGTGTGCAAAGTTGGTAGAGACCTATCCCAACAGACTCACAGCTGTAATTGCTGCCAAAGGTGCTTCCACCAAGTATTAACTCAGGGGGGTGGAGACTTATCCAATTATGATCTACTAAGGGGAAAAAAACTTTTTTCCCCTTAATAGCATGGAATATAGTGTGTAGATAAGTGGAAAAAAATTCTCATTTAAATGTAAGAAACTGAGGCAATGTGAAAAAAGTTCAAGTGGGTGTAGACTTTCTATAGGCACTGTATGTATGTATGTATATATATATATATATATATATATATATATATTATACACACACACGCATACACACACACGCACACACACACACACACACACACACACACACACACACACACGCTCATCTTTTTTATACTATTAATGACCACTCTATTTTCACTTTCCCTCGGTGACCCAGGATTTGCTTTTGGCGTTAACGACTGTCAACATTTTGCCATGACGTCATGTCTGCCGACCTCACACAATCACACATCCATCGCATGCGAAGCTCACATTCAAATGTAGGAAATTTGAGTCTGTGCTTTTCCTGTGGTTAGTCTTTGGGATTGTGATGAAAACAGACACACATGGTTTCATGTGCGAATACTGAAATGGAAACAAGGCAACTGTAGGTCAACGGCAGAGCATGGATTCAAACCCAGGATCTCTCGACTCAATTCACTGCTGTTATTGAAGGAGGTGAAAAGCCTGAACAGAACAGCTCAGTTTATTGACACAGGATATAAAAGAGGAAACAGAAGTGTAAATGAAAGATTGTTCATTTAGTTCAGCTGCATCTGCTTTAAACAGCAAGTGATCGAGCAGTGCTGCGCTTCACTCAGCACATGACAAACGTCTCTCATGTGAAGAGAATTTGCTGGGTCGCCCATCTGCAAGAGAGCCAGAACTGGGTTATATTCCACCAGACCTCTTCCTGTACTCTTCTCTGGTCACAACTTGGCCCTGTCCCACACTGCAGCTACCACAAGGCTTCATTCATTTGTTCTCTTCAAACTGATCCAATGAACTGGAAAGAGCCAGCAATTGTTTATTTTCCCATAAAAGCAAGTAATGGGTCCCTAATAGTATAAAAAAAATACTGAAAAATATTGAATCAAGCAAGTTGAGAACATCTCACAAGTGAAAAAAACAAAAAATAAAACCACGCAAAAAAATCTTTGGCAATAATATTAAAATGGCATTTGAAGCTCTTTATTGTGGGTTTGAGAGTAGAGAAGATGTCATTGAGGGTCAGCATATCCACCTATCTCAACTTACCTTACCAAAAATACTTTTCCTAGTACCAATAGGGTTCAAAACAAGCACTCGCTAGAGATGGAAATACTTATTTTTCATCGCGTTTGCATAATAAGAAGGGTGCCCAGCACACAGCATAGATATGAACATCTAAGCAGAGTTAACAACAGATCATGGAGAAGGACTGAGGTGTCGCCAAGAGCGTCAGTTCAGCTGATGATGTCTAAAGACTCCATTTTCCAAAACAATGTGATTGCTCCTTCCTTACCAAGCAGCTCCTTTGAACTTCTGCAGTCATTGCCTGGGGAGGACAACAATTGGCGAGCACAATGTGCAGAACAAATGCCTGTTCACACATATCTGGCTTGAAATGAATGAAGTTTCCCCTTGGTGAAATGCAACAGAGCAACAGGCCCCTGCGGATGCGATTGGATTCACAAGCACCTGCTCACACAGCACCCCCGCTCTCGTTATCGGAGCACGAACACCACCTGAGAGATGGAGCTGACATCTTAATTAGTGCTAATTCGGCAGACATTCAGGGTATATAAAAGAATCACATTTACAGCTATTCCAGCAGTGTTATAATTTATGTCCTGTTGATCCCCCCCCCCCATATTAGCTATAACACAGCAGGAAACAAAAAAGCCCCTTCTTGTTAAGTCACAAATTTGTTTAATTCATAAATTTATATATTTTACAAATTCAGATGTTTTGCAATTCAATTAATCTGCAAATTAAATTCATTAACAAGGTAGTTTAATTCACAAATTAATTTAATTACAAACAAACTTACAAGGGCACACTGTATAAACTAGGTACCAGTATGCTTCAGAAGACCTGCAGATCATCTCCACCTGGAAGATAACGCACCTTCTAGCTCAGCTTTTAACAGACTGCATGGTTGCCCACCTGGAGCCCGAGTAGCATTTGGAATATGTTATGTAGCATGTACTGTATATATATATATATATATATATATATATATATATATATATATATATATATATATATATATATATACATACATATACACACACACACACACACACACACACACACACACATATATATATATAACTACATTGCATGTACACATTGATCCATGTCACACAAGCCCCACCAATACAGTTCAGACTTTCCATTCTAAATAACACTCAAAATGACTAAATTACTCATGCCAATAAAAAAGCATTAGTGAAAACCAAGCCATTCGTGCATTCTGTCCAGCCATGTAATCCATTACCCATGTCAGAAAACCACAGGGCTGAACCATTGTGTGCATATGTAGCATTTAGAGCACTGAGCTTCCATTCCTAATTCCAGCTCTGCATGCAATACATTCCACTATGGAATATGGAGTTTTCAAACTCTATTAATCTGCAGTATCTGTCTGTCAGTATAAAATGAATTATTATTATTATTATTATTATTATTATTATTATTATTATTATTATTATTATTATTATTATTATTATTATGTTTTTAATAGAATAGAAATTAAAAGGTTTTGATATAGAGAAAAGAAGTCTAACATAAATGATCATATTTATTTCGACATAATTTATAGAGACTATAAAAGTTACTGATACATTGATCAACCCTCTGTTTGGGTAATATGTCTTTTTTTTCAGTTAACGTGAATGAAACGCTGAGAGCAATGAGTTATCTGTTTATCAATTCTAATTTCATAGTTTTGTCATAATTTTTTCTACAAATTAAAGTATCCTGCTGGCTTTCCCTTGGATATAGTGGCGTTATTTTTTAATTTACAGTAAAATACAATCATGTAGCACTGCTATGCCTTATGTTAGCGTGTACTGTATGGATACCTCTATCAAACAAATGTGCAATATAAAACTGTTTAATTGTTATACTCCATTGTGTTACTTTAGTAGATTTTTCTATTGACTTAACTGTCCTTTCATCTGACTTATTTAATTAAAGACATCTGGAACTCATTAACCTAATAATTTCAGGTTTACTTGAAGAGTACACTTCCCTACATTACACATCCCTTTGGCCAATTAACTTACAAAGCGAAACTAGTTGGATGCATGCAATGTTCCTAAGAAAGATTTGAGTCTGTTCAGACTTCATAAGAAACTAATGGAAATCTTGTTATAAAACCCTCCCAATCAGTTGTATTTTCCCCCATGAAAAAATTGAAATAAAAGGGAACCTGTCACTGGATACAAGCTGAACTGGGAAACCAGAATCCATTACTGGTATTTGCTGGGTGTTTCATTTTACTAACATATAATCCCCTAGTGTCTGCTTACAAAATGAAGCCATCACTATTGGAATGCCAGCCCAGATCAATTCCACCGCCATCCCAGTGCATAAACGTTTGTTACAAAATCAGCATGGTTGACAGTCGCAGTGCAACTATCGGTTTGCACAACATCAATTAGAGAATAAACTGCTTCCCTTTGGGGAACTAAACCCAGGTATTAGAGAGAAGGGTTTGGTACTATTCCAGCGACGAATTCAAAAAAACGCTTTGGCATGCTGCATGACTCACACAGTAGCAGTTACTTGTTTCAAATCAAATCAAATCAAGACACAGTTTATTTATATAGCCCCCTTCATACAGGTGTATTTCAAAGCACTTTACAGGACAAAAATAGTTATAAAAACAAAACAAACAAACATGTCAGCTGAAAAAAGTTTAAGAAATATATAATGTAAACACCAGTAACTAAATTAAAAATATATATAATGCAGATAAAATACAAACAGATACAACAATAAAAACAGATCTATAAATACATATACATATACACAGTAAAAAATGCCAGCTCAAGCAAATATGTTTTTAGCCTGGTTTTAACGTCTCACATGTGCTGGCAGCTCATTCCAAAGTTTGGGGGCTCTATAACAAAAGCCCTTCCTCCCCATTTAACATTCTTTATTTTACGGATCACCAGCAATCCCATATTCAGGGATCTAAGGTTACGAGTAGGGATATATGGGGTAAGCAGTTCTCTAAATAGGTTAGTTCCAAGTTATTTAGGGCCTTATAAGTTAATAACAGTATTTTAACTCTAAAATTTACAGGAAGCCAATGCAAAGAAGCCAGCACTGGGGTGATATGTTCCCTTTTTCTGGTTTTAGTCAAGATTCTAGCAACAGCATTTTGAACCAGTTGCATACAAGACAATACATGTTTTGGGATGCCAGATAATAATTCAACCAGAACCAAAGGCCATCAGGGTTTAATCGAGTCCTTCTTTGGTTTCAGAATGATCCGCGGATTGCATTGTCAGCTGTTGAGCTGTTACTTGTGGAAGAGGGTTTGTTTTCTGAATCGGGACTCAACATAGGATAGGCTGGGTTAGAGAGGGAGAGAGAGTATAGCTGAGGTGGAAAGGAGGGCTGGTTGGAGAAGGGAAGGGAGAGAGATGGAGCTGAAGAGGAGTGCATTGAGAGTTAGAGAGAAGAAGCAGGGTCGCCTGTGCAGAGCAGGGGTCTCCTGCAGCAGGTGCATTCCTTTGCCATCTGTCGAGAATTTTCCCACACAGTCAGCATCCTGGCCTAGGAGATCAGAAAGTTATTTTAATGCACAACTCCCCACCCCAACCCAACCCAACCCCCCATCCCCCCAGCCTGAGTCCCTGATTGAGGCAGTGCATCTCAGGCTCAGTTTCGCAGTCAAGCCGAGTGTACATTTTCCACTGTCCTAATGAGATTCGCAGACAGAGAGAGGAAACTGGCTGGTATTTATAGCAATACGAGGAATGTAACCTTGTATCGCTCGACGCGTAATCTGTTCACTATTATGCTGTTTAATGATTTTTTAAGTCATTAAAGTAAGTACCCACCCCATCCTAGCATTTTACACATTTTTTCAGACAGAAATACGCTGAAGAGACTTTTAAGAGATGTTTAAATGATATAAATGATTATTTAAATGATATAAACAATAGTGGTATGTATTTGTACCACTGCTTAAATCAATCGAACAAACCCCAGTGTGGTTTAGCGCTCCAAATGAATGAACTGAGAGCCAAGGGGATCAGGGGGTTCTACGGTCACATCCCAGCTCAGCTCGCAGAGGATTTGGGAAGAAAATCTGCAGCGTGCAAAAAAACTTTGCAACTCCTTCTGGAACATTAAGACATGAAGAAGAATCCTTAGCAAGTGTTAAACAGTGTTAAGAAACAAATATGTCACATTAAAAGTGTTTTTTTTTTTTTTTATAATGCAGCATACTTTTTTTTTTTAAACAAATTAATGATAAAGTATGTCCCTGCTATTAATTTGTCTATCAGATATTTATCTCTCAGCACCCCTGCCTGCCTATTTTAACTATGGTGTCTAGGTATTTGGAACTAAGGACAAGACGCCATATCTGAACTCAAGTATTTTCATTGGACACATCTAGCTCTCCTGCAGAGAGTCGCTGTACCAGAGTACGGTAAAAGAGACACTTCTCAAACTGGGACAGCACCAACAGGCAGGATATGACATCTCCTTCCTGTCAGCACAACAGCTCTCTGTTAGCGGTATACTGACTGGGCTGAGATTTTTCAAACAACACAAAAATAAAACAAATATTGCCTTTATTCGTTATTTTAATTTTTTGTCGTGATTATTATAGTCATTAGTATTATTTAAATAAATAAATAAATAAATAATTCTCATATAAAATTTAATTAGGGATAATTCGAAACAAATGTAGCCCATATTTTTATAGTATGAAATGATTGCATAGTCATTTTTTAATGGTTTCTTTTTTTTTGCAGAGAAGCTGTGTCAATCCAAGAAGCCAAGAATATTGAGACATGACAGGTTGAGTAACAGTCGCTCTGTCTGGGCACCGCGGGCATTTTTTCCATAGAGCGAGGGGCTGCCAGGCAGCTATAAATCTCTAAACCAAAGCACCCGTGCAGAGTAGCTTCGGGCTTAAAATAGCTGACTATATTGGGTCAGTTCATCCACTGTTCCTGGTCAACCATAGATAAAACCTTAAAAAGCATTGAACCCTCTGGAGCAGGCACTGTTGCCTATTTAAAACTGATGCACCATTGCCCCCTGTCCCCTTACCAAAGTGTATTTACTGAGTCATCATGTGTGCTCAGTGGATATGAAGAGGAGGCTTCCAAAGCTCTTCCCAGACGAAACAGATGCAATGGTAATGCAGCAACGTTGTCTTCGGAATTGCATTTATATTTAGAGTTAATGTGGTATTCCTGGCAGCAGCAGGTGCCTATTTATTCATACATGGATTCTGTCAGTCTGCAAAAACATTACTTCTTTGGTAACAGCAATTGCAAAAGTTAACAAGCACTTAGCATTAAAAAATATAAATTGGCTACGATATCATTGATGGGGATGCAAATACTATATGTAGGGCTTTTGCTGCTTGCTTTGAATGCATGGGAAATCACTATTAATAAACACTGTGATTAGACTATTTTCCCCTGACTCAGGTAGAACATAAAACAGATACTATACTTTAGTTATTATGGAAAGCAGTTGATTGTACCAAACTGTTAGGTAACACTTAACCAAGAAACTGATGCCTCTTAAGTAATGACATTTTCTTTCTCGCACAGTTCATCAAAGCTTGCAAGTAAAGCTCAGGTTTATCTTGATCTTTGTCATTTCTTTTTTTATACCTCCTGTGTCACAGTGCCAGTAGACGCCATGCTTCCCTTTAATCAGTTGTGAGCACACCTCAGTCTTGAAATGAACACCCTCATTCTGCCATTCGGTACTCGGCTTCTCTCAAGAAAGACTCCAGATGTTTCTTCAATTGTATGATGGTTTTGTGATTTGAACTAACATGCATTGGGAGCTAAGCTGACCCCACTAAATCCAAGTTTGCAAGAGAAAGGCTAGTGGATAAATTAAATGGAATGGTGACTGAGGTCAGGGAAATTTCATGAGACTTACGTCAACGGACTAAAACTCAAAACAGTGTTCAAACAATCTTTTTTAACCAGTTTTCACGGTCTTCAGTGTGACTGCTGAAATAGGATTATTAAAAGTGAAAGCTGCTTTGCAATTGTTTGCCAGCATGAGAGGTGCATTTCACCCGCCACAGTCCCGTCTGTTGTGTTATTGAATACATTTCCTTCTCTGCTCACAGCTGTGTAAATCATTTGGAGACTGCACGGAATTAAACGCTGCCAAAAAGGTCCCACTTGCTAGATTTCCCTGGGCAGTGGAGTACGGTATAGAGTAAGCAGCTGCTTCCAGGTCAGCCCTACAGGATATAGTCTGCCTGGCTTATTTAAGCACCGAAATCAAAGGCAGATATAGGACCTGCAGGAAAAAAAACATTTACAGTGCAAAAATCATTGAATTTAAACACTAAATAGAATTCCTTGGCTCCATAGTGTCAAATAACTGTAAGCCATCCAGTTTGTTTAAGCACCCAAGGTGTTTTTAGCTGTAGAGCGATATGGGCCTCGAACCAACAACCTAGCCCAGCCCTGCAGGTGTCTGCCTGAACTCACCTGGCACCTGTTCAGTAGGATCTGCTGTAGTGTGGTGAGGAGAAACAGTCCCCAATTTTGCCTCCCAAATTCACTGGAGAGCTACAGGGAAAGCGACTCTCCCTGTGGGATCCCCAGCAATGTTCGTTAGCTTCGCACAGCCAGAACATGAACCTACATCCCCCTGACATACGGCTATGCCTTTACTAGGTGAGCTATCTTGTGTCCCTGTGACAGAGACAAATGATTCTTGGTATTAAATCTCTCTCCCAACCTGTGAGGGTGCTGTGTAAAAGGAACAGAGTGTCCTGGACTGGATGGCCAGACAATTCATTCCCAGGGTTAAGTCGGCCATCTAGAAAGGGGGCGTAGCTACGGTACACAAAGTCATTGACCAGGAAGGGAAGCGATGTGGCAGCCACGGATTGGAGGAGTGGTTGTAATTGTTGACCAAGGGGGCGTGATTGATGGTACATAAGGTGACATAGCGAGGTGATCTGTTCCTTTGTTATGGCTGCAAAAGAACCGATGAAGGACCGTGTATTTGTATTGTGAGTGTTTCGTGTTTTGTTTTTTGCTGTATTAATTGTACTGTTTGTATAACACATCTGGGAGCTGTCACTTAAGACCAGCACTCAACCTGGATTTCACTGCAATCATATTCACCGATAACGTGTATCGCATCACTAAATTCACTGCACTTACTCTGGACTTGTGATAGTGTTTGTGTTTGGTGTCGAGTTTGAATCGTGTGTATTATTTCGGGACCGAACCCCATGTTTATTTAAACTGCTCAATACCCCAGGGGTGAATTGCCTGCTCTCATTGTGATTATTTGCTGTTGTCAAGTGACATTGGATTACAAAAATAGATCAGCATTTCACCAGTACTTTTTTGTCTGTCATTGTATCAAACCCTGCATCACTTCTACACTTGTGTACTATCTACCACTTTGCCACAACCCCTTACTGGGAGCTGTTTTAATTATCTAAACTAACCTTGTTGAATATATGGAATTCAGTCCAGTGTATTTGTTATTGCACAGAATGTGGTTAATAGGGGTCAATAAATCAGAAATCACCCTGCACAATTATAAAATAAAAACAAAACAGTATTATTTTATAATATCATTGATTGATCTGAAAAACATCACATCATTTATTATTATTAAAACTACGGCTTTGTTTTTCTCCCAGTGTTTAAACTGATGTCATGGTCTCCAACCAAATAAAAACGCTGATGCAGTGCCAGTCAATAACTTGAACCTTCACACACCTTTGTGTTTTACTGAGTGCTTTAAAAAGTATTACAAAGTGTTTCTTCTGGCAAATCCTTGTAAATTGGCAGCGAGACAACTTGAACAGACTGCACAGTCTTTAGAAAAGTGAGAATCTCCTAATTTCAAATATTCCTATCAACATGAGACCCTAGTGACATACAAATATTAGCTGTGCATTGTCATGGAATATTAAAAATCACATCATACCAGCTTATATTGGTAACTGAAATGACTGCTAGCAAAGTCATAATGAAATGAATTGAGAATGATTTAGCAGTGAATCTTTTAAATTGTTACTGAGATCGTCCAAATCCAGTATGTGTTTTTTTTGTAACTCCTTATAAAAGTTTACCATCGTATTTTTACATTGTAAATTTGCAGTTTTCCAAACCATGTATCACACTGGTTAACCATCTTGTATTTTGATGTTTGTTTTTTTCTTTTTTTACAATGCTTTTACCATATATATATATATATATATATATATATATATATATATATATATATATATATATATATAATCTCAAATAAATATAATAAAATAGCGACAAAACACACGGTATGCCCTGCAGGTCATCCAGAAAGTAGCAGGACAGTGGAGGATTTTTGTGATGTAAAACAGCTGTGTTCATGAGATTTTTATTATGATATCTTTTAAGACCTTTCTGTTATTTTCTCTTTCTTTTTATCTACATCCGTAAAACGCAGCATGCCCTTACTAAACATTACATCATGGAACAGTAACTGTAATGGCGGTACATTTATTTACTTGCGATACAACATTCCCTTCCATTGGATCTTGACAGTGTCCCCTTATAAAAGTTTCCCATAGTAAAAGCATAACAGTGTAATAAAGCAGAGTGAATGCATGGCAAAGCATAAGTAAGCATTGTAAAGCCCAGAGAGATAAGGTAAAGCATATTAAAACACATAAAGAACCATGGTAAAGTATGGTAAATGCATAGTATAAACATGGGAAAAGCATGGTAAAACTGCAAAAATATCGTACTAAAATACTGCGGTAAACATTTAGAAGGGGTCCCATAGAAATGATGTTGCGCCCAATTAAGTAATGATTATCTGTCACCTTTAGTATAACATTATGAGCTACATTATCAAAGCTATTTCCTCCAAATAATTATTCAGAGAAAAAACACCATTACAGTTCAAAAGAAACCACTTTTGGCACAGGACACCTGTTGATTTTTTGTTCACCTGTCATAGTTACTGTACAGCATCCATTGCTAGACATTTCTTCAAAGACCCAAGAATGAAGTGGCTGGGAAACCTCACACCGTTGATGAAGACACTCAATTAAATGCTTGTTCAAAATCCAAACCGCTATGACATTCTGCCCAAGGTTTTGTCTTTTCTCTCATTGACACAAGCAACATTAGCACTGGTCCCTTAGAGTGCATGATCCTTGTATATGATCATATAGTCTGGACCAAGTGATGAAATATACATATCCTGTACCATATATAATTCTTCATGTTAAAAGCATATTCATTGGTTTCACAGAATACTTGCTTAAGGCAAGGTCAGGTAGTCCTAGTCCAGTAACTGGGGGCTGGGAAACCAGCCTTATATCTTGTTTGAGAAACATGTTTTGCCTGCATATTCCTCCAGTTTCTACAAGCACAATGAGAATTGCAGACCACTACTTCTTTAAAACATTCCTGCAGACGCCCACCAAACCTAACCTGTAAACAGCGAGCAGCGTGTGATCACTGTGTTTTCACAGAAACTTTTTATTTTTGTAAGAATTGCACCTGTGACAGGTTGGTTGAGTAGGGATGTTCCCAGACCAGACAGCTGACAGAGACACACAGGCAGGTACTACAGGTGAAAAGTGCTTGTGCTCCATTTTTTATGCAGAAAAACAATGAAAGGTTAAACAAAAACAGATCTCGAACACATCAAACAAAAACAAAAAATAGGTCAGGCTGGGCAGTTGCCTTCACTGTTCCTAGTAACAGATTTTCTTTATACTTTCGCTCTTACTTTCATTTCCTCCTTGACCTCGCTGGCACGTTCCTCCATTCCTCCTCTTTGAACACACCCGACGGGGGGGCCCCCCCCCCCCCTGTTATTTTCGACGTCAAAAAAGCTGCAGTTTTTTTTTTTTTTTTTTTTTTTTTTTGTGACCATCTCCAAATTAACACTAAATCAATCAATTCGGAGATGGTCACATTCTACACGAGTTTTAGTTTGCATGGCTGACAGTCACTAATCACAGACTGCCACACCCATGCATTCACACGAGCTGTCTGGCACAGATGAGCTGCTAACACTGTCTCAGCCAGATCACATTCAAACCAGTAATAACAAACCCACTTGTTTTAAATAAACACAAAATACCTTCAAAGCAAGGCTTTGTCCCGCCCCCTCTAAATATGTGCAGGGCTTTTCCTCCGCCCTGCCACAAACTTTTCTTTTTTTTAAATATAAAAACAGGAAAAAGACCACCCCGCTAGTTCTTCCTCAGCTGCGAGAGAGAGAGAGAGAGAGAGAGAGAGAGAGAGAGAGAGAAAGATACACATACTGGTCTCCGCATGGAAAACATGAATCACCCACTTAAAATGTGCTTTGAAAATTAGATCAAATTTAAGATTTTTTTTTTTTATGGTTTCGCTGAAGAATTTTTGGATATTTCCAGTTGGAAAGATGGTATTTTTTTAACCTATTCTGTAGTAGTTTATTCACGGTTATTGATTCAGATAATGAGGGTGAAGCAGAGGTAAAGCATGCAGGAGGTGAGCGTGGTGGTGGGGTTGAACTGCGAAACTGACGGCCACTGACAAATAACCCTTTACATCCCTGTACTGATGGCAACTCAGAACCACTTACCAACCTACCAGCAAGTTCGGCAATGATTTGAGCAGGAACAGAAAAGACTTCAGTCAAATTGAATTGACTTACTGCTGTTCTTGAAAGTGTTTTGGTTAAAATAAAACTTTTCGAGTGTCTGTAGTTACAGAGATAAGAAGATAAATTTACAAGTCATAGGGTTATTATAAAAAAGGATCACAAAAAATAAATCTTTAAGATTCTCCTGGCTGATTTGAAACAGTTTGGAAGATGCATTAGCAGATTCCAATCAGGGTACTTCCTTTGTATTGAACGAACGGTTGTTAATTGATAGAAGAAGGAGGAAAGTGTTAAGTGGTTTAGCTTCCTGTATTTTGTAAGTACTAAATAATTGCACGCTGAGGCCCAAATTTATAAAGGGGAAAAACCGACCTCATAAAGCCATGTAATGTGCGTGTTCAGTATGGCTGCACTCATTGTCAAGATAACAACCTATTTTATAAGACTAAATAGGTAAAGCAGATGATTCTGCAATCAACCAATTTAAATACCCCTCACTGCAATTAGACACTGCCTGCACCAATATTACATACATTCTGTAGGCATTACTAAAATAACGGTGGAGGATGAGCCCTCATTGTATATGAGACTTTTTCTTTTGTGTTCCTCGGAAAATCATTCCATCTTTTCTTAATCTCTTCCACCATTCTTTTAAAAATGCCTACACCCTAGAAGTAAACCTAATCTCGTTAGAACGTTGCTTAGCCACTGTGGAGAGACCTTTCTTCTAAGAACCTATTTTACATGGATTCTATAATCCCTATTTGCAGACTTTCTGTTTTGTCATGAAGCTATGAAACATGTATTGAAAATAAAGTAGGCCTATCGGTATTATAACCCATAAATTACAAACTGACTTGATCAGAAGCGTTAAAAAATGAGCTCTTTGCAAAATGTTATTAAATGTTTCTTTGTCCTTGAAAATGATGTCTCCTTCTTGCTACAGACAAGTATCCCACATCACCTTGCCTTTTATATAGCCTACTGCCCGACTGTGGCAAATTAACCACTGCTTTTCAGAGTTCTTAAAATAATCACGCAAATATGAGGCCTGCAATTACCGACAGCTTTAATAAATTAGACGGAATATTTAATAGACCTCATTTGCAAAATCCCCTCCCAATTTTAGCGGTTCCATTAAAAAATGCCCAAGAATAAGTTATGCATATATAGAATTACATATGCATATACAGAATTACATATGCATCAAGGGCTAAAGCACACAGAAACATTGCCCCTGCAAATCACATGTTAATTGCATGCTTTTGCAATTGCGTGTGTTTTATAAATCCTATCCAAGAATTCAGAACCCTCAGCGCCCATTTTACGGTCATAAAACATGCGCAATCCTTTTATAAATCTGGGCATGAGTGTGTGGCAGACTGGGCAAGATTACACTTGGGTTCATTTACAAAGTGTGTGTCTTTGTGTGTTTGTTTTATGTTTTGCACCTGTTTAGTATTTGGTAGTAATTCTCCATTACGGGGGAGTTTGACATGTTTACTTAGTGTATGTTGAGTGATTTAAATGATTTTGGATTATGCTGGAAAATATGTTTTGTATAAAGTGTGTAATATTGTGTTTGCATTTTTGACTCTTTCTGCCACTGCTTTTCCTATGTGCTTCTTTTTGCTGATGTATTATGACTACTGGACGTAAAAGAGTATGACAGTTTGTAACAGTCCTTGCTTTAAAACGATCTTGAATCCTATAAAGATATCCTAATAGCATTCTGATGGCTAATGCAGTAAGTTTACTATTCTCTTTTTAAACGGTTTTCAATGCATTTAATAATAAAACAAATGTTTTGAAAACTTTGTTTCTGATGTCTGATTTAATTGTCTACAAAGACAGAGAAGTAAAATATTCCCTTTTGCAGAAAATATGGAATCAATAAATTTATACGTCTGCTAGTGCCAACAGGTCCCAGAACTCAAAGTAAAAACCAGTATAAGTATATTATTATTATTATTATTATTATTATTATTATTATTATTATTATTATTATTATTATTATTATTACTTCAGGGGACTGGTGATATCGGTTTATGCTTTTAAAATTCCATGAAAATTCTCTGCAAGTGTCCTGGCAGTGAGCAAAAGGGTCTCTCTATTATTAATTACTCCGTCACGCTATTTAAACTTTTTCCACATCAGCCCACCCACTGTCACCCTCTCTCCGTTTTTCCATAACCTGCCAGAACTATCCTATGAAATGTAAATCAGACTTGCAAAACTTCCAGGGAAGTGAAATTGGATCCTGACCCAGTCTGGCACTCCACCCACCTCCCACCCCATCTCCCATGAAGCTCAATGGAGGCATCTCCAGTGTAGCTCAATAAAAGCTCTAAGCCATGTAAAGGAAGATTCAGAACCAACACATCAACATCACCAGTACAATATACACATTACAACACTCTGAAATTAATGAGTATGTACTCTGCTCCTAGCATTGAGTGTCTGAAGCAAGTTTTCTCTTGACAGCCCACACTGTAGCTCAGACCTACTGTATAAGCAGAAATTGAAACCGCTTACCTTCCACCCACTCTAGTTTCTAACCCACTCTCTAATCATTTCAATGAGCTGCACATATCCATCTACTCATTAAAACACTTCTGTATAGATAAGTTGTGAGTTAATTAAATAGCAATGTATTCTTTGGGCATAAGATAAGCCAGTAGCATTATCATCATTTTTAAAATTTCCGCTTTTCATTGCAGCTTCTAGGAAAGAGTAGTTTTTTTTGCTTTTTTCCCCGAAAACCGTATGTTCGTGATACAACTATGATTCAGTTCAGATATATTAAAAACAGCATCCATTCTAAATAGAGATGTTTCATATATCATCAAGCAGTGACACACCCTGAATCACCAGTTTTTTTTTTTTAAACCCATTCCAGATGTTTCTCCTTTTTTTTCCATACGCACCAGCCATGTGTTTGTTGAAAGGGATTTAATTTATTTTTAACTGGAGTGGCCGTCTATCTGCTGTAATGAATCTCTTTCATTCAGCGCCTTTTCCTGTTGATAAACGCCATGCTGGTAGAAAAGAAAAGGCACAGCTAGCTCTGTACATTCTCCCCTCTACAGCTCTACAGGGCACAGCCTTTCAGGATGTGTCTTAATTCAAACACTACCCACCCTATATTCTCTGGCACAATCATCTACACTCAGCCCTCAAAGTCTGTCTGAGTGTTGGCTATCGTGACTACAACCTGCAACCTTTAATGTAATACAGAATATTTGTCAGGGAAGTAGTTTGCAAAACAAATGAATCAGTCCAGCGAGGAGCCAAGCCATTTTGCAGGTGTTTTTACTTTTCCTCCAATCCTTATACTATAAATGTGTCTGCCCGATGCATGGTGCTTAGCAGTTGGTTAGCTCATGATACGTAACTACAGTTTACAAGGATTTTGAAATGTTATACCGCGGTAAACTATTTTAAGCAATTTTACGATGGTCTGAAAAAGGGAGGGTTTATTTATTGTCTCACAGACAGGACTGTCCCAGTGAACACTAGAGCAGCTTTGATTACAGGATCAGGTCTCTGTAAATAAGTCTGATTCTGGGTCACCACATAACCTTTCCTCAGAGGCTGGAGGGTACTGTTTTAATGGTTTCAGCTTAGTTAGCCCCACAGCAGAGAGGGTTTTAAGGTGCAGCAGCAGCCACAGACAGAGAGAGATGGTGGCAGTGTCTAACGCCTGGCTTCGCTGCTGAGTGAATCATGTAGAAGAAAGTTAGGGCAAATACCCAGGGGAGCAGTTAACATTGAAAAAGCCTCTTTAACGAGCCTCAGGACACGGAATGAGACAGTATTGAGATGGACACACTCAATTAGGGGACGTATCAGGGTTTTTATTTTAAATGATTATTATTTGTGGACTGTTTTTTTGATGTTTCTGTTTTATTTCACGCTCTGCTACATCTGTAAAAGGGAATGATCTCCACCTGATCTCCCGACACAAGTGGGCTGGCTTGAGAATGCACTGCCGGGCCACTGCCGGCCCAGGGACCCCAGGATTTCAATACTTTCTGGGACAGTCTCAGCTTCCTTCCCAAATTAAATCTGATACTGTTTCTGAAGGGCTGCCAGCAGCAACTTTCACTTTAACTGCTTCCTGACTGGATGAGATGTTAACTTAGCAGTGCAATTTAAATTACTTCAACAAATCTTTATGCATCACACACACACACACACACACACACACACACACACACACACACACACATATATATATATATATATATATATATATATATATATATATGTAATATATATATATATATATATATATATATATATGTTGTGTTCCCTTAGTCCTCGTGCACCCCAAGTCGCTGATCAAGCCCCCATCAAACAAGCCCCAGTGGGCAGAAGCTCTTAATGACAGGACAGACTCGGAGGTCATGCTAGCAAAGCAAAGGGGTGAACTTGCTACTTATTGCAGAATACAAAAGCAGCTCTTGCTCAATATGACAAACTGTAAAGATAACTGATAATGTAGAAGTCTTGTCAGTAAAACCCACATAAAAAGGAAGTGGTAAACTGTATTTTCATTTTTATTTGTAAATAATGCATTTCAGTTGCTGGATTTTTGAACCCGAGTCCTGAGAGTTCCGGAAGCCCCCTGCTCAGCTCATGCTACCCTGTGCAGCCCTTTCAAACCAGCGCCCCTGGCATGTGGCAGGCTTGCAGCTGCAGAGCAGAGACCTAGGGGGGGCTGTTAACACATCTGTCTCATCTCAAAGGTCAACCAGCATCCTGCAAGGCAGCCCTTTTAAAGAAACACTATAGCTTGCCTGCTGGGGCTGCCAAGAATACTGCAGTACTCAAGCGACCTGCAGTTTCAGGAACTATAGACATTCTGGCTGCACTGTGGAATACGATAATGTTTTCAAATGTGCTGGATTTACAGATCAGTCAGTACCTCACACAGCGCACAGGTGCCTGAGCCCAGTCCCTGAAGCTCAGTGCTGCCGGTTCTCACAGACATGTTGAGCTCACATAGGCTTCGGCTTCACAGATATTCAGGTGACACAAGAAAGACTTAACCATTTACGGACCGGGCTTTTCCTTTAGCCTTCAAGCTGCATTCAGTCTTTAGAACACAGATAAAAAATAAGCATAATGTGTCAGTGTGCATCTCAAAGATCTGCTTAATCAGAAAACATATACGATTCCTAATGCAGGGTTGAAACATGGGAGGCAATAAAAGGTATTCTTACAGGTGGCGCTATGCAGTAGTAATTGCGCACTTGGTGCATACAGGCGTTTTGTCTCTGTCTTTTGTTTTGGCGTTTTCTGAAGTTAGCGATGGATTAAGTCTGCCTCATATCTCCTCTGCTTCTATGCAAAGCATCGGAAATAATACGGAAAAGGGTACTGATGGTAAGTAAGGTGTAAGCCATCTTCAGTGATCCTCTTCTCCTCACAAAGCAACAAGGAGCCCGGTTCATTATTATTTATTATTATTATTATTATTATTATTATTATTATTATTATTAATTCCCTGGACTGTCGCCACTGCTGTGTGTTGTCAGCTGCTTTACAAAGTGGCAACTTAAAACACTCCCTCCTGTTTCTAGTGTTGAAATGAGCAGCTGTAATACAGGAATTGCAGTCAGAAGGCAAGACAATAGCAGGTAGCTGTGTCATGCAGAACAGGGCGGATACAAGAAGCACAGGCCTGGGAATGAACCTTCTGTAAACCTGTGGCTTCCTAATTGACCTGAAATAGGCACAATTAACAGCACAATCACTTTCCTGTTCCGATATAGTGGGTATTAATAATGAAATGTATTACATGGGATAGGGGTTATTAAACATATCTCACGGCTTGGAATTCAGAGAGCACATTAATACACCCTTAATACAATACAGTGCATGAACATTTCCTAGTATTGAAATATTCTCAATTTTAAAAAATACATCAAAATTGGTACTACAATACCTTAGAAATTATCTCACCCTGCAGTGCAGTATTGATAGTGTGAAGGACGAGAATATCACAGCTCGGAGATGTCTGGGATTTAAAGTCTCTGCCCTGAACGGTGTAGGATTGAGTTTGGAGAGAATCTTGTCTGTGAATAAAAAGCTAATGAGAAACATACATCCGCACTGCCCTCTACAGCAGGTGCAACTGCAAAAGGTGGCTTCTGCATTCGTGTCTCCACACAGTAAAACCCAACAGGGCGCTTGCCCTTGCGCAGAAAGCAGAAGGGTTAACTCTAGCTCTGCTGAGTACATGGTGTCTTTTTGGGAAGTTCTATTTTTAAAACAGTGATAATAGTGAAGACATGAGTAGGCTTCCTGTGCATGTTTCATGTATCCCCTGGCAATGACTTCAGTGCAGGGGCGGGGAGTGTCAAAGTTGGGATGGGTCAGCACGCTCCGCTCATGCAGAAAATGCCCAGTGCCAATTTTCTTTTCTCGTTTCTGAAAAGGTCGCACTCAGCCAGTAGAGAAAACCGGACAACTGGACACCACTCCCCAGCACACCTGTGCATGACATCATGGAACATCTCTGTTTTACAGAGCTGGGCTTTACATTGTCAAGTTTCTCAAAAAAAAAAATATTTTGTTGTGGAATAACAAAAGCCATAACCATGGAAATTAATAAAGAGAAGTTAATAAAACGGGTCAGTCATGAATTAAAAGCGACACGTGCCAGACATGACCAGGATATGTATTGGACAGCCAGGGGTTCATGCAGATCTCTGCTCTAATCTAGGAGAGGGACATTAACAATATTTTCCATGCGTTAAATACAATGTAGGAATCTCATGCTATACTCAGATTGGTACTCCAATACCAATAAAATACCGAATTATCACCATGACCGTGATGTAAAATAGAAGCATCGAGATGGAGCCAAGTCCATCCACTGGAGCTGAACTAGTGCTTCCTGCAGTTCACATCTGTATCATATCCATACTCCTTCCTGGGCCCATGCAAACATGCAGGACATTAGAGATGACTTTGACAGACGGGGCCTATGGCTGTCCCTCCCATAGGGTTTCAACCATAACCCTTACTGCAACTCTAACCACTGAGCCACTGAAACCCACTACTAAGCTACCTTAACCCACATAATAACCACATACAGTAACTTATAGCATACAGTAGTGCAATAATAATGCTAAGCTCAAATCACTTCTGTGAAATTGTGCATTTTACAAGAAATATATTCCTGCAAGGTTAAGAGCTGTGAATGAAATATGAATGTCGCATACACACTGAAACCACACAGTTTAAAAATCCACCCAACCTGTGAAAATAAAGTGGGTTTCAGCCCGGCTCTTTTGATATCCTGATTTAGCATCCCCAGCCAACACTTTCATGGAATCTCTGCACTTCAAAGCACATGCTTTTCCTTATGTTATCCTTAAACTAAAAGACAAAGTCTGTTGGCATGGTTAAAGACTGTATGCTGAAGCCCATGGCCCAAGATGTAAACAATCTTTCTAACGAGGGCACTAAACAGCTATCTGGATTCAAGTGTTGTTCACTTACCCAAGTTGACCTTTTGACCTTTTTTTCTAACTATTTTTTTCAAACTATTTTTAATGCAATTACTTATTTTTTATTTTTATACTGAACATGCCTTTTAACTCGGTGATCAATTATTATCTTGTGCACAATACCAGTAATTGCGTAGCTTAATATATAATATACTACTCAAAACTCCCACTCAGTTTCCACTTGACTTGAAGCACACACCAAGCTGGCATTCCTATACAATGAGACTCCAGCTCCTCTGGGTTTGAATGTTGTCTTCCACGTTGCTGTGTCGTGTTTAATCAAGTTTTACATGAGCGCATGTTCTGGTGTAAAAGCTCTCTTTTAAAAGCTGTGTAAAAGCTCACCCACACCTGACAGCTGCTTGCTTCTAATTAAGTGCTTGCCAAACACATTGAGGAGTATACTGTATTGTAAAAGTACCGTGAATGAAATGACAGAATTTTCCATGTTTATTATGTTCTTTTAATGATGTTCTTAGACAGACGTTTGAACTAGAATTTTTTTTTTTTCCCTTTGCTGATAGCTGCATTACAAAGCTGTTCCAATAGCACCTCCACATAAACACAAAGTCTTAGAGAGCTTGCTCATTCCTGTCAGCAGTATGGCATCATGCCTGTATTTACAGTTTTTGTTCATGACCTTTCAACAGGCACTGGGGAGTGAATTAATCGCCAGTCCTGAACAGGAAGGAGCTCATTGAAACCATGGGTGCGTCTTTTTAAATCTCAGCTCATTCCCGAGTGCTTCTGTCAGTACAAACACATACATAGAGCTGGCATTCCCCCCACACGGAGCGATCCATTTCCACCAGGTATGTCCTTAAAAAGCATTCTGAGTCAGGGCCTGGCATTAGGCAGGGTCTCTGTTCAGCCTCTTGTGTGAAAGTCATGATCTGTATTAGGAAATTACACAGCCAGCTTAGTCAGAGGCAGCGCGTAATTACAGTCAACGCAGAGTGAAAAGAAAAGGCCGTCACCGTGAGAATTAACACAGATCACAGAGGCCGGATCCACACCCTCAGCCTCTCCCTGCAAATCACGAGGTTGGGTGGCACTGCACTGATGCCAGGATGGGTGCACCTGCTAGGAGCGATAAGAGCAGGGTGAGCTTGAGGGAGGTGTTATTGGAGGGATATCCCACAGCACCAATGTTATACACCAGGATGTAGAGATACTACACTACTGGTCGTGGAATCCCATTCTATTAAAAGGTTTGATAGGTATAATAAAATGTACAATGGACCTGGTCAGTGGTTTAATTGTGGTTTAATTGTGTTCCACCTGTGCCATACAATACCACGAGACACAGCAGGTCCAGGTTTGGAAGCAGGGAGATAAATAAAGGAGATGATGAGGAGAGCTCTGGCCACGATCATCAGCTGTCTAAGAACAGGAAGTGAAATCTCCTTGCAAAAGTCTGTTGAGCCCTGCCTTTTTTTTTTGGCAGAAAATAGATTTTCCTGTTTCCAAAGTTAAGTTTGGCAAGAAGCAGGGGTGTCTGAAGGGACCCTATTATAGAAGGTAAAGCATGACCAGCAAATCCAAATGGAGTAGTGATATTGTGACTGTCACTGTATATATTGTATAAATACATACAGTTGTAGTCAAAAGTTGACATTCCCCAATGGAAATTTATACTTTCTAGAAATTTCTCAAAAACAAAGAATTTTAGGAAAAATCTTGTGTAGCAAAAGTTTTGCTTTTGTGGATAACAAAAAAAGTCACAAAAAAATAATGTCTGCAATTATTTATTTCAGCATGAAAATAATTGCAAATAATTAATAATTGCAAAACATTCAATAATGCTAATTCAAAAGTATTCCTCCCCTTTGATGCTGTGATAGTATTGTCTACAAGGTGCTAGAAATATGACAGTGCAAAACCTAATTTTAGAAAATGCTGGATTGTAGGTGAACATGCTTAGAGAGTATAAAAGAGTTAGGCATATTGCTGTCATTACCAATAAGTCAATATGGGAAAAAGTAAAGATCTATCTGAAGACCTTATGCAGAAAATTATTTATTGTCATAAAGCTGGAAGAAGATTTCCAAGCATCTGAGTAGCCCAATTTCAACTGTTGTTTCTATTATCAAGAAGTACAAGACTCATGGTACTGTCACAACGATTCTTCAGTCTGGAAAAAAAAGGTTATTTCACCAAGAACAAATAGAAGAATTGTGAAGAAGGTTAATAACAATCTGAGATTGACTGTCAAAGATATTCAAAGTGAACTGGCTGCAAGTGTGACTGGGGTTTCCATTTCAACCAGAGGTCAAGTATTGCACGGTGAAGGTCTCAATGGTCGCAGGCCAAGGAAAAAGCCACTCAGGAAAACGTCACAAGGACAATCTCATAAAGTTTGCAAAACGGCATTTGAATGTTGGAGATGTGTTCTGGTCAAAGGCTTTGTGGAGTGATGAAACAAAAACTGAGCTATTTGGTCACGCTGCTAATCGTTACATTTGGAGAAAGTCTAATTTTCCTTGTCAGGGTATGAATACACTTGAGTTTGCATTTTTAGAATTTTACAAACAGAATTGCTGAAATAAATTGTAGATGTCTACCTCTTATAACTTTTTTTTTCCCTCATAGACAAAAGCAAAACTTTTGCTGCAAAAGATTTTCCCCATAACTATTTGTCTGAGAAATTTGTAGAAATTATAAATTTACATTGGTGTATGTAAGGAACAAATGGGACTCCAGAATTACTCCAAAGAACGACCTCAATAAATTGAATTCACACCACATGGCTCTGAGCGAGTCCTTGTTGCCACTTCCCTTGCGAAACAGGAGGACTTGCTACAGTTATGACTCTCGATCACCACTGTATGCAACAGTCTTGTGATCTAAAATAAGGCAGAAGGCAACTTTTTTGTATGTTTAAAACAAATACTTTAGTAACTGCTTCAATGGCAATTATATAAAACACAAAGAAAAAAGCAATTAATGAGAAATTCCACACATATTTCACCACATAGCCAGACTATGTCACCTGGTGGAGAAACTACGGGCAACAGGTCCTGTTAAAGTATGAGGGTTAAAAATACTTCCCACCAAACATCGTAGGGACTATGCAGGTTTTCTGATTCAACTTTCCTTAAACTTTAAACAAGTTGTCCACATTTAAAAAGTTTCCCCTCTCAGTTCTTACCCTGTTCCTTTACTTTCTTTGCTTCTTTGTTGCTTGCTACATTTTGTTCCACAGCTCTCGTTTCTTATTACATTTCATTCCAGTTCTCTCGACACTTCATTCCAGTTCTGTTCTGCTCTGTTCTGATTAAACTACCTTTATATATACCCAAGATATTCTTCATTTCTCCTTCAATCCCGGTGCGTAGTTAACAAGCAATCAAAACTCTAGCGCATTTTACATGGGGATCCTTACAAAAAACGTGATCAAATAATTAGTGCTAAATAAAAATCATCGACACACAGAAAAAAAAAAAATCAATAATGAAGTGATGAAAAAGTTTACAATCAGAAAATAAAATAAAATAACAAAAAGAAAATGAAAACTGCATATAGTGATCATAAAAAAATTAAATAAAAAAAGACTCAAATTCATCCTGTACCCCAGACCTAGTAGGAATGTACCATGAACAGACACACAGTTTTTAATATGAATGCGTGTTGAATGAATCATCAAAAAACATTACTTCTTAGGAATTCCATATGAAAGAATATAAAATCATCAGTTAGTTCATTAGTAATTCAATTTTTATTCATTTCAATTTGCCATAAGAACTAGGAAATTAGCCAGAGTAAACAAAAACACATATATTTCCATTGTGAACCCATATAAGGGGACATGTTGGTGGGTGTTTTGTTGGAAAATGTAATCTGAACCACAATAAAATGGAGACAATTCCAATAATTATTTCCCCGCACAAAAATGCTTTTTTTTTTCTGATAAACTTGGAAATAATTCTAAGACACTCATAAGTGTAAGCATGCTGCTGGGGTGGCAGCAGTGCATTGTGACTCAGTGGCAAGGGTTACAGTAAGCAGGCTCCCACCACTCCCTCGATCTCTTTGCTTCCTGGCATGCTCCCTTTGCATAAATACACTGGCATGAGAACAAGGGGCAGGAGAGGAAGTGAGCATGCAGCAGCTCGTGTCCATGCTCATGCCACATCAAGGTCCGTCTTCGAAAGACAGTCATGGAATACGTCTCACGCTGCTGAGACGGCCAGCCAAAAACTCTTGCACTGTGCTGGATGATGATTCCAGCTCTATTTGCACAGATCCTGCTCAAACTGCAGGCTCTGATAATTAAGAAAACAAGCTCTAAACAAAAAGCAGCCCTTTTTAAATTCATCTGCAACACAAAGCCTAGGTGAGCTATATTTAGCCTGTCTGTGCAAATTAAAATAATGACAGGAGAACACAAAATGGTTATTGTACCAATACAAGCTTGTTAAACCATCAAATGTATATGGGCTGTAAAGCATTTGCTTCTCTGCTGATCTGTGCTAGCCAAGCTGTATTCAGCTTCTCCGTCTTTGGTGGCCAGGTCAAGCCTGCAACTAATCATGTGGGTCACAGATGGATAAATAGTGTAGAGGTCGAACTGTTACAGCAGTCAGACCCTAGGGACTGGGAAACAGTATAGCTTAGTGGTTAGAGCTAAGAGACTCCTCTGTAAAATGACTTCCATGTTTCCTTTATGATTCCCACTAACCTAAAGAATCATGGACAGCGGTTGTAATTCTGAGGCTGATGTCTCAAAGGATTGGTTGATTTTTATTACATGACAGTAGCTTTATTTAGAAAGTTTATAACTTTATTTACTTCATGCTCGGTTTTTGCCAAGATAAAAAGAGAAGGTGAGGACCAACCGAGAAGAAGCTTCACTGCAACACCTGCACACATTGAAGAAGGATTATGTCCTATTTAATCCAATTCTCCAGGTGTTGTCACAGACAATTTACAGCCTCACTGGCATGTCAGCACACACAAGGGCAGCGATGCTGGCCCAAGGGATTTCTGATTCGGAAACGAAAAAGGCACATGACCACAACATGGCAGCTACCACAGCTACCCTTAGATGTGGGGTTTCGCTGCAAATATAAAGTCAACATCTCAAATGGTTTATGCGATATAGGCAGCAAGCAGCAGAATGTAGTGACTTTTTTTGTTTTATAATGGAGGATATTAACATGCTTTTTACAGAGTGTTCGTTTTTCTAAAGGAAACTACTATCGTTTGTTAAATATTTAATAACCTGCAGGCTTACAGGGTAGGCAGTTGCTTTAGCAGCAGCTATAAAATGCTGTTATCCTCCTTTCTGTATTTAAAACACTGGCACTCCTAACCAGATGCTTTGCTCTCGTTTCTCCATTAAAAACCAAATGCACCTTCACAGCTTCAGTAGCAGCTGGGTTCTGGGGAGAGGGGCTAGACAGAGACTGGGTAAACTTTTAAATGAGTTTTCTCCAGGGGTACGAGGGGAAATGTGTAATGCAGATACAGATAAAATCAGGCCTTTTGCAGAGTCACAGGTGATATTTCGCAAAGAGGGTTCAGACATCACAGATAACGAAGAACACAGTTGATATAGAAAACAGGTACTGGTAATACAAAACACAGGTAGACTGGTATAAATCCACAGTGGGGCAGAGCACAGTTATTGCAGAAATCAGGTTAACATTTCAAAAGGTATTTTAGAACGCAGGTTTTAAAAAGGACAAGGTTTACAGATCTCGATAGAACGGAACACAGGAAATACAAACACTGCCCAGAAGAAGGCAGCCCAGTGCTTTTTTTTTTTTCAATGTAAATTTCTTAAAGATGGATTCAGCTGCTCTGCTTTACAAATCACCTGGCTTTAATCACCTCACTGCCCAGGCCCAGGGACAGAAAGCCTACCCAGGCAAAGCCATGTGTTAGGCTTTGAAAAAAATAAAAAGCTCTTGTTTTATAAACAGAGCAGTAAATATATTAATATATTAATTCTGCTTCGATTTCAATTTGTGTTTAACCTGTGTGGTTTGTTTTGTTTATTTATTTATCAGGTAAACAGCTTAGCCGTCCTGCAAGATAGTTTAGATTCCTGTTTATTTATTTTTTTGTTTGTTGATTAAAAATAGCGTGTAAGCACTCTTAAAACTCTCTCTCTCTCTCTCTCTCTCTCTCTCTCTCTCTCTCTCTCTCTCTCTCTCTCTCTCTCTCTCTCTCTCTCTCTATATATATATATATATATATATATATATATATATATATATATATATATAGTACATTGACAGTGTAACTTATATATTTTGCAGGTTACAGAAGCAGCATAGGTAGGGGGAAAATAACCAGATCATTTTGTGAAAGAATGTGATGCTGATCTCTGTGTTCTGTAATTGGACATTATCTTCTTCATAGACAGGCTAAAGATGATGGGAATGAGTAAACTGGAGTACGTATGACATCTGTACATCACTGCACTTCAAGAAAAAAGTTAATGTCAAATGAGTCAGTGTGTTAGGGTTAGGCAAAAGCGATTAGGCTAAAAGGTAGGAAATCAGGCATTCGTTGAAATAGCGATGCTGTTCAGTATTTTTACTTAACAAAATTAAAACAAAACAGGAGATTTTTGAACAAATAACAAGTTTGAAGTCTTGGCTTTCTTGCTGCTTTTTTTTCTCTCTATTTTTTATTTTTATTTTTATTTTATTGACAACAACCCACTGGTGCTCCTTCCTAAGCAAGATTGAACACAGGCAGCCTGCATCATTGAAACCATTCATGAATTGATTTGCCAACCAGTTAAGGCCCCCATTCTCCTTAATTCCAGCCACATTCTCACATGGAAATGAATGGTCAAGAAGGCTCAAAATGAACTCTCCTGTGTTCAGACACCACACACAGCAAACAACAAAAACTAACACTTGAGCTTTTACAAAGTAATTAAATTAAATTAATACTAATGCAAATCAGGATAATACTGTTGCTGGTGTAGTTAGTGGAATAATTCTGCACATTTATGCTGGCAAATGAAAACAAGTACTGGTACAAAATAAACCACAAAAATAAACCCTGTTTACATGTAAGGCGTTTTAAACCAGACACAGCACTGTTATTTAAATTTACCACCACACAAAACAAAGCTCTAGAAAAGCTTTGAAGGACAAGCCATTTTTCAGGTTGTCTCCAAATCTTTGAGTAGGCTTCCAGTGTGTTTATCTATATGCCAGGAACAAAGATGAGTGATGCAATATCATGACATACCTGACCAAAGGCAGAATAAAGAACTAAGCGGCAATGACGCACTGTACTATATGTTACTAAAGACTTCGACTTTTCAGGTCATTGCTGTTGACTGATAACTGTCGGTGTAAATGCAGTTCACTGGTCAACCACAATTTTTTATAAGGGTCTATAAGGTAAATGAATGCGAACCCACAGAAGCAGCAGGGTGTAAATGAGATCACTTGGGTCTCTTTCTATCCACCAGCAGCATCAGCAGGTATGGAAATCCCCGCCCATCTTCATGTTAAAGAACAGGGTTTGACAACATATGAAAAGAATTATATATACCTGGAAAAAATGATACATACTTAATATATGATCTATTTTTATCTAAGCACTCTGTATAAAACACGTTTTTATAGCAGTTCCCAGGGATTTTTTTTTTATGTGCAGCCTGCAATATAATTAGTGTCTCAGGCTAACTAATTCCCAATAGAGCGCTTAAACATTTTCTATCCTGCTGGCAGTCAGTCCAACTATACTGTCAGCCGGAGGATGGAAAATGTTGAGCCCTCGTCTAACATTCGGTTAAAGCAACAGAAATAAAACACCGTTAGATGTTTATATTTTGCATACCTTTTGAAATGTGAGTTTGCGGCTAGCCGCTGAGGTCACCATCTATTGGCGTTCAGGGTTTTTTAGAAGTTCAGAAGTAATGTGATGGAAAAATAAATAGAGTGTCCAAGTCTGATAAGCATCTGGAAGTGATCTTAGTGGTGCAGCTCCTTGATTCTATTGTCATGTGATCCCTCAAGTTACTTAACTGCTCAGAGCTGAAAATAACTTTCACTGCACCCTATATGAACAGCTCTGACATGAAGATTATACAGATTATACTGACTAACGAGGAGTAGGGAGTAATTGTACATTTATTTATTTCTGATGAATTCAATTATTATTTATCTCATCATCTTGACTTAATGGGTTGAAAGTTCTGTTTTTTATTTTCCACTGTCCTTAATGAACCACTATACAATCATGAGACCTCCAGAAATATGCATATGCTGGGAACTGTACTGTATGGCCCGTCTATATTTAAAAGCAGAGACATTATACACCCTATTATTATTGCTTTTTTTTTTCATTTCCACAGCCTTTACAGAAACAACTCCATGGGATACGAGCGAATGGAAAAACAAAGTAATGGGTGTTCAATATGTTTTAAATAAACGCCGGTATTTGTAAACCTTTAGAATGCTGTATGTGTTTAAAGATTTAGGGCAATGCATAATAAAAAAAAAAAATAGGTCTCCAATGCATTGACTGACATGAAGCGTTTCAAAGAGATATGGCACATAATCACGACTATGCAACAGCAGTCTGGCGACACTGAGCCACAATTAGATGGATATTTATTTATTATAGGTATTTGTTTTGTTTATTTTAGTTTCCTTTCCTTTTTGCATGTGCCAATGAGATAATAAGAAGTAGTATATTTCAAGATGAATTATGGGTTCTTAAGTTTGGAGTCTTTCACAGCACAGTAATACAAATGATTAAATCAGTCTCTAGTTCTATGTGGCGTTGCTTTATTTTTACGTTGTATTTTGTATAGGACATCACCTCAAAGATTGACTGAGTCTTCCAGCCTATCACAATGTTAGTTAACCCCTGCATTTTGAAAAAACATGTTGAAGTGCACTGCCATAGGGCAAATGCAAATCAGCCCAAGTGCTTTAGTGCCTTCCATTATTTTAACATATTTTATCAGTGGCTAGAAGTCTTTTATCAGATAAAGTGATTTGGGGTAAATTAAATATGAATTTCTGTTAAAGACTCCGCCACACCACCATACTTTTCACAAACATATTCAAATCAGGCTTAGTTAATACCAGTGCTAAAATTAAGCCAGGATTTTTACTTGTGGAATTATTATGGTATTGCTTTATGCAAACGGAAAGATAATAATTCAATGTTTGTATCCAGACACTTGTCTTATTCAATTAAATATGAATACAACGTTTAATTTCTTTTTAGTGTTGCAATTGGAATTGCACAATGTTAACGGTTACAGGGCTGCTATATATATAATCGATATATATATATATATATATATATATATATATATATATATATATATATATATATTATATCATTAGTAATATATATATAATATTTTTTGCATTTCTATTAAAAAAAATGAAAATATTTTTGCATTTCAGACTACCCACTTGGAAAACAGGAGTCACAGCTCCTCCAAATTCTTGGGATGATATTACATAAGTGGGATACATTTCCACATCTGAGGAGCTTATTTCCTAACATATCTCTTAAGGGGTCTTGGGCAACTGGTCCATGTAAACAGCTCACCTCAGAGCCTGCTGGATACGTGCCCTCTGGAATCGGCCACCAGGATGTGGAACCATTCCACTTCATGCAAGACCACAAGTGTTGTTCTAGCTGAAGCTGAGGGACTGATTTTTGTACATGCGTTACTAATGCACAGCTTTAGCACCTGCACAGGGCAGAGCAGAGCCCAGAGACAAAGCTCAGCTGGGGTAAAGTTGTGATTGGTCGATGGTTTGGCTGTGGTTATCAAATCCTGACTTCTTTTTTTTAGTATACTGCAGCATTCAACACTGCCAACCATTTGATACCAAATGATACTTCCATGAAATGTGCTACTAAGTGTTCCTTTAGTTTATTCAGATGTGAGCTGTCCAACAGGGGTGAATTGTTTCACCCTCTGCTGTTCATCTCATTGACCCCTCAGCCGAATCATGTTCAGCTCATTTTCATGATCTGACCGGTTGTACGTTGTGACCAGCTATCGTCACGGTAATGCTCGTTCTCATGAGAGAAAAGGAGAGCCCGCCCAAAGCTTTCTGTCCTTCCCAATCTGAGCCCTCGGGATTAAGATTTATCATTGTAAGATGTCTCTGAAAAGGGGCTGAAGAAAAAAGTGTTTGTATTTTAATTGTCCTTAAGTTTAGAAAAAGGGAAAGGGGTTCCTGTAGCATTACCAGGCAATCTGATATTTATACCATGGTTTACCAAATCGCTTCTAAAACATAACATGGATACTAAAAAGGAGCTCCATTTATTTTTTGTGTGCAAAAATCCAAGTAATTTTGGCCCCACATAGGAATCGATTAAACAGAAGAGTTTATTCAGCACTGTCTCAATATTAGTGTTATTAGTTGTACTGTTAATTTCAGTTCAGTGACTGTACAGTTGAAGAATTCTGAGCAGGTCTCTAAATGAGTAAGATATAACACAGGAACATAATGTTGGGAGGAATTTAATAAAGTGGAGACCTGTACCCAAAGAAATAGTAAGGCTTCGTAGGAAACAATTAAGAAATGGGTTTGGCTTAAAAATGAAACAAAACTGATATCAGTCCCTCATTAACCAGGGGTTGAAAGGAGAACTGAACTGATTTATAGAACAAAATATTTCTAATTATTGCAAACCAATTGTTTCGCCAGAACGGAAGGCCAGGAACCAATTATATTGCTCCTTGTTGATATTCTTAGACAAAGTTATAGGTCTGCAGCTTGACAAGAAACATGACCAAATAACTGTATTATAATGAGGGGAATTCATTAACCTGCCCCCACTGCTCTCTGTGTTTGTACTAGCAAACAAGATTTACAGTCTGGTTGCGAGTTCAAAGCTACAGCAGTAAATTCTTTATTTATAAAGAGGACAAAAAAATTGAAATGTACCCTTATTATGAGCTGCACTTATTTTTTTATTTGCGGGATTAACAAGACAAGGATTGGAACACCCTCAGAGGTATACCTAGACTTTTCTAGACTTTGTTAAACGTTCCATCAAAACTATATAATAGATTATTTTAAAAATGTAAGGCTCTGAAACCTTCTTGGACCACATCTCTCCTTCTCAAACAGTTCCATTTGAACGCTAGGGGAAAACTGGATGAAAAATGGCTGAACACAGCGATTGGTGTCAATGTTCTGTGAAACCACTAGTGCAGCGTGAGCCGGCGAGCATGCGAGAGAGAAAGGCACGCATTAGAGCTGGAGCCAGGAGAGTTGTACCAACAGGGGTCAACAAGTTTGTAGCATCCAAGATCTAAACCAGCAAAATCTGTGTTTTACAACAGCACATATATACATTACAGTGCTGTCGTTCTTTAACACGTCTATACGAAAGGAATGTTAAAAAAACAAATTAAACTTTATTAATCCATGTTTTTAAAAAAGAAGACAAATATATTGTTCAAGATTACCATGGCCTCTTCACGAGCAAAGCTTTTATTTATTTTAAATTCTCTAGCCAAGACTGACTAAGCTTGGAGGCTGTGTGGTCCAGTGGTTAAAGAAACAAGCTTATAACCAGAAGGCCCCTAGTTCAAATCCCCATTCAGCCACTGACTCACTGTGTGATCCTGAGCAAGTAACTTAACCTCCTTATGCTCCATCTTTCAGGTGAGACATTCTTGTAAGTGACTCTGCAGCTGATGCATAGTTCAAACACCCTAGTCTTGTATCTTGTAAAGTGCTTTGTGATGGTGGTCCACTATGAAAGATGCTATATAAAGATTATTATTATTATTATTAAGCTACAACACCTTGTTTGCCCAGCTTCCCTTAATGAATTTAAGGGAGTAATCAGCAAAGAATGGACACCTAACCCCCAGCATTTGAACCACTGTGCAGTCATATCAAACCAGTGCTGTCTTGACGGCCCATTGACAGTGCTATGGCGGGTGTATGTCAAGATGATTCACATGGGACTGCTTTGGTCCACACAGTGTTACAGAATTCTTGTGGTTTCAAATTGAACTTGGTCTTACTCATGAACACCTACCTGCACACAGTCACAATCCAGCACCATGGCATACTATGAACCACATCCCTACCCAGGACTGCTGTATCGCTGCCTGTGCCTGAGTAATTGCTTCTTTATGTAAAGGAACTAAGGCACAAAAGGGCGGGCTGGTCAGTAATTACCTTCAGCTGCTCTGGTTAGTTAGGGATATAAATCTGTAGCCACATCAGAAATTATCCACAAAAGTTACAGCTTAGGAAAACCATGGGTGTGGCTGCAGTAAACTCCCCCAACCGAAAAGACGTTCTCTTGCACCATCATCTTTTGCTCGGATCATTCAAAGGTGAGGTCAGGGGGGGGGGGGGGGGTATTTTTGTATGCAGGGATTATTTTAAGGATGAGGGGATTTAGGTAAGTCAACAGCGATGGACATCTGATTTCTAGTAAGACATAAGGCCTGTAACACATGGGTCGAATTGTGCTTTAAAAAAAAAAATTAAATCTTTTAAAGAAAATGCAAATAAAAAACAAATCCCTATACAGCCTATCGGTCATTATAATGAGCAGTAAGATTTCAAGCAGGAGTTACGAGGACCTACTTAACACGACTCTCCAAATATTTATAAATATATTTTTATTAACTGCCAAAAACCATTAAGAATGCTGCCAGGATTTGGAAGCGGTCGCACATCTGCAATCTATTAATATCTTGATCTGTCCATTTCCCCCGTCCATCTACACAGTGTTATCTTAATTGTTTGTTATGTACTGCTTTTCAGCCATGACTTCAAGCACTCATCTGAATTAAATCGAAGAGACTAGAAGTCCTTTAGATAAATTTTTCAGCCAGGCACCTCTTTTTCAATGGATTCTCTTACTGGTTCTATGGCATGTGCTTAGTATGCAGTGGGTGTAGAAGCTGGCGCAAAGCGAGACTGTGTCTAACCCTTGCCCTCTGCTATGAACATACAGTGTGAAGATGAACGGTGGTCTACAGTGGAAATCTCAAAGCTACATCACAATTCAGCCCAAGTGGCCCAGGAATAAAATGTCAGGAGTTTTATTAATTTTTTTTTTTTTTTTACGTGTACACACCAGGAAAACCACATTAATTTGGTACATCCAGCTTGTTTTTCAAAAGGGACCCTAAGAAACAAAGTAGACAAATGTACATTGAACATGATTGATTCTCATGCACATTTTTCTATAATCAGTGATTGCATACACTTTGAGTAAGAAAGTCATTGAGAGTCGCATGTTTAGAGTCACCTGGTGAAGCTGCATTTCGAATGTCAAGCGGTAACTGATTCCAGAATTCAGGAGCTCTGTCTTTGTTCTCGTAAAAGGAATATTCAGTTTACAGTCAGTGTTCCTTAAAATATAACGTTCATGAACTTCACTTGCTAACAGTGGATTGTAAGGTCAGGTCAGGACTGAGCTAACTTGCAGAGCTGTGCTTGGCTATGGTCAATGTCATCACCACTACTGCAAAAAACAAAACACCTTACTTCTTATTTTAAAAGATACACACAGTATGTACTGTGAAGTGTTGTGTTCCACTACCACCGCTATCACCACCACCCAGAAAAAGCCAAGAACAGTCCCACTCTGCACACTTGAAATGGATGCTCCAATGCGGAGCGTGCAGTTTGGGGTTTGTGTGTCTAATGACTCAGCCCCTGTCTTATCCGTTCTGTTGGTCCAGGCAGCACAATGCTGCAGCTCACACCCTCATTGATCCCTGTCTTCAGTGCTCATGAATGGGACACTCATTCAAAAAAATCAGCTCATTAACGTCAGCTGGCTAGTCACAATTATCCTGACAGCTTTATCATAGAAACCCTGCAGACTACCTCCCTCTAGTGGAGAACAGTCCAGGTACAGTGGCATGGGTGCATGGGTAGAACTAGTGTTGACTCTGATTATAGAAAATGACAGAGTAGGACTCTGTGGCAAGTTAAATAAGTTGCAATTCAAACATTGAGCCACTAGTGACACTTTATGCTGAGCAAAATGTCTATATAATAAATAAATACATAATTAAAAAAGCAGAATGGCAGGCTTCCTTGATAAAAACAAATTTCTCAGCAAAAACAAAAGCCCTTTCACCAAGCTGTAATGGAGTAAAAGGAATACATGTTTAAAAATGTCTTTTTGAGCAAGCTTCCTTACTTGCCAAGAAATGGATTTGGGATAGGAATACCAGATAAAAAGTTAAAGATTTAACTTTTTTTTTCTGTTTACTTTCTAAGAGGCCTGCAACAGCGGTGAAATTTACTTTTTAAAAAATGTGTTAGCCCAAATGTGCTTTGATATTTATTTCGTTAATTTAAATTTGAAGACTATGATGAGGCAAAAAACAAAAAAAAGTTCTGAAACGTGTGGTAGTGCTGTCATGTGATCAATAACAACCAATCATAGAACTTGGTTTGCCCAGGACATTTTAAAATATAGTTTAATTGCCATACTCTTTCGTTGTGTGACTGAGTTGCTTCTAGATCGGGATTATTTGTGAATTTGACACAATCAGTAAGCCTTTTTCAATGTTCTTGTTTTTTTTTTTAGTGTTTTAGAAAGACAATCTATACATGTATCTGTCCTTCAGTCTATTGCTCTATCAAGTAATCTGGCCATTACCCTTATTTACCTTTATTGTTTCTGGTGCAAACAGCTCTCTTGAAACTGCACTGAATGATGTCCTTGTCAATATGCTTCTTGTTTCTGTTCTTTGTTCTTAGCTTATGACACTGAAACAAGGCTTTTCAAAGTTAATATAAAGTGTTAAAGTTGCTTTTTTTATTTCTTACTCTTTACAGCGCAGGGATAAACGGGGCTATGGCAAATGAATGGCATGCAAGGAAAGGTAAATTGCCTTACCAGTAAAGGTGTTTTGTTTTGTTTTTGATTGACCAGAATTGGATGATGTAATGCAAAGTTGGTCCTTCCAGTCCTGGTGTTTGTTTCAACCCTGTTCTAATTTTTAATTGAACTAATTAAACCGCCACCCAGATCCTAAAGTATTTAATTGTATAATTTTACCTGTTGAACCTGGAGTAGAACGGCTCTTCAGGAATGGGATTGGACACTTGTCAGACTCCCTTCCTCAGTCCACAGTTTATAAATAGAGTGCTCAATGTTAGCCACTGCTTGTGTTTCTACTGCGTCAGGACAACTGTGTGTCATTATATGCTCCACATAGCATTTTTTACCTTTATCTCTGCATAACACATTCAATGTCAAGTCTGTTATTCCAGAATAACGGCACAAAGCGTTTCTTTTAAAAACGTAAACAGACCCAGTTAACCTGTTTGACAAGTACTTGCTACAGCAGACTAAGACAAGAACAACAAAACCCTTAACACAAATGAGCCATAACAACACAGTACAAATAAACCATGTTTAACTACATCAATGCTATAGTCTGTATTTGTTCCAGAAGGTTTATGTTACACAAACCATAAAATGCAATCTTTTTTCATTTGGAAACATACTATAATAGTGCAATTGCACACTGTATGGCTGTACTAAAACCAGCGGCTACAACACAGTGTCTATGTTAATGCTTGCAAGTACTATAGGTATGTTCCTATAGCTTATGTTCATGTGTGCATAAAGGGAAGTGCAATGTCTTCACCAAGCAGTCTTCATAGACACTGTAGTGGTACCAACATGGTAATGGTTCTCTACTTCCATTGGTAGCACTAGGCAGCTATAATAGTATCATCCATTGGCAGAACTGTACCACTGTGGTTATATTTTTACATATTGACTAATAGTATCATAATGGCAATACACACTGCTAATCCATTGCAGTACCTGGTACCTGCTGTACCTATCTGTATGCATGTGTGTGCATGTCTAAGAGTCCTGAGGAGTGTGTTTTTCACAGGATGTCAATTCTCCACATTGAGGGCTTGCCACAGCTCTGACCATGTGGTATTGAACCCAGGATGCTGTATCCTTCCTGGCTGAAACCGCCCTGCTCTGGTTTTTCCCTTTTTTCCCAATCCCTCCCTTTTTGTTTTTGCTTATCCAGCAACTTTTTCCCTTTAAAAAAGCTGATTTAAGCTACGGGCACATGATGCAAACCCATTTTCTAAAGCCGCAAATCTTTGGAAGTAATCCACGAGATTAGATGGCTCCCGTTCCATAGATCCAGTGCTATCCCAAACGGAATGAACCCCTTGAACTTTCAATTATCCATCTGTAGCGTTTTAGCTAGACTGTTGGAGATCAGGAAACACAACTGATTACAATGCACTGGCCTCAGAACGCAAGCATAAAGAGTGACAAGTCAGCCGGTCCAAGAGTTTGTAATTAAGACCTAATCTTCCATGCTAATTAAATCACCACTCTTTAAATAATAAAAACTGAGTCTCTGTGACCTGGCAGATAACACTCCATGACACGAACTGCAAACTGCAGTGAACGTGGTGTTATAATAATCATGCAATAATTATTTCTTTATAGTCTTTTTTCTTCCTTTTTTAATTCACTTCTAACTACAAAATATAGAAGGTAGTAAGCAAATCCATACAAAAATAAATAAATTCCAAAATAACATTTTCTTTTTAACACTTGCTCATTCGTTTTATGATTCATTAATTAATGAGGCTTTTCACAAAATACTAAATAAAGTCTTTATGTTGGGGTGTTGGTGGGGGGTTATAGCTGAAGGGAATAAAGCTTTTGATACTGTAAACAAAAAAGCTTCATCAGAAAATTGGTTCACATAAACTGAAGTGAAACATAAACTAATCTGAGACCAGCTGTGAAGAGTAAAATACAAGTTACATTAAAAGGGTGAAAAAACCAATATAGTATCAGGTTAAGAAATCTGTAGGCATGTATGCACAGTAATGTGTGTACAAACAGCAGTGTCATTTAGAACTGTAGGTGCTAGAGGTGCTTATTTAATCTTCTTATCAAAGTACAGGCAGAGTCGAGTTTTTTACAGAGAGGGTTAAGAAGCAGGTTTGTGTGTTTAGGATTTTCTGTCAAGATGTGGCCTGCTTGTATTCTGTCTCTTGCTTGCCTTACTTTTAAGTTTCTGTTTCACGTCTTACCTCCAGCTAGGTTCGTGTCATGCAGATCCCATTAAGAAGGCTGACTTACTGGTTAGTTTTTGTTGGTGGTGGGTTTTTTTTTTTTTTGTTTGTTTGTTTGTTTTTTAAATACATTTTGAAATATCTCCCTGTGATTTATTTCTTCCATCTGTGGTAAGTGAGTTTTTTTTTTTTTTTTTTATTTTATTTTTTTACTGTTTCTCAGCTCTGAGGAGTAAAAGGAAATACGTACTGTACAGACCACATTGTTATATACAGTAATGATATTACTTTATACAAAGTGTCTTTCGCCACTTTGTTTATTATGCAAAAACTACAATACCGGGGATACAATGAAAAAAAGTCTACTACATTGTTTTCTTAAGAGTAGTGCCTGTTAAATTAAAAATTAAAGGGGGATTTTAGCCCCTATTGTGCATTGTTTGACTTAGACCTTTTTGTTTCATTTTTTCATAGCACAGTTGTCTTTTTTAAACATTTTTTATAACATCATCATATTTTTAGGATATCTTGAAACAAAACCCTCTCTACAGCAGTTACTGTATAGTGTAATATTTATTAATGCTCGTCATTTAAGGTTTAACTGAAGTGTTATATTACAGTACATGACTGAGTGATACAAGCAATGGGTACAAAGCTTTCAGTTTTTTCAGCTTCCTTGTTTATGGTGAATTGGTTATATTTTATTAAAAAATGTATCGTGTACTGATATGTATACTTTCTAAAAGTATTTATTCATTGGCACTCAAATTGCCACCCCTGCATGAGAACAATTCTATACAGTAGAATGCTTTACTTTATAGTGAAATTATTAGACACAATACTTACAATTCCTATACTGATCATTCAAAGAAATATATCAGTGTGTTCTTTTTTTTATTTTATTTTTTATTTGTAATACGACACAAACAAGTTGCCAAAATGACACGGTTCTTCAATCCACAGCAGCAGTGGTTAATTGCAAGCACGGAAAGACTAAAATACATGCTCACCCAAAGAACACAGATTCAAAATGAATACTGTCTCTGGCTTCATGACTACGGTAGGAGATGAAGTTCTGCATTTGATGCATTTCACAGTCAAGCTAAATTGTTGACCTCTTTCTTTTCAAACCAAAATTTGACTAGACGGGCACTTCAGGTTCCCAGAAAAATCCATGGACTGCCAAAAAAGCAGAAATGGAACATCTTGAGAAATAATAAACTGAAAACGTTCAAAATCATGATACCGCGATAAGTCAAGATAAAAATAACTTTCAGAGCTGGAGGTTTATGAGATTTCCATGCATCGCAGAAATCTAAGTTAAAAACAAAACACTTCACACAGTCTCATTTAACAGAGTTCAAGACAAGGAATGCATTCTCACGCAATGCTTTGTCAGAAAAGGAGTGTTAATTATACTTATGTTTCAAACAGGGTAAACGAAAATCATTGTGTGGTGTTCAGGCATCTCAAATGATGAGGTTGGTCTGTCTAACTTTGACATGAATGCGACTCAGGTCACTGCAGAGAGTGAGAGATTACAGAGCCTGAACAAGAAGATGCGATGTTCTAGAGGGTGTAAAAAGAAACAGACAAAGAGAAAATGCATTGCTAACGGGGGTGTAACAAACCTTTGAGGAAGGCTGGCTGAGAAAGCAAAGTTTTATAGAGGCAAATTAGAAGCTGTTTATAGGCTGGCTACCCCAAAGTGGGCACAAGTAATAATAGACTTGGTAATCTGCATTGTGTTGAGGGAATGTTAATTGGGGGTACTTAAATTTTATTGTTTCAAACCCCATGAGGGTGACCACAAAAGAAAGTGTTTACAAAGTTTTAAATGCCTAAAAACACATGATTAGTGCCTAATTATTATAAGTGTCTGATTACATTTATACAGTTCTACTTTTGTGGAGTGTGTGTGTGTGTGTGTGTGTGTGTGTGTGTGTGTGTGTGTGTGTGTGTGTGTGCACTCAGATATTTGAAACAAACCTTTAGGCAAATGAAAGAACTTGCTTGTGTTAAGCACTGACTAGGGCAAAGTCTATTTAGCTTCTGAGATCAGATCATCTCCAAGTTCAGAACCTGCGTTTCTGTGGTGACGACAATAGCGTGACTGCTGTCTACACACTAACAACCCCGTTTTCAAACTTGTTTTGCTTCGTTGCAAAATCCGAAATGTAAAAACCACCGTTCATGTAACAAACCCAAACGTGAAGAACTACTCAACAGTGATTTGAATGCACTTAAGTTGTTAAGCACAGGTTTTCTATGTTTTTAAAGGGTTTGTTTTTCTTGAAAGGGAGAAGGTAAACAAGTGGACACCGCTATGATTTTTCCAAACTCTTCTGCGGGGAAAATGACACCTTATTTACTTTATATTCCTTATTTACTGAAATGTTTTTATAGATGTAAAGTTAGGGAGGGAGGGAGAGAGAGAGAGAGAGATAGAGAGAGAGAGAGCAAGAGAGAGAGAGAGAGAGAGAGAGAGAGAGAGAGAGAGAGAGAGAAAGAGAGAGAGAATGACAATTCACCATTCTGTGTGAAGGCCTGTTTCCGAGGAGTCTGGAAATCTCCTCGTCAATAGTTTACTCTCTGTACAGCTTTTATGCACAGCCAGTAACCTCTTTTAAGCAGCACACATTTAAAGTCTATTACCTGAAAAAAAAGAAGAAAAAGAAAAAAATCTTTGATGGAAAAGCAGATCAGGAGCCAAGTCGGGATAAAGTAGCTGTTTCCTTTTTAAAATGTTCTGTTAAATTAATGTTACTTTGATTCCATATGAGTTTTGACATGCAATACAGTACAGAAACCCTCTGAGCTGTGGTCTGCTCACAAAAGTCTGGGAGACTTAACAGGATGGGACCAAGCTGCTTAAGATGTGGTTACATAGCAGTGTCTTTCTTTCTTTCTTTCTTTCTTTCTTTCTTTCTTTCTTTCTTTGACGATAGGCTCTTTATCCTTTTACACAGTCAAGGACTACCCAAATCCACCCAGGCACATACTTATGTAAAGCAGATGTCTTAAACAGTGAATTTCTCTTTTTTGCAAAATGAATGAACTCTTTCCCTCCAGTTCATGCACAAGCTACGATTCCAGTCTATTTGCAGAATGCAGTTTGCAATAATCTTTTTAAAAACTGCTAAGTCGGCTTTTAATCGATGTTACGAATACCTTATTCATGCACGTTGAAATCTGAATTTAGATTTTGTGGACAAGGTGTTATTAAGTTCCTCTCTTTGGGCACAGTGATGAGAACTGGAAAAAACATATGTTTTTTTTACTCCAGCGAAAACTACTATTTTAACTACTGATAAAAAATTGATTTCAACAGCAACCTGGATGGCTATTTCTCATTTGTCTGACTGGCAAACATTCTATATCTGTCTTTTCTGTACATGTCTTCCCTCTCAGCTACCCAGTGTGCTCTCCAGTCTAAGTGGTTGTCAACAACAACAGCAAAAGATTTGCTTACAAGCAAGTTGCAGAATGTCTTTCTGAATCATGGAAAATTGCTTGGACAAGAATGCCAACAGGATACTGTATGTTTACAATACTGGTGTGTGTTGCACAGGAGGAAATAAGTCAGATTTACAGGGTACAATAAAACACAATTTGGCTTTAACATTCAGGCTATAGGGTTACAGAAACTACAGTGCCTCATGTACCAAAAATCCTTAAGAATACCTATAAAAACACACTTGGAGTACAGGAGTATTCCTGAGGTTTTTTTTCTTTGTTTTATTCCTTTTGTAAGAAATGTCTGATAACATAGAAGACAATACATGGTCTTGATAGACAGTAAGTGCCAGTATGCCCTTGGATTCTGTTACATCACATGTGACTTTCAAAAGCACTTCTGGTGTCTTCATCACTTATGAAGTACTGGAGCAAAAGTATTGTAGGTGCCAGGGGACAGGCTCTGTAGGAAGTCTGTAAATTCAGATTTCTGTTGCTTCAGTCTCTTTGAGTTTAGTTATGTGAGATTTTCTGCTGAACCATATGGTCTTCCCATAGGACTATTGTAAAAAATGTAGCTTCCTTTCAATGGGAAAATGAAAAGCATGAGTTTGAATGTCACTAATCCTTCGGGCTGCAACCTGTAATGAACCAGAAATAGGGTCTGGCTCAGAGAAACCTCACCAGCCAGTTGGAAAGGGGAGGTGAAAGTTACCTGGGTGTTGGGTCACAAGGACAGAGGAAGGGGACCAGTGTCTCTCTCTCTCCCAGTCTCAGGGTGTGCAGACCTACTGTAGACTAGACTGAGTTATGTTTGTGTCCAATTTAAAAGCTGTTGCCTACCTTTCAATAACTTTTTAACTTGTTGTTTTTGACGTAGAGCAGTTGTAATAGAACCAAGCAAAACCAATAATATACTGAGCATCAAATAGTGATAAAACTTTATCACCTACTTAGTGAGAAAGTTGAATGGACATTGGGTATGGAGTGATTTCAGCTGTTGAATTTCAAGCTTGAATAAAAGCAATAAAGAAAATCACAGCACCTTCGTGCAATCGATATGTTGGAGGCTAGACTAGGGCAACATAATGTGACTCGCCATATTGGGTGCTCACAGCCAGCAATTTCAAACCTGGTGAGACAGTATAACCAGACACACTCTGTCAATGACAGGCCACGAACTGGGAGACCAAGAGTCACAACACCTGCCCAAGCTCGACAGATCATTTTGCAACATCTTCGTGATATTTGTATGGTTTTAGTATATTAGAAACTGAGAAATGGAGGCTTTGTCATTTGTTTGTTATTGTGTTTGGAGAGGGGGATAAATTCCCTTTGTAGAGCTGTAGATTCCGGGAATGCATGCGAGCTGGAAGAACGACAAACAAGAGAGGTTTCTTATGGCTTATTGGGAGCTAAGTGAGTATATAATGAGCTGAATCATGTTTTAAAGAGAGATAACACAGGGTTTGTGGTGGAGACGGACACAACAACATTGTGCTGCTACAGAGTCTCATAACCAGGATTAACTGTTCTTCTGAGGTAGCAGATTCTATTTTCTCCATGTACAGTATATATATATATATATATATATATATATATATATATATATATATATATATACATACACACACACACACACACACACACACACACACACACACACACACACACACACACACACACACACACACACACACACACACACACATATATTCTCGACCAGTTGCACCGTTCAGATTACTTGATTAATGTTATTATTTGGTAGAATTAAACAAATGTAAAATATTTAGGTTGCTCTTTGATGTGTTATTTTATTCTTAATACAGCAAAAATGACTGTTGTGTGCTGCACAGCTAATGTGGTACTGTATCTTTAACTGGAAGACCGATGCGCATTGTAGCGTTGCTGCTGGCTGCTTGAGTTAGGTTGTGTCTTTGGATGATCTTTTTCAGATTGATTAATTTTCTGCATCGTGAAGGAGTCATTCAAAAGACAGCCCCACCCTGAATACGAAAAGATTTAGGAGTTCTGAAAATGTAACCCCAACCTGATCTAGAACCCCGTATAAAGTCCAACCCCAGGTTATATATAATATATATATAATATATATATATATATATATATATATATATATATATATATATATATATATATATATATATATATATATATATACAATACATACAAATTCATTCAATTTTTTATAGCGCCCTTTATGCCAGAGCGCTCTACAGAGTTAAAAACAGAGAGCTCATGTGTTCCATACACTCCAGCTACATAAAAGCACATTTTAAAAAGGAAGTTTCAACCTGAATAGAGTTTGACAAATGTGGAGCACAACAGCAAAAGGCAATTTTTGGAACAACTAAAAGTTCTGCAATTTCTGATCTGAAGGGACAAATAGAAATATGCAGAGTGAGCAGCTCTTCGAGACATGGATGTTCGTAATCCATGAAGACCTTATACATGAGCTTGTTTTGTTAGTCTTCTTACTGTATATCAAGCAAGGGGTATCAGGTTTAAAAGGTAAAATGAATGGTACCCAATCGTATCCTGTTATGTGCTGTGAGGCACATGTGCTGTCTAGCTGCAATCAAACCGTTCAAACTCCTGCACTGGCTGTACCAGGAAGCAGCAGCCTTTTTAAACCTATAGTACTCATTAGGTAAAAACACATATGCAAAGATACATTGAATAAAAAGATCTTCAGTGCTACAATAATGCAACTATTAATGATGTTACCAATACTAATTGTGACTCAATAGATTTTAATGCCTTCTTTATCATTCCATGAAGTAGCAGGAACGAGAAGGCATGAGGTGCATTATTTGGTTTAAACCGATTTGACTTAATCTTTCAACTCAGGTTCAGACTGGTTCCATTTCCTTGCAGCAGCAGCAGCAGCAGCTTCAGTGCCCCTGTACACAGCTGCGATCACTGGGGGGGGACACTCTATAAAACTAACCCTGGGATGGTATGCATTTCCAGCCACCACCTCATTGTGGTCACCAAAGCTCTGCCTTTCATCATTAAGTGACATAAGGAGAAATTAAATGCAGCAGGGGAAAAAAAAAAACGGCAACCGTAAAATGGGTGAAAATGTAAATCATCTGTGCCAACTCTTAGAAGAAGCTATCAGAATATAAGATCAAAATAACGGTTATTTGGAAACATGTATCATTCCAGTGTCAAATAAATATTGATATATATTTCATGAAGTGTCTCTAATTACTCTGTATTTACACAGTAGTTACTTTGTAAATACATGTGGACTTACATATAATTACAAAGTTAGTATGCATAGTTACAATGTACTTAATGTGTAACTCTTTTTGTGCGATATATGTAAATATGCAATTGTATCAGAAAAAGGTTAAGGGGGCTAGTGTTAGGGGGGTTAGGGTTAGGGTTAGAGGTCATATATTAGCGTTATAGCGTGCAATAAGATATATATTGCACGTACATTATAACTATGCATACTAACATTGTAATTATGTGTAAGTACATATATATTTAATAAATAACCACTAAGAGGCACTTAATATGAAGTGTTACCTATTATAGTTACAGTGGAGTTCATTCTAACCTCATCAATTCATGTACAACACTACGACGATCCCTATACACTGGTCCTTTATTAAAGTCTACTGAGGTATGTTATAGTATAGGCATATCAAAGTGTAGTAAAGAATAGTGAAAGCATGGTAAAAATGACAATAACAAATTTTAATCTACAGAAACACATAAATCAAAGCATGAGGGAAATGCAACACTACAGTGCCTACTTTCTATGGTAAATATATTTTAAAGAAAGGAACTATCCTATAAACTTATAGCACAGATCCCTTTTCCCACTCTGCTTTCTGTAATTCAAATGCACAGAGTTGATTCCCCATGTTCTCACAACAGGTGGGGAGGTGGGTGCAGAGTGAAGAAATTGCATAAGAGAAGTTGGGCAACAACATGTGGATGGTCATGATTAGGACACAAATATACATTTACATTTATTTTTACATCTACTTGCACTTGCATCTCTCCCACAAGCATATCAGAACAATGCACCAACATCAACACAGTGATTACTGTTCCAGAAAGCATTGCATTAACTGTTTCATGCAACCATCAAAAAATACAGGGTAAAAGCAATTTGTTCTCCCACAGCACAGATAATAGCTACAATAGTGATATTTCTCACACTGTTGAGGAGTAAGCCCTCACTAATTGAATTGTTCATGTCCAAGGCTAGCTCATTAGAAGGTGCATGTTATGCTGTATCTTATATTCAGTGACATTGTCTTTGGATCTAAGAATTAGAATAAAGTTAGCTAAGACAGGACAAAGAGGACTATTCAGCCCAGCTCATGTCACAGTAGACACTCAGAGCTGGGAACCACACCACAGCTCCTAGAACCCCCAGAGGTTTCCTAAGAAAATGGGAGACTTCAGCAACAATAGCAGCCCACTGGAGCAGAAGTGCTTGAATTAGCTTTTATGTCTTTTGGGGGTATTTAAACACATCCTCCAATCTTCTCAAGTTGCATTGAGTCAAGGTCAAACTTTCACATTTTGCATATTTAGTACAGGGAAACCCACAGGTCAACGTGAACCAATCCTCACTGTCATTATAATGATATGATTTCATTTTTAAGAGAAAATGCCCAGCAGATGGCGCTGATGTATATACCTCTGGTTCTAGATGCTTTGTACTGCTTGTTTAATTCTGGCTAAAGAGAGAGAGAGAGAAATAGATGATTTCTAACTAATCCAGTTCTGCATAGGTAATTGCAGTCATGCCCTCCAACTTCTTGGCTGATGTCAATTTGAAATAACATGAAATTAACTTAAACCCACGTGCATTTTAATTTATTACAGGACTGAATGAGAATACATTCCATGCTCCATTTTTTCTGAGCTGATTTCTGGTTGTTTTAAATCTCTTAGCAACAGTTGCTACAGGTAACATTGAAATGACCTCACACTAGGTTTGGTTTATGGTGGGAGTAATTCTGTAATTCATGTTGGCCATCATCCAGTCCTCCAAGGTTCTGAGACTGAGAATGTGTTTACTTTGCAAGAATAGGGTGATGCATTATGATTTTAATGTTCAAACTTAATCCAAAAAGCAATGAAATGCATCAGAGTAAGAGAAAATGTGCATGCAATGATGGTTAACTTATTTTTGTTACACAATCAGACCTATACATATTCCCTTCAGCAATATAAGCAAAAATATATTTTAGAGGTCAGCGAAGATTTCCTACTCATCTAAACAAGCACAGAATCAAGATCAAGGTTATTAATTTTGTTAGCTGCCACCCTATTGAGTTGATTTTATTTTGGATTTTAAATTAGGAATGAAGCAATTAAGAGAATGAGTGGGGTAGCTTAAAAATGTCTGCTAGCTTGTGAATAAATACAATCTAATTAGTAGCCCTGGAGCCCTGAATTCAGTCTATAATCCGGCTGGAAGTCCATTACACCATAAATTGTATAGGGATCTGTCTTTGATATTGGGGTACCAAATGTGTTTATTGAGAGAACACATTTTAATTAACAGCCACATTTTCTATTTAGATGTATCATTAACAATTAAAGAAAACAAATGCATGTGTTATATAATAGATACAATGAATATTCAGGATTATTTTAGTTTTTAATAACAAACATAAGTTATGCATTTGCCACACTAAACTGCTTCTTTTACAATATAAAATCTTTCTAAATCTTTCTAAATCTATTTGCTATAATTTGTGTACCTTTCTTTACTTGGTTTTAACAGTAGAGTACAAGCCAAATGAGAGTGCAGTCCTAAATGAGATCTCTACCTCATTACATATACATTTGAGTCAATGTAATCATCTACATGCCCTTAGCAGCATGTGATCCCTGTGTCTAAATAATCTTGAGTATGTCAAATTAATCACAGTACACCCTGTAATTCCACACAACAAGATGGACAGGTTTCAGTAATTTCTGGGGCCATTAATTAGATATATATGAGCAAATTTGCCTGCAAGGGACAAATGACTTGAGCTCAAAACAGATCTTGGTTTGAGGCCCAGGAGGTCACTTGTTTAAATTCTTCCTTATCCACCATCGGGTTTACAATCTGCACTAATACCTTCAGCCCTCAGACCAACAGCTGCATGCATGGACTGAAGCCCTAAGGGGTTAACTAGTAGATCTATCAGTGCAGAGCTTGCTGGAATGCTGGCAGGCACAGATTTTAGTACAAGGTTGCAAAGCTCATTCAAGCAAAACTGCTAGGGTTACCAATCTTACCATATAGAAGCAACACCCCCACCTTCTACCCAGAGGAGGTGTCAATGTTTAACTTACCAGAGCCAAATAAAGCTCAGACTCTTCAATCTACACCCAGTGGCACTGCTCTCATGACAGACGCACACTCTCTTCCATCCTGCTGTGTTGGCTTGGCATCAGTGCCCAGGTAAGGAACTCTACCTCTCTATCTTGGCACTTGGGGATGGAGATATGCTGTAGTTATAGAATATGCTTTGCATGGTCCAAAGCTGCCAATCCAGCATCAGATAGAGCAGAATACAGGGTCTGTGTTTATTAAAATTTTAAACGTTTGCCAGGATAAACTTTTGTCCCTATAGCAACACACTATTTTGTTACGCTCTTATCTGATTGCTGAAATCCATTCGAGCGCACTCCGTTTCTAAGAATCACTGATATAAGAATCAACTGCATATAGTGATCAAAACCACTGGGAGAAAATCATTCCTATACTGTATTTGAACTGCTGATAGCACGCTTTTGGTAATTGTAATGTGAGAGAGTGGTCACAGTGTAAACTATCAAACTGGAGTCTTGATTTACAGTTTTAAACCGGTGTTGGTTTTATTTTTCTTACACTGCAGTGGCAAAACAACCTCTAATAAAGAAAAACAAAGCAAACCTAGCTCTCAGCTGGCGCACTAACAGTACTTCATGTGGAACAAACACTAAATCTCTTACTCGAGGTTTTTTTTTTTTTTGTTACTTCTGCTTCCTTACTCCTCTATATCCGCATGACAAAGCTACAGGCTAAGTCATTTCTATCAAGGTATCATTAACTTTAACAAGCAGTTAACCAATTGACTATTATCCATAATTCGTTAAGGAAAAGCAGCTGTGGATTTTTCGTAGGCGTGCATACATGCAGAAACTTGTGGTCAACCCATTACACTGCAGCCAGGGAACAAGCTCTTATTATTCTCATACTAGTTGGATTCTGCACCAAAGTAATCATACAGGTCCCCTTTTAAGAATCAACCGCTTATAAGAATCAAAACACCACATTAATATTAATTTTAGGGATGCAATTCTCCTTAACCGAAAACAAACCATAACCAACATTTTCATAAAACTCCAAACCAAACAGTATCGACAAAAGATAAAACCGAATGGAAACCAAAATCTGCATGTAGGTGGCTCATATTAACATCCCTTAATCACAATAATATTGTGACATAAATGAGTACTGTGAGGAGATGTTCCTGATTGATACATTCATACTTAGTCTAGGTGTTCAGATCTCTAGGGCTGTTTTCTTTTTAGGTTTTTAAAATGGTTTGTTGATGAACGGTGATGTTACTGGTGATAGTATTGGCAGGCATACCCTAACTTAAACTAAGAAGTTTTTGAGTTAAAAAGTTGTTGAGCCAAACCATTGTGAAACTGGAATAACCCATAAACATGCAAAACCAGCTAAAGGGATGCTGTGTGGACCAACTTGATAGTAATTTGTGGAAGACTGGAAGTCTTACTAAGCACTTGTATTCAAATGGGCATTATAGTCTACCCCTTGGATTCTTAGTGCAAATATCTGTAAGATGCTTTAAATTAGATGCTTCTATGATTAGGTCAGGTTATTCTTTATTAAGGTAGCCCTGTTTACTGTGCAGGAATTTAAATGCGTTGCATTTGTCTGATTACTTTATTGCTATTCAAGTTTGATTGAATTCCAGAGGAACAGCCTTAGCCTTAGCCATAGTCATCTGTATTATAGTAAAAGGTTCTAATAAACCAGCATACTAAACAGTTATTTTGTCTGTGTTTTTTTTTTTTTGGGGGGGGGGGGGGGGGGGGGGGGGGGGGGGGGGGGGGGGGGGGGGGGGGGGGGGGGGGGGGGGGTGTAGCCTGGCAGTGGACCTGAGTTTTGGCTTTCTAGCGTTCTAGTTTTTTTGCTGACATAAGAGGACAATTTAATTTAGAAATGTTTCCTCATCAGAATAAAACGTCAAATGCTGCCAAACATCTTAGTCACTTTGAAGCCAATATGTTGATTAAATCGTTTCAATTTCGAAAAACCTTAAGAAGCAGTACTACTTAGATGTGTTTTGCCACTAGCAGTATAGAGACCTATTAACCAAGCTTGCATCACAGAAACTTCAGTCGGTTATAGACATGCTGTCGGCTTATAGAATACACACTGTATTTAAAAAAAAAATCTTTCAGCTAAAAGTGGAGCAAATGCAGTAAACCAGTCCTTATACAGTATTACGTAAACAGTACATAGGCTTAATCCGCTCAGCTGCACCACAATTAAAACATAAAAGCCTCTGTCATGATTATTTTTCTCACAGCAACATGAGTAATAGTTGAAGGTGACTCATGTTTTTTCCTGCGTAGGTGGGGCTCTGAAACCAATTGACAATTACACTTTTATTAGTTGATTTTATAATACTTGATCAAAGAAACAATGACAGTCCTTTTCCTTTGACAGTCCGATCTGGTCTTTTCTGAATTGGAGGGTTATTAATTCCATTACTGACTGTTGTTTAAGGTGCTTTTTTTCTGTACAAGAAAGTAGTTCCTAAAAAAAAATTAATTTTTTTTTTGTTTCTGTGTCGCTGCCAACTCACGTGAAAAACAAACAAATCTTGTCGTAAACAGTTAACCAAGCAGTTTTGTGTATTTTGTAAAACTATAAGCCTGGGAAACAGCAAATTGTCAGTATTCTTTACTTTGCTCTTATTTCAATCTTATTTTCTACTGATCTAATTGTACTTTATAAATGCTCTTAACTGTAATATGATAGTTTGTAATGTGATTTTCTGCTCTGTGTTATTTTGTAGTGTGATACTTTGTAGTGTGATATTTTGTAATAACTGTAAGTCGCCCTGGATAAGGGAGTCTGCTAATAAATAAATAACAATAATAAAGGTTGTTTGCACTAGCACAACATCTAAAACCAAAATAGCAAAACTCATTAAGCATTAAGGATGACTGGCAAGAGTGTATGGTGTTGCAGAAGCCATGTCTGAAGAACAGACAACAGTGACTGTGGGGGAGCTTGTAACTGCTGCGGCCCCTTCTCTCCCAGCAGGTGTCACTAGTAGACTGTGAAGGGGGTTGAGGATCCTTTAAATATCAACGTTGGGCAATCACTCTACCTGCATACTTTGCTTCAACACCTAAAACTGTGGAGTTAAAAAACACACACCAAAACCCAAGGTCGCTGGAGTACTCTGCAGTAGTGGCTGAGCTATTAAACACACAAAATTACATGCCACAAGGTAAAGAAATAAATCCCTCATTGCAAAACCCTGTGACTCTACCTATGTGATTAAAACAATGAAAAACACAAATGAAAAAGAGGTGCACAGGTGCAAATGAAAAAGAGTAATTACGTGGAATTTAATACAGGGGGTAAGTCTTTAAAGAAAGAGAAAGGCACATTTTCATTGCGGTTTAAAAGTAGCATTCCTATTGCTCTGAGTGGTTTACAGATGGGTTCTTTTTATTTTATATTTTTATTATACATTTATGATGTAGGCGGGGCGCTCTGTAGCCTCGTTTGTTTATAAACTTCAGATATGACAGAAACGGAATATTATTATCAAGTGGAAACAAGTTCCTATCAAGATATACAATACTTTCCAATCAGTGTAGAATTTGTGATATGATTGAAAACAAGCATGCTAACATTTGAAGAGTGACCTTAAGATAACATGGCTGGTGTATTTCATGGTAAATTCTTAACTAAATCTACGTCAACCTATAACATATTATGTTTGTGTTGGAAATGAAACAGTCTCCTGTTGTGTGGTGACTGTGAACTTTAAATGGCACCTATTACTGTATTAACTTGCATTTTATACAGCCTTAAAGCACAAACATACAATTAAGAATTATTGAAATAAAAACACAATTAAGCCTACCTCGCCTTTCAATACTGAATTTAGACTGGAAAGTAAAAAAAAAAACATAAAACTTGCATTGCTGCTCCTGACCAACGTGAAACTCTCTACAAACATGCGCATATATATATATATATATATATATATATATATATATATATATATATATATATATATATATATATATATATATACATACTTCAAGGTGTATGTTGAACAGAGGTCATGTTGGGGGTTCTGTGGACAATGAGGATTAAGACAGGCAGCAGTGAAACCTAATTGAAACCCAGCACAGGTCAATCACCCAGGTTGACCTCGGCTAAATCTCCAATGCATGCCTGCAGTCCCCTGTTAACCACAGTTAATGAGGTCCTGTTGTCTGTTGTTGTCTTTATTCAATTTTTCTCCTCTGCTGGTGACACTTAAAAGTGCTGGATTAATGTGCTTTGCTCTCCAGCTCTAATTCACCAAACTAAAATGTGTCAGCCTTGCCTGGCATGCTTCAACAAGCAATACAAAATATGAAAAATATTGAAATACAGGGGTTATTATTTAAATATGACTTGGGTGGGTGACATCAGCTGTGGAATAAAAGCAATCTGAGCCATCTTGATTCCTGCGGTGTGATAAACATCTAGTTTATGACCCACATAATTCCTCTTCTCTATTATAATTTGTCGTAGTTGTAGTATTCAGTCAATCAGAAGAGGACAATGCCCAAAAAATACCCTTGCAAAATATTGGCTAATGTGAATTAAACAGAGGTATAATTCTGGTTCCCTATGTATATGGTTGACTTTGTTGCTATTATTTATGCATGACAATATACTTACTTGTATTTTTTTTCATAGGGTTTGTATTTCTTGGAATCATGAAGACCTCAAGATTCTTGATCGAGAGTTAAAGTTATAGAAGGGTATGAATGTTATTTCCATCTTTGGGTGGTTATGTTCGCCGACAGGGAGAATTTATCAGAGAATTTAGGACCAAGGTTTTGCACTCTTGACATACAGTGCAATTATTTACATTGCAAGGCTAATGCCTCCTTTGCAACATTCTGGTTACAGCTGTTCTACATCAAAAAGACATGTAAAGCTTTCCCCATTAACATAATGGCTCTTGTAAAATATTAACCATGATAAAAATGCTAAATGCACTTAAAGGACTGCTTTGAACTCTCGACAAGATGAAGGTCATTGCACACCTTGCTGCAGGCTATGAACAGATTAGCTGCTAAACAGATGATCGTACATGACCAACCATGCAAGTTTTGCAGGATGCTATTTGAATCTCATGGATTGAGACAGGTCTCCCTCGGCTTCCAGCCAAAATCTTGTAAGCTTCTAAGCAATTTGCCTTTGTCTTGTTGTTTGAGATTACCAGCACACCAAGACGTTTGGTGCTCAGATTTTGCAAGCTGCAGAAAAAACTTTGGCTCCTATCAATAATGAGCACCAGTACCACTGCAAGGAAAAAAGGTGCAATGTAAGAGAAGACTCTTACCTCTTAACCCCCTTTGCTATACAAAGTAATAAGTAAAATAACTTTAAAATGCATTTTATTACCCTTTTAGCACTAGTAATGCCACTTCCCCTTTTCTTATGCTGAAGGTGGCACTTTTCTTGTTTTTAAATTTTAATTTGCAAAATCAATGCTATAGATGAAATGTTTCTACTCCTCCCTGGTGCCTAATCACTTTATGTGGGGTACTTTAAACTCACTGCAATGGTCTGTTCTAGCTGCTTCCCGACTATGTTCTCTACAGCAAGCGTACCAGGATGCAGCAGTTTATCCATGGCAGTTTATTCTGGTCGGTTTGGATTAAAGCATCCAATAGATGGTGTTATGGCTATTGGTATGTGTAGTAATGTAGCAAGCTGCTCAGTAGGGGGTTGCTTTCTCCTGTGCAAGGTGCCAAAGGGAAATTAGATTGAGTTGTATACAGTTAAAGCCAAGAGGATGAGAATTGTTTCTGTGGAATGTGACTTTGTCAGTGTTACTATGGAAAAACACTCTGAGCAAACATTGTACTGAAGCAGAGGTGTGCGTTTCTTAATGTTGGCATTGCATAACTGAGAAACCAGGAAACAGTGTTGCAGGTGTTTATTTTGATACATGGTATATTGACATAAGGGATGATATTTATACTGGGTAATTTGAAGCGTGAACAGTGAGTTTTGATTGTTACTTTTTAAGCTTAGCTGAGAGAGTCAAATAAAAAATTTTAAAAAGGGAAATGGTCACACAATATTTGAAGATATTTGCACAAACCAGTTGTTCTGTATAACTCTGTATTGTGGCGTATGCTCAGGCCATGCCATGCTTACTATTCCAGCAAAACTTGCTTCTGAAAAGACTCCTCAAGACCGATTGTGGGGAAGATTAATAGCGCTGCTCTGTGCTCTGAAGTGAGCCTGTCTAACACTAATATGTCCCACTCCCCACTTCACCTTACCTCTTCGCAACTAGCCCTGAGGAACAATTTAAATGACACTAGGTTGCTTTATAATATGTCACAAAAAAACACACACAAAAAAACACATTATGTTATGTTTATTTCGCCCAATTAATGTTAGCCAGTGTTTGACCCTTGCATATATTCCCTGTACTACTCAAGCATAATGATCCCTTTATTTTGGCTTGCTGCTGGGATGGGGGTTGAGCTGGAGAGCCGGGTGTTATAATGGGTAGGAGCTCTAGAGGGCATACTCAATGAATAGCAGTCACATCATTGAACACAGTGCCGAAAGACCTTTCAGGAGGTCCCCTGCTGACAATCTATAGCATAGGAACAGGGCAGAAAAGAATAGTGAATCAGGAAAACTAGCCAGATCCATTAATTAGCAAGAAGGTTTGCAGTTCACTGGAAGGTGGCCGAAGTCCCTCTGCACTGGTATTGACGTCACTGCCTAGCCTCAGGCTGAAGTGGACATTCTTTAAAAATGACATCTAATAAAGCATTGAATTTCTGAAGGAACCAGATCCCCACAGACCTAAGAAAACCAGCCACATAAAATGAAGTTGTAACAGGAACCTATCCGCTTCTTAATGAGCTTCAACGGCAGTGGTGCTATGTGGTGATGTTGGGTTCTGATAATGCTTCTGCTACGAGTTTTATAAATGGTATCTCAATGTAAATTCCATTCTTGAACAAACATGAATCCAGTATTTCTATTATTTAGCATGCTAGACAAGAAACATCTGCACAGCTACTGAGAGACATTCAACCAGCAGGAACTCAAAATTGTCTGTGCGTGGCTCCTGGTTATAATTTTTTTCCAAAGGCTATTCCACTACAGCACATGATATTACAGCATGGGATATTCTACAGCAGAGCAGGTTATTCTTTTTCTGCTGTAATTACTTTAGAGTGTCGGCCAAAAGGAACATTACAAAATTAAAAGTGACTTCTAATAAGACTCTGCAGTCTCTGCGTTCTCCCTTTTGCTTTTCATGCCAAGCTCAGATAAATTGATAGCAGCAGCATGATATGCAATGTATCAGAATCAGTTTTAAAAAAAGTGTGTGTTGTGTATCCCTATCAGTAAATCTCAGCCCTCCTATTACTACATTATACTTTATAAATACTTAATAGATTGTGGTAAAAAAAAAAAACATAAAGGAATTCATGTCATAAATGGTCGCAACAACATTAGTGTTTTATTTGACGGTTTTATGTAATATTTCACTGTAGGGTTTCACTAAACACACCCTTGAGATTCAACACCCTTTTTCTTCCCTGCCAGCTTCTCAAATGACCCCTCGAGAGTAATTGTCTCCAAGCATCCGTTTATCCACACTCCTTTAGTTTGATTTTCCACTTGTTGCATCAATTCTATTGTTTTTGTATGGCCTGGCATAATAAGATTAAGTCACCCTTATCGTTCTGACTTTAAGTTCAGGCTGAGTCACAAAAAGGTTTGCTGGTATTGTGCCATCTGTAATTCAGGGCCCACTGGGAACACAATTACAGTACAAAAGAGTTGGCTGTCGCAATGTGGCCTCTGTAATTGGAAGGAAACACACACACACACCTCTGCGGAAAAGCCACCTACACAAAAACAACAGATTACATTAATATGTTTGAATAAGAAAAGTAGTGTGCTGTACTCTTAGTTACAAGATTTTGGAGATAAAAAGCCGTAGGCACAGACAGACATTGCAAAAAAGCGAAATACAGTGTAAAAAGAACATGCAGAAAATGAATGTGTCAAGCTCTTCAATTGTAAATGATTTATAGTATCTCTTAGTATCGCTTAAGTTATTTTTCACACACCTGTCTGGAATACTCTTAACAGGTTTAGTCGAGTTTAAATGCTATGTTGTGTAAAAGTTGTGTTCATTTCAAATAACATTTTCGGGGGGGGGGGAGGGGGGATTTCATTACTGCTAATGACTTTTGATTTCTTGAAACATAGAGGAAAAGCTACAGGTTTAACAGTTTGGAAATTTACTCTACCAGGCACAATACACTGACTGCAATCAAAATAATTGCTCTGCAATTATATGGAAAATGATTCTGCAGCATCAGTGTGAAGCATATTACAATATCGAACTTCTTAGTCTGCAGTCTTATACAATAAAATGAAAGTGAAGATGACACGGTGTCATATCCAATTTGTAAAGCAGGGAAACACTCATGAGTCAGATTGCAAAATATGGAGTTATATGGGATAAATGCTAATCCCCATAGATTGAGGTATAGAGATGTGATTATTTACTTTAGGTGCATCCTACATTGTAAAACCTTACCAGCAGCTTTGCCAAACCACTGTGGGTTTCTCTAATGTCAGAAACAACAAGAATATCTCAGGGCGTGCAACTGCACACTCCCTGAACAACTTGCCTCCTGAGACTTGTAACCAGGTAACGATTTACCAAGTGTTGCTGTTGCATAGGAGTGTTTGTGACACAGAGACATGTCAGTTTATTTGTTGGGTATGTCACCTGTGACTAACAGTTAGTCATTCCTCCCAACGTTGGTTAATGTTTGGTTGGGAATCTGAAAGCCAAAGATCGGTCAAATAAATACTGCAGCATCCTAAGTTTCTCCTCACACCCTTCTGAAAAAGGTCAAAAGGTTTGAAAGGTTGAACAAACGGTGCTCTTTTCACAGGCTCAGAACTAACGATCACCAAGAAAGTAGCCTTGGTCGTGGTTTTGGGAAGAGTGTGGCAAGGCTGGGTTCTTTCTGCTCACGGGCAAAACAACCACCACTGCCATCAGTGCAGCTCTGCAGAGCAATAACAAATACAGTATCTGTATCTGGGGGGCTACAAATGATGGGGCATTTGTTATTCTGGAGGTGTTTTCATTGTGGTACCTGGATAAAATTGACACTGTTGGAAGTAAATAGTGTTTACATTTTAAAACAGGTGTCACTTCAGGGGGATTGAAAATACCACAATAGCAATACTGTGCTGCATCCTGCTGTTACAAGATCAACATTTTACCTTGCAATATGTCAGTGTGATCTCATGCACATGCTGATTAAAGCTAGATGACTTTTTAGTCAGTTCGTATGGTGCTTGCTTTTATGGCTTGATTGTAGCTTTTAATATGGTTGTTTGACCTGCGTAGTAATTTTCAATGTCGTTCAGGTTTGCAAAGCAGCATCTTCCTTTGTTTAAAAAAGAGAATTTTGAACCGAGGCATGATTATTTTCAGGAAGCCTTTCAGTATTAATCATCCTCTCTTCTGCATTCCTATAAATTTAGTTCAGTATTTTTGGCTACTAAGGGGAAATAGTTTTAGCAAGTGCCAGGCTGTTGGATAAGTCAGAGAGTGATTCAGAGTTCTTTCAGTTATTTCGGGAAGACCTGGTGTGTGACATTGGCTTGCCATTCACAGTTCTGGCTTTTAACTTCCTCTAGTGGGATGCTGGGATCATATGATTGCAGTTTCCAGACTGTCATCGTGCACAAACCAAGATCAGTGTATGGAATCTTCCGGTGACGACTCCAAGACATCCCATTGAACAATCACCTGCTCAAAGCAGATAGACGTCACTTACTGCTTTGTCTGCCAGAAAGTCAGTCATATGAATTACAGCTATAATAATTGGTAAGTTCATCAATAACTACAGCATAATACACTCAATGGCAGAATAGGTGGAAATGCTAAAAGTAAAAGTATTTGGTAAATGTTTCCACTGGAAGTCCTTGTCATTGAAGACAGAGAGAACGGATTCTGGTGGGAAAGTGAGAGTGAGTGAGAGATTACCTTTTAAGAGTAAAAGCAAATAAGTAATTTGTTTTTCCATGAGTTAGCAGCAGGCTCACTCCTCCCACACAAAAGTCTGTAAAGCATGGCTGGAACTGACGACAAGCCAAATTAAAGTAGAGTGTGCCAAGCATTGTTCTTCAGTGATGAGATTGCTGGTGTTTGCAAGATATTAAAAGAAAAAAAAGAAAGAAGGAACTTCACAGCACTCCTGGATGCTGAGGACAAATGACGTGTTTGGTTGGAAACACCGAATCATGCACAGGGTCTGAAGTGTTGAGGTTAACACAGAGGACACCCAGAGCTTTGTATTTGCAGCCCCTGGGCTTGGTAGAGAGCCCCTGATAGTTTATTTTGGTGGTTGAAGTTTTGCTCTGACAACCAATGGTGTTTTCTGTAAATGGCTGATATGGACTTAACAGGTCAGACAAGTTCTTGTCAACAGTTCATCTGTAACTATAAAACACTTGATGGTAGAATAGGTTGTGTTACTAAGAATGATTTCTTATCAACCGTCCACATCGCAATATTAAACTTGCTAAAAGCCTTTTCTCTAAATCCTTGTATTTTTGTAAGTTAAGGAGTGTTCTAAGGACAGCGCACTGTCCTTTGTTTCCTACTTTTAAAGGATTTTAAGGCACGGTGCTTATAAAGCATTGGAAAATTATACACCTTTCTTAATATGGCATCAGCATGTCAGTGATGCGTTGTACCTGCTTAGCGACTGTGCTCGCTAATTCCACGTTGCTAGGAGCAATATCGAGAGAGCACCATGGCGATTCATTGCTGTCTCCTGGCAACTATCTCATTATACCAAACTATTGACACAGAACAGAAATTATAAATGGTAGTGATGCCCAGATTTGTGTCCTAAAATAGAACAGGGATCATGCAAAGTGCGCTAGCAGACAGAAAAGGGACATAAACACAAAATCACATGAATGGAGCCCGTGAACCAACTGGGAAAGAGGGCGTTGTCACATCCAAATAGTTGTATATAAGTACTGATAATACACATCTCGAATTTCCTTGGCACGTACAATATCTCAGTGGTAGCTTCAAGCATTCTTCTGTGTGTTGCTTCACTGCATTATCTGAACAGTGATTTCAGAGCTAACAGGACCCAAGCAGGAGTGCTGGCATACAGACGGTCTCCAACAGTAAAAAATCTGTATAGAAAATAACTTTTTGAGACACTGTTGAATTGCTGATAATTGATAATGTCAACTATAATGTACACAGGGGTCAGGATATACTGCAAGACTAAATAGTCACTGAGGAATGGCCACAAAGGATGGTCATTGTAGCCATACAGCATATTTAAAGTGTTATGGAAAATGTACCAATTCAACTTATCTTATTCTTTAAGCATGTGTGAGGGGAGGCCTAATTGTTTTTACAGCATGTAGTGTATTTATGAAAACAGAGGAGAAGTGCTTCCTTTTTGTGTCTGACCTAAGTGTTAGCCAATCAATATAAGCCTTGGTGTTGCAGGATTTGCCCATGAGGGTGATGCAACTGTGATAAGGTCACTGGTTCACAAACTGGAGCACACTGGAGCAAACTTGAGCTGATCTTTAAGTGGTGCCATGTTTATGATTTATAGCGATGAAAATTGGTAATTTATTCAAATGTTTGCCTCGGGCATGTGGATGTGTGCAAAGCAGACTGCCTGGGTCCTGGCCGAACGCTGCTGTTTCCTAAGTCACAGCCTGTGTGTTCTTCCTTGTCAAGAGAACTGTAAATGTTTTGTTTGTCTTCCAAGTCTCTGATTCATTCACTGAGGAGGAGTCGTGCTGCAGACGAGCATGTTGCACAACAGCCTGGCTGCAGCCCAGCTTGTGGTTTTGCATCACTGTGTGTGTGTAAAGTTGCAGCTGACATCGATTCTCAATTACAAAGACGAGCAGCTTGCTCCTGTCAGCTCCACACAGGCGTGAAGTCTGTGTGCCTGTATATTTCCCAATTTAAAATGCAGCATAAAATTGATTGAAGTGCTCTTTGCCTTTTAGACTTCGGTTCATATTGAGAATATCCTCTTGCCTGAAATATGCTGGCGCACGGATGGAAATTGTAAAGCGTTTCCCACCACTTGCTTAAAAAAATATTTTAAAAAAATCGACCGCATTTAATGTGGCTCAGAGGTAGCATGGCCTAATGGTTCAAACTTAGAAATGGGAAGCATGATGGCTTAAGAGTTGGTCAAGTGGTCAAAGCTGAATGATTAAGATGCACTGTGGCCTAGTGGGTAGAGCTGAGAGACTGAGAAGCAGTGTGGCCTTGTTGTTAGCACCTATTCAAACGAGAGAGGTGGAGGTAGTGTGGTCCATGAACTGTGAGGCAATGTGTGAGGATATGGAGCCTAAAAAATGTACTGCTGCAACCAGAGGAATGAAAACAGCCATAGGTCATAAATGGGTGGGTTCTGCTTCCAAGAATAAAAAAAATGCTTGATAAATCTTGTGAAAGTTCTTCCAAGGCATAGAGACAGAGACAGTTGGTGACCACAGTGATACAATTTCATTTCAGACATTCCATTGCTATCAACCAGTACACACTGGGAATCCAAGTGGCAATATTCATACCAGTGTGCATTCCCAATCCATTCTAATGCCATTGGTAGAGTATCTTCAGTAGCTCCAGTGGAATTTTTAAACTTTTCTGTAAGGGCACCTCAACTCTGCTTTCTTTACACCAGGTGATGTGTATTCGGCTGGAGAGGAGAATGAAAGCATTTGAGTATTTGTGTTTGATACCCCCCCCCCGAGACCTCTCCCCTCCTCAGCTCACAGCACTGTTGTCAGTCGCAGGAGCTGCAAGAATGAGGTCCCCAGGTGCCTGTGACATGAACAGGCAGCCTTGTTCTGAACCCAAAGAAACTGTTTATAAAACATTTGCAGACAGCATGTCTCAACTCCAAGCACTGAACAAGATCCACAGCAGAGAGGTTTTTAAACAATCTAGTACTTGGAACAGAGAACAAAGAACACCCACTTGAATTCAAGCTCATTGTATACTCCTCAGTGCTAGCTCAGCTGTAAAACATGTTGGAAACACAAACACATTGTTAAAATGCTTATAGTGTTGCAAAATTGTGAATTTTAATTCTGTTTTCTTCTTGTTTTGCTACACCGGGTTTCTTGTACACTCTCACACTCTCACCCTCTCACCCAAACATACACACCTACAATCCTGAACATACATACACACCTACTTCTACTGAAGGTAAAATAACTGTAGTACAACAGAAACTTAGCTCAATATTATTGATATACCACACAGCACTGCAATAGATCACCAATGTGTATTGGTTCAAACCATTTTGATAACATTAGTATGTCAAAAATAAAAATTCTACGGTCATCCAATGGCTCACACCAAAGGTCACCACTACAGCTAGATCTTATGACTGAGTGTTTGAAGTAAGGGACATGTCTGATTTTGCCATCTCTTTTTACTTCTCTCAGGATTTACAGAAAAGACTCTTTGAAGAACAATGTGAGTGCGCCGCTGACTGCCTATAGGAGACACGTTGAGCAACTTTGAGCAGAGATGAGTGCTAACAGCACCAACTACACCACCATCCTGCACTCAGAAAAAGGAGGGAGTCCCAGCAGGAGTGGTTTCCATGGAGCAGGTGGATGCAGAAGGCGCTACGTGCAGAAGGATGGCAGCTGCAATGTTTTGTTGCAAAACCTACCGGGGGAGTTGGGCAGCTACATGGCTGACATCTTCACTACCTTGGTGGAAATAAAGTGGCGTCTCATGTTCCTCATCTATTCGCTCTCCTACATCCTATCCTGGCTCTTGTTCGGGGCAGTCTTCTGGCTGATCGGATTTTGGAATGGCGACATGGAGGACCAAGAGAATGAGCCTTGTGTCTACAATGTACGCAGCTTCACCGCAGCGTTTCTCTTCTCCCTCGAGTCCCAAACCACCATCGGCTACGGCTACCGCTGTGTGACAGAGGAGTGCATGCTTGCTGTCATCTTCGTGACACTGCAGTCCATCACCAGCTGCATCATCGACACCTTCATCATTGGGGGGGTAGTGGCCAAGATGGCATCCGCCCGGAGGAGGGCACAGACTGTTGGCTTCAGTGACTGTGCAGTAATTGCCATGAGGGATGGCCAGCTCTGCCTCATGTGGCGTATCGGAGATTTCCGCCAAAACCACATGGTGGAGGGCACAGCAAGGGCACAGCTACTCCGCTACCAGGAGCACCCCACCGACAAAATGATCGTGACTTACCGCGACTTGGAGCTCTCTGACAATGAAATTCTTCTGGCCATGCCAGCCCTTTTAATCCATAAGATCGGTCCTGCAAGTCCCCTGTATGGGCTGAGCTGGCAGAGCTTACAGCAAGAGAATTTTGAGCTGGTGGTCACTTTCACTTACACAGGGGACTTTACGGGAAGCTCACACCAGACACGCACCTCCTACATCCCTGCTGAGATCCGCTGGGGCCAACAATTCCGAGACTTGCTCGTAGTGAAGGAGAAGTACTACAAGGTGAATTACTCCCAGTTTCATGAGACCAGAGAGGCGTGGACCCCAGAGTGCAGCGCTGAGGAACGCGACTGGAAAGAACAAGAAGTGGCTCCACAGCCAAGTGACGCAGGACACGGGCCAAAATCCAACACACTTATCAGGGAGCCCCGTGAGAGTGCAGGGATCACCATCAATAGAGAGAGTGTCATTCCTCCCGATAAGTCATGGAACATAGAACCAGATGAGCCGCTGATTAAAAAAGCTGTTGTGATGTTAGGGAAAGTTTCATGGGAGTCTCAGATGTGAATTATGTATGGAAATTTACAGAGAGAAACTGTTCTTCTTCATTGAAAGCTACTTGAGGATTATGGTAAGGCCATATTTGGCCCAAGCATATTTCTATACAGTTTTTTCTTAAAGAGTAAGTAGCAGGGTTCCAAAAAATATAGTTTTATACGTCCCCACATGTTGCTACAACTGTTTAAATAACATGCCTGTACTTTTTCTTTTCATTGTTAACATCCTGACAACTTTTTACACTTAGAACTTTAACCAGTTGCAGCCCATTTATTCAGCGCTTGTCGGGTCCAATTTATTTTCACACGCGCTGCTTATTTTATATGCGCTGTTTAAAATGTTTTTTTTTTTCAGAGTAAAACAGGTTTAAAAGGCACTAAATCATAAAAGGACACTCAGTACTGCATCACCAGCCAAGTCCACCCCATGTTCACTGTGTTTTTCACATACCTCTTTATAGACATGCATACTGATAAATCCTGTCTTGATCACTCGTTTCATCACCAAACTCCTCAATAATGCGATCCAAGACATTATTTTATTACTATAACTTCTCAAAAAGCTCTACAAATGTCTGTGATATTCTTTGAGCGCTGGATGCAGAAGCAGCGACCTCCTTTGTTTATGTCTGTGTTATCTCTGTGGTGCATGGGGCTGTCAGATACGCCCTTTTTTTGGCTTCATTCGGATCCTATCGGACTCACTTAGCCATTGAAAGGTTTTCTCTGCTTTTTCCGACGTCTTTTTGATGATGTCGGACAGGTTCCGACATCGGACCGGAAAGGGAAAATTGTAATGCCGGACCTGGTCCGACATAGGACCGCAAAGCATTAAAGTCTGTTTAAAAACCCTTCTCAAAATGGCCGCTCTAGTGCACTGGGGTTTGAGATCTGTCCTCTAAATCACTGCAGGCAGAGCAATTAAAAAAAAAAAAAAACATAACAAGTGCTCTGGCTTTTCTGTTCCGTGTCACACTGTGGATCCTTATTGCTGTGTTACTTGTTTCACTATGTGGACAATAATCCCTACACTATCAGTGCAATAGAGCAGCCATTTTGAAAAGAGCTTTGAAACAGACTTCAAAGTTATACATGTAAAAAGTTGTCAGCTTGTTAACAATAAAAAGAAAAATTACAAGTCCGTTATTTAAACAGTTGTAGCAGCACGTGGGGACGTGTAACGCTATATTTTTCTGAACCCCGCTACTTACTTTTTAAGTAGGTGCTTAATATATACCCATAGAAACGCTGAAGGTAAAATCCTGTTGGAGCTAAAGTCAAAATTGGAATATCATTTTAGAGCCAGATTTCAGCTGTTCCTTGTTTGCTAATCATGATTTTAGTACCGGCTGTGAAAATGTCCCAAGTATTTTTACAGAGCAATACATCTCTTGCATGACTTGATTCTGAACAGGCTTTGTGCATTTTGCAGCTTTAGAGGTATATGTATAAGTATATCAGTACATCAATTATTTGAACATACTTTAGCCAATTTCTGTCTCATGCATAATAAAAATTAGGCAGAGTAATAAACGCAAATGGAAAAAGAAAAGACCAAAAGGCGAAGCAATGCGCTGAATTACTGTTAAGGAAACACAATTGCTTTTTATGTTCTTTGCCCAGTTATTTCCCTTTTAATTGATTTTATTTTTCCATTTCAGAGTTTCCTTCGACTAAATAATTTCCCTTTTACTGTACATTTCCACAAAAAGGCAAGTCCCTGTGAAATTAAGAAGCACTAGGACATTTGGTGGGACCCACAAGAAAATAAAAAAAACTTCCACTGGCCAATGAAAAAATTGTGAACGAATTCTCCCCTCTCTGAATTCTCTACTTTAACTGGCCTATACTTTAAGAATATATATATATATATATATATATATATATATATATATATATATATATATATATATATATATATATATTATATATATATATATATATATATGTTGTTGTGTTTATAAACATATTATGGTATATATTGTTTTCTACACAAATATTGACAATGGTATTACTTATATTATGGCACACAAGAGTTCTAAGCTCATGGAATTCTCAGTTACCAACTAAGAATTCCATATTTGTTCCAAACTGGGGAAAAAAAAGATACACTTTATTTTATTGAGCTGTACAGCATAGAAATGCATGGTGTTGGGTTTTATAAGGTTGTTTGAAAGCAATTTGTTGAAAAATATTGTGTGAAAACTTTTGTCAGCTTTATGAAATCAACATGATATCTGCATTGTCTGCCCAATAAAGTACTTAGTATCATCAAAACAGTGTTTTTAATGTTTGTTTGTTTGTTTGTTTTTTTACTTTTGACCAGATTTTGTCAGCTTTTGCTCAAGTGCTAGGTCTGTACAAGAGACTTCTCTGTTTAAAAATGACATCAGCAACACAGAATCAGAAGCGTCTAAGCGTTCCTTAGTTGTGTCTGTATGTAAATGTTTATGTTTACTACAGTATAATATCATGCTTATCATCACCCCGTGGTTGCACTGCATTTATCACATTTCACTGTGTATTAACAAGCACTATATGGTTTTAGTTGGGTGCATTTTAATAAGGGATAACTCCTATTGGAAACAATATTTCTTTTTCAGTTCAACAGTGCATGTGTGTGTGCTTGTCATTCAATTTCAATGTATGTTCTTATTCTTTCTTGCTTTGTTTTTTATACAGAATTGGATTATGATTATGAAGTGTACCATTTTAAGCATGATCTTGCCCATTCGATAAGGCAAGTGATTGTGATAATCTGTTGATCTATCTATCTCTCTCTCTCTCTCTCTCTCTCTCTCTCTCTCTCTCTCTCTCTCTCTCTCTCTCTCTCTCTCTCTCTCTCTATATATATATATATATATATATATATATATATATATATATATATATATATATAATATATATATATATATTATATATATTATATATATATATATTATTAGTATCCCAATGCAATAAAGTAATCATCTTTGTATCTTGCTGTATCATGTATGTGTACACAGACGCGCTGTACTAGGAATCTCTAGCTCGCCACCTTGTGGGCAAATCTAGTACCGACTGTGTTCCTGGAAGGTTAATCGCCTGTCTAACTGCATGCTAAACTAACGTGAAGCAGGCAGCCAGCGCAAGGAGCATGCCCGGGCACGCTAGACCGTGTCCGGGCTAAAAATAATCGCCCATATTTATAGCAGGAGCAGAAATAAATAAATAAATAAATAAATAAAACACTTCTAAACAAGTACAGAGAAAGATAAACTATTACAATGCACGGCCCACTTCTGGCAATTAATCCCGTGTGCATGGCATGATGAAACAGCGTCAGTGAGAGAGAGGCAGTGTGGAATAAGGTTTCTAAATATAGTGTGCGCACAGTATTACAACAATAAACTCATGCTGTACTCTTAATAAGGACGGGGCTGCCAAAAATCCATTATTTTGTGACGGCTTTAAGATCTAATACTCCAGACGACCCCTCCCTTCAGACAGTACAGCTGTTGAGCGCTCTCAGATGCGGTAATATCAGTTATCTGTGCTTGTGAAAAACACGAGTTTTAATAATGAATACATAGTATCCTTTTGGCTGTCAGCATTTATGTCGGTGCATTGATCATCACCCCCTTACTCAGCTGCGTGTATATAATTTTTCTCGTGATATTTGTTATTGTGCTTGATGTAAAACACTACAGAGAAACTGCAGTGTGATCAAACAATATACTGAGTATTTTCTTCACTGTAAAACGCTCTTTTGATGCACTGGAGATTAAAATAAATAATTGATTTGCTTTGGGTTCATTGAATTTCACTGTAAAATTGTATTTAATTTTATATCGCCATAATTCCTTCGTTCGAAACGCGTTGGATAATGAGGTATGCACTGCAGCATAATGTATTCCAAGTATTATTATTATTATTATTATTATTATTATTATTATTATTATTATTATTATTATTAGTAGTAGTAGTCTAATTACTAGTAGTAGTTGTACTAGTATAGTTGGCGTGGTTGTTCAACTACAGACTTTTTTTTGTATCCATACAACCGGTAGTGTATATAACTCCGTCTACTGTACTTTCATACTCGTGTGTGCCCCTAATTGAGCCATAACACCAAACTGGCTATTAAAGTGATGTACAGTAAATATACATCATTAGTCCCGGTGCTTTAAACTGCTCCCCTGGGGTGACCTAGGGTAATACTCCGGGGTTAATGGACTAGTAAAGCAGGAAAGAGATATTCGTTCAAATACTGTTGTAGGGTTAGCCAGCACACATCTAGTTGCTTGTAGCTCGCTGGCCCAGTGCCAAACAGAAATAAGCGACTTATCTCTGACTGGAATAGTTGAATGTAAATTACTTGCGGCAGGTGAGTTGAGTTTCTGTATTGTGTTCTGACGGCGCCGAGGAACAGTGCTGCAGTGTTTTTATAGATTGTGTTTCAACATCACAAGTGAAGCAAAAACACACCCCTTCTGTCTAGGGAAAACAAATTATTCTATGAATTAAAGTGTTGTAATACTACTACTACTAATAATAATAATAATAATAATAATAATAATAATAATAATAATAATAATAATAATAATAATAATAATGCGGTCTTTTGATTTATTTCTATACAAAACTCCAGGAGGGCTTTGAACTTCAATTAACTTATCAATGTCGTTGGTTTATTAAAACACACTTTTTAAAAATAAAAGGTAACGTGTAATTAGTTATTAAGTAGGCTACTTGTTTTGATGGCTTCGGGTTAAAAAGAAAAGTCCCATCTACATTATACAGCCTAACTAAACTAAAGACACAAAATGCATAGGCTATTGAACAGGCGTGGTTTAAACTACTGTACACGAACACAATGCTTCTATAAAACACAGACAAGGCAAACACGTGACATGTTGTCTGTTCAACCCGTGCTAAATGCACCGGGTACTGTGATATAATAACAGTATAGTACGGGTCTGTGTATTGTGTTTAAATCAATTACAATTCAAAGTATGGCATTTGTCCTATGCGGTATGCAAAATTAATAGTTGAGGCAAACATAATCTTTATTTAGGCAAGCGCTTTTCACAAAATGAATACAAACTTTTTTTATTGTTTTTTATTTTTTTATTTTTTTCAGTTATTGAAATACTATAGTGGTAAATGCAAATTGAAATGTATTGTTATTATTACCAGTGGTATCTGTACAGAAACAAATAAGTTGTGCGTGTTTTGTTGTCCCTAGTATTTAATTATCTAATTCATGTTCAAACAGTTACATTTTTCTAAATACATTATTATTACCAGTAATAATAATAATAATAATAATAATAATAATAATAATAATAATAATAATGTTCTAATTATTATTGTTGTTACTAGTGTTATTATTATTTGTAGTATTAGTATTATTAGTAGTTTTAAAAAAGTATTTCTAAATATATGTCCCTTGCCGAAGAGTTTTGTTTTTACATGTTCTTTGTGTAAATAACTCTTACACGACAGTTCTAACACCCTGATAAATAAGAATCCCGCAAGGCTATATGTACAGTACAATACACGAATCCACGGTGTCAAATCATTTTACACGTGCAGGTAATAAATAGACATAATTTGATCATGTAGGTTTCATCTGAGCAATTAATATTCAGTCACCTGTCATAATTTGGAACCTTCATCACGTTCGAATATTGCCATTCAGAACTAGGAGGTCCACTGACAGATAGGATATGCAGCGCTCGCTGGACAGGACAAGCACAGGGTCTCATTGAGCGCTACTGTACAGTGCTGTAGTTGGACAAACTGCAACTCAAACTTTGAAATCGATGTGTTTATTAATGTAGCCAGTTAGTGTGATGCTTACTTCGCTCTCATATATGTCACAATATGTAAAAAAAAAAAAAAAAAAAAAAAAAAAGATAGATGACTAGATAGGCAGACAGATAGATAGATAGATAGATAGATAGATAGATAGATAGATAGATAGATAGATAGATCATCTGTTTCTAGATAGATAGATAGATAGACAGACAGACAGGGTATTCATAGTATGAAAAATCTATCTAGAAACAGATGAAACTACAGACAAAATACTTGGGTCTGAATATGTGCGCTTGCGTAACAGGCATTCCCAAATAAATAAAGCTGTCTTTTACACGTTGTATATACTGTGCACAGTGACATCATGAAGCATTCAACATCAACGCTGCTTGAACACGGCAACAGAAGGGACTCGTCGCGCCTGTCACTCACATCGACCCTTTCGCACTCTGATTGGCAGAGAAGGGGTGTGGGCGGAGAGAGTCGGCAAACGGTATTTAAAATGCATTGTGGAAAGATTTGGCGAGACAGAGTACCGTTCAGTCACAGAGATAGCATGTGGGGGTAGGGGTTACAATCACAATTACACAACGTGAACCTGACTTGGGATACTCAAGAAGACAACAAAACCCCTGGGGTCTTTTAAATGCATCCCGGTTTACCGTTCCCTGACAGAGATCAAAAGGTAGGTATTTTCTTATTTTACATCTCAATCTCCTACAGCGGCTTCCTGCTATTCTGTTAACTATTTTAGCTACACGAGCTGACAAACTTTCCGCAGCAACCTGTCTGAATTTTAACAGGTGTGGTGTCATTCGCTATAGTTTTACAAAAGTGTTCTGCACACTGTGCATTCTTGTTTTATCTCTAGGGTAAGGTTATGGTTCCAGTTTTAAATAAAACGGGGGGAAAAAAAAAAACAGATGAATTAGCTGGTATGCATTTTTGTATCTGTGGTGATCCGTGCTGAATTGCTGCACCGTTAAAAAAAAAATACATTGATGTCCATGTAAATATATATTGCGATTGTCGATTCACTTACGAATGAAATACAAGATCCGTTCGAAATGATAGAAGTATATTTAAACAGAGACATCGTTTCTTTTCTTTCTGTGCTGCACGGTTATAAATGGAAGCAGGCGGGACTCGAGCAATGGAAATGAACCCTGGTGCTGTTCATACATATGTTTAAATGTTTCCAGTATACACTGCATTTGGAAGTGGTCCTGGTGTGAATGGTTATACTCAGCTTGACACCCATCACATCAATCATAGCCTAAGTTGCATCGCTTTGCATGTCTCCCTAGCGTTCGAGGTTTTGAGGCGAGGCTTATGTCATCGTCGAGTTTATAATATATATATATATATATATATATATAATATTATATGATTATATATATATATATATATATATAAGTAGGCTCGACTCTCTCTTACAAAAGACTGTGTGATATGAGCCCACTATACCCAAATTTATATATATATATATATATAATATATATATATATATATATATATATATATATATAGTAGTATATATATATTTTTACACAAGAAGATTTGAGACGAGCATGTGTTCTTGGATTTTATGAGTGAACGACACACGTGGACGATCAAAAAAAATTCCAAAAGCTGTTTCACTGTCAAGTTTTTAAAGTTTTCGGAAAGTGACAGTTCACATCTTAATTAATAATAATAATAATAATAATAATAATAATAATAATAATAATAATAATAATAATTGCTTTCAAGTCTACCGTTGGTAAATTCTTCTTTTTTTAACTGTAAATCTTGAATTGAACGTACCAATGACGTTATTATATTATTATTATTATTATTATTATTATTAGTAGTAGTAGTAGTAGTATTCATTCCAGTTTCGTGTGTGTGTTCATGATCTGTGTACAATGCTGTATGTTTTTCTTCAATTTTTCTATTCAGCCGACTGTTTTTCACTTGCTCCTCAATAACGCAACAGTTGTGCTCCTAGGCAACAAGTGCTGAGCAGCAGCGGCAACAGGGCCGTTCTGCAGTCAGATGAAGCCGAGCCGCGCCCCCTTAGGAACTCGGAGAGCGTTCGCACTATTCAGAGGCCCTCCCACCCCACCGACACACACACTCCGCGAACCCCTGTCCCAGCAGTGCGACGGTCGCACCCAGTCTCTTCGCGTTAGCAACGGTTGAGAAAAATTTAAGTAGCATCTGGGAAACTGTTGTGTTTTAACGCTTTCAAAATAATCAGCATCTCTCTCTCTCTCTCTCTCTCTCTCTCTCTCTCTCTCTCTCTCTCTCTCTCTCTCTCTCTCTCTCTCGCTCTCTCTCTCTCTCTCTCTCATTCAGGAGAAGTTCAGAGTAGAGCTATCATTGAGGAACTGTAATATAAAACAGGCAGTATTATAGCTCATTGAAGACTCTAATGACCCCAGGACTCACAGCTGCAGGACAAATGCTGGAGTTTTGAAATGCTTGTTGTTCTTTGTTTGGTCTTCTTCACACAAAAATAGAAATAAAAAACTAACTTTAAGAGGCGGCAAAATTCCGTTCCATCTCTGTAGGTTTTTGCATTCTGGAACTTGAAGAATCCAGTGACATTCCAAAAGAAGGGGCGCATTCCATCTTTAAAAACTTTCTCCCCGTTAGAATCCTATAAAACATATGGGTTATGACAGCCTTTAACCAGGGCAGCTGGTATTACGAATGGCCAGTAATTTGAGTCTCTGTGGCATTATATACACTACAGAGAGATAAGCAGTTTCTTGTGATTTATTTGTTAGTGCAATTTCACAATTTAAAGCACCATTTAATAAAATATGACCCTGGCATTATAAAAACCTTTTTACAGATCAGATAGCTTCTCTTTATTTGCGGTGATAAAGAATGCAGATTGTGACTGCAGTTCTGAGGGAACGCTGCAGCTCTTAGGTTTTTAGTGAGTCAACAAGTCCTATGGGTTCCCTTGAGGGCTGCTATTCAAGGCCCTTCTAGGAGAAAGCAACTGCTTGCCTTTGAAATCCTAAAGATTTCAGAAAAAAAGGCCTTTCTCTGTCAAGGGTGGTTCTTGCTATAAAAGCAGCTATGTACCTTTGCATCTGCTAATCTTCATCTTAATATCAGAGTCAGAGAGGGACTGGGAAAAATATCAAGCTGACAGCTTAAAGACGGAAACAAATAAATTGTAAATATTTAAGGTTCACGCAGCAGCTTTTTGTTCTGCGTAGACTACATTTCTCCAACCAAGCATGTTTTTACATCTGACGCACCAAAGCAACCGTGCAAACAATGACTTGCACGACGAAATACAAAATCATAAATGCTTCGAGACATTTTAATACAGGACAGTATGCGTGCCTCTGGGTTCTAGTCAGGGTGTCGTTCATTACGATCATTAAATAGTTGTTAATTGAATGTCCTCATCACTCATGTCAGTACGTGCTGCTTCATTTTCAAATTGCCTGTTGCCTGGGGATGGTGTCCTGGTAGCTCCAGTTACTTCAATACTGAACTCGCTGCAGGAAAAGTAGACCTTTTCGAATTGGATGATATTGACACAGCAGATGTTGACCTAGTAAAGTCTGTCATTAATGCAGTCTGTTGTCTAACATGCACATGCAACAATACAGAACACATTCAGACTGTGTGAGTGCAGACCATTTCAACATAGATTTTATACTCAGTAGCTATTTCTTCCTTCCTAATGGAGTGTTTTGTTAATTGAGTGTAATCCGAGACCTCAGGTCTCTTCAGATTGAGTTTCAGGTCTTTATGAAAGAAAAAAATAAATGCTAAGAAAAATAACTTCAATCGTGTAGAAAAAAAACTTAAAGCAGTCTTGAAGTGTTCAACAGAGTCATTCAAATGTCAACAGCTTGATTCCACACCTCTGATATCTTTTTTTAATTGGGTAAAAATAATTGCTGGGTCTCAAATAATCACCTGTCTCCAAAGCTTTTATTGTTCATTTTTATAAACATTTTAGCAGTTTGAATTATTATTATTATTATTATTATTATTATTATTATTATTATTATTATTATTATTATTATTAATGGTCGATCTAATTCAATTTTTAAGTGCAAATTCGTGCTTCTGCTTGTTCATTTGTTAACTTTGTTAACCAGTGCATATAAAAAGACTGTAATAATACTTTCGCTTTATACTTGAGGGAGTACAATCCAGTGTAATTTTGTTATAAAACAAAACTGTTACTTAGTTCCCACTGACACACAGCTGTTTAGCAAAGTTGCTAGAATGTTTAAATTGAGTTACAATGTTGCTACAAGGTTGTGTGTTAGCGGCTTCTCAAAGACCGCATGAAGCATGTGAAGCTAGAGATCTAATACAAACAGGGATCCAATAATCACCAGTCTCCAATTATCGCCAGTCTCCAATATGCACCGGGTTTGCTGACAAATATTGTAAATAAACGCCAGAGACGTTTTATTGAAGTTTTACAGTATGTTTTAAATGAATAATGTGATTTAATAAAATACAGATTTATCTTTTTATATGCTGTTTTAATCAATAAGCTGAAGCAAATGTATAAATAGTCCTGATTGAAGTCTGTTTTCTAAACTGTATAAACTGTATTTTTTTTTTTTTTTTTTTTTAAACAGGATATGTCACCAAAGAGCTCTTCGTACCAGATGAAAAAGGACTGACAAGCCCTGTCCAAACTCCTGAGATATTCCTTGGCAGAGCCAAGGACAGCAGAGGACAAGGCGCCTTTGTTCCGTACCCATTTTTCCTGTGTGTGTGGTCCCACGAACGTTCAAAACTGTTTCTCCAAAGGTTTTTACAGAAACTCAGACTGTTTTCCAAAGCAGAAGCACAGCCGTCCCAGACGGAAGTGATGGGAAGCGTGCGAGCGAACCGCTACAACATTGTGTCGTCCGAGGAAGACGGGATGAAGCTGGCCACCATGGCGGTGCCCAATGGCTACGGCAACAGCAAGGGTAAAGTGCACACCAGGCACCAGAGCCACAGCCGCTTCGTCAAGAAGGATGGCCACTGCAATGTGCAGTTTGTTAACGTGAGTGAGAAGAAACAGCGCTATCTGGCTGACATCTTCACCACCTGCGTGGACATTCGCTGGCGCTGGATGCTGGTTATCTTCTGCCTTGGCTTCGTGCTCTCCTGGCTCTTCTTTGGCTGCGTCTTCTGGCTGGTGGCTCTTCTCCATGGTGACCTGGATGCCGGGGTCCCAAAGCCCTGTGTCTCTCAGGTCAGCAGCTTCACAGCGGCTTTCCTCTTCTCCATCGAGACGCAGACCACCATTGGGTACGGCTTCCGCTACGTGACGGATGAGTGCCCCATCGCCGTCTTCATGGTGGTGTTCCAGAGCATCGTGGGTTGCATCATCGATGCCTTCATCATCGGGGCTGTCATGGCCAAGATGGCAAAGCCCAAGAAGAGGAACGAGACACTGATCTTCAGCCACAATGCAACGGTGGCCATGCGAGACAACAAACTCTGCCTGATGTGGCGCGTGGGCAACCTGCGTAAGAGCCACCTGGTGGAGGCCCATGTGCGGGCGCAGCTCCTCAAGTCCCGGACCACAGCTGAGGGGGAGTACATCCCTCTTGACCAGATTGACATTGATGTGGGCTTTGACAGCGGCATTGACCGTATCTTTCTGGTGTCGCCAATCACCATCGTGCACGAGATCAATGAGGACAGCCCCTTCTATGACATGAGCAAACAGGAACTGGACAACTCTGAGTTTGAGATTGTGGTCATCTTGGAAGGCATGGTGGAAGCCACTGCCATGACCACCCAGTGCCGCAGTTCCTATCTGGCCAGTGAGATCCTCTGGGGTCACCGCTTTGACCCAGTGCTCTTCGAGGAAAAGAACTACTACAAAGTGGACTACTCACGCTTTCACAAAACCTATGAGGTGCCTAGCACGCCCCTGTGCAGTGCCAGGGACCTCGCGGAGAAGAAGTACATCCTTTCCCATGCCAATTCCTTCTGTTATGAGAATGAGGTGGCGCTTTTGAGCAAGGAGGAGATGGGGGACATTGGGGGCAGCTTGGGGCTGGAAGGCACCAGCACAGACACAAACTCTGACATTGACCACACTCAGGCTACTGTGCCTCTGGAGCCTAGACCTTTGAGACGAGAGTCAGAAATATGACTGTATGACCTTTGGAAAAAAATTGAAAAGAAATATGTTCAAAGGCACATTGAGCTGAACTGGACCCAAAAACAAAATCAGATTTCAGCTGATGGTACTGCTTCGTGGCTTGGTTTGAGGACTTGAAATAGGAAAGGAAAGACACACAGACAGAAAGTTACAGGCTCATGTGATGAATATGAACACAGCTGTTCTTTAAGCACAGCAAACTTGTATTTATTTGTATACAAAGGAAATAATTATGCTTCTGTGTGTAACTTAGGGGAGTGGTTGATAAGGGACAAGGTTAAGGATAAGGGACAGAGAGAAGTGTGTGATTTAATTTTTTTTTTTTTTTTATAAAACTTGAAAAAGGCAGGCATGTCTCTTTGGTTATCTGTCGAGCCTAATTTAAAGCAGGACAAGACGGGTCAAGTAGCATGACACCAAGTATATCAGCCTTACATTTTTAATGCTGCTATCAAAATAAAACACAACTTGTAAAAAAATGCATATATTAATAACATAGTGAAGGCGGATTACGATAGATAATTTATCTGCAAATATGTGTAAAGTAAATTATAAAACCACTGTGTATGGGAATTAATGGATCGAAAGCTACTTCATATATGATTAGCTCCCTATTTCAGTTCCAGCTCATACCAGAGAAATTGTGTGATTTGCACATGGGATTTCCGGAGTACTAAGAGGTTCACTGGCGCCAGGTTAGAGCACTTACTGCACTCCTTTGTTTTTAGGTCAGATTGCTGCTGTACTAAGTAAGACCTTTTTAAAGTAGGCTGAGGACTTTCTTCCACACTCTGAAAGGGAACTCTAGGTCTTGCACCTGTTCCTTCCCATCAGCTGACTCCTGCTGAGGGCCGGAGTATTGGTGGGGGGTAATGAAGGGTCACATGTCTAGCAAAGCTGAGTGCATAACTTCTCCCTAGACTTAGACTTGGTATGTTGCAAGAAAAAAAAAAAAACACTGCCAGAGCATTAGAATGTATTTGTATTATTATTAAATATTATTAGTAAGTAGTATTATCTGGCCACGAATTAGGGCAGCATAGCACACGGATATAGCAGAGCTATAGTATGGTGTTGTTGAATGGCGTGGTATAAAATATCAATAGCTGTGCTATTGTTCATATTGAATCCAGGCCTAAATCTAGTTTTAGAAAACTTCCCACCAAGTTTCCCCTGGCGGTGAGCTGGTCTCTTGCCACAGAGGTGTGCTTGGTTGCTTAGGAACAGGGAGATTGACAGTCCCATTTGTATTAGTCTTGGGGGGGGGGGGGGGGGGGGGGGGGGGGGCTTGTGCAGCTCCAGGCTTCAAACAGATGGTAGGCCAGAAAGCAATACACAGTTCAGAGTAGGAGGGGCAAACATATACGAGAGTGTATGCTACTGAACCCATGTTTTTCTTGTCTCAAAGTGTAGCATCTTTTTGCAACATGAGCCTCCAACCCAGTCTCCGACTTCCTCTCTAAATAAGACAGCGGAATGCTGGAAACACAAAGCAGTGTTTTCAAATATTATAGCCTGCCTGGCCGAGTTGGTTGGTTGGTTGGGTGCCTCTTTTAGAAGACAATCCCACTAGTGGCATTACAGAGGACTGTCTGAGCTGGGTAGAAGTAATAATGAGAGTGTGTCTGCATCTGGGCAACAAATCGAAGCCGGGAAGCAGATCTAGGGAATTGATCAGGAGAACTTGAATTCAGCTTTCTCGAGAAAGTGAATGTTAAAAAGTGCTGCTACGTTGTATATTGATAGGATAACAAATGATTAAAGCCAAAGAGTATTCATTGTCTCAGACGTAATATTTTATTTTAACAAAACCTAACACCAATGATAGAAACAAACTAAAATATTAGGAGACTTTTTCTATGTTTTGTTGGGAGAATGTAAAACGAACTAGAAATAATAATAAAAAAAAAAAAAAACATGACAAGAGTTTCAAATGGTGCACATTATTTTTAAAAGGAGAAAAGACACATTTATCAGAAACACTATGTTTGTCAAATGATGTACATGTATAAAGTTGATCAAATATTTTCATATTTATAGCCAAATGTAAAGGATTTCTCTAAGATATAAACGGCAAAGGGTTGTGCTCTATTGCTGCAGGTTAGCACACTTATTACCTGTCCATGTCAAGACTTTTAGGGTTCCTAGTGCTTTATTTATTATTTAAGCATGATATTGTTACGATTAAAGCAATCTTTGTTGGAACAGCCTTGTCAAAAGAGCAGGTAATCGCAATGCAAACCCCCACACAAAGTGCATTGCATGTCTGCCTGTCCTTTGTCTTGTGACAGGGCTGGCTTGCAGAAGGCATTGTTTTAAATTTACAATACGATGCTGGCTGATGGAGTGGCATGTATTATCATTATAATTATTTGAGATTTTATTATAACATGCATTTCAAAACCCAATTCGAAAATATGAGCCCCGGTGACTGCACAAAATCAGCCTTGTGCTTTCATTGGGAAGTCTCTACACACAAGTCCCGCTTCTGCCAATACTTCAAATATGTTGTATACATACATTGTAATATATAGTTCATCTAAAACAATGATAGGGACTGCTTCATATTAGGAAACACATCTTTCATACATACTGTATGTAATATGTATTGGGTTCCATATGCTTCAGTTAAGGACAGCTATACAAGTTGGTTCTTTGAAAAGCTGCAACTCTCTCCAGCATAAGGAAAAATGATTGCCTGGTATTTCCTTTAACATTAGGTTTTTGTGAGTATGACAAGGTTGAAAGTCAAAAGTACTGTAATGTATTTTCTAAGTGGTTTCTGTCAGCCATAGGTTCCATGCAGAACGGTTGCTTTTCTTTGCGATTCTCTTGACTTGTATCAACGATTTGAAGCCTCAGCAGCACTGCATCCCTTCCCTTTTTCCTGTAGATATCTCCTTTCATTTGTAGCCTTTTGTATCAGAGTCTTCCTATTTTACTGCAAAATCAATGGAATGTACAGATTTTTTTTATTATTATTATTATTATTATTATTTATTATTATTATTATTATTATTGGTGTTGTTGTTATTGTATGTTTTATTTTATTATTTTTAAATAAAACCGTGATTAATTATTACAAACGCTTCTTTTGTTTTATAATGTGCTCACAAGGCTTTGAACTGTGAAAAAAAAAAATGCGTGAAATTATAAAATGACTATCCTGGCTCTCAACTAATCCACTTTCCTTACACCAGCTTTTAGAATAAGATTACTTACAAAGACAATCAGGTGCCAGCAACAGAGGAAGTCAGGACAGATACAGCTGCTGTGAATCTGTTTATATCGGCAATGTGAAACTCAGTTTTACCAAGGGTCAGATTCTCAATGTTATTTTTCTTCTTGAATGAAGAGCTGGCGCTCCAAACTCACAACTGGCTCTTTAAAAGACGGTGTGAGCCTGAGTATGACCCAGTGAATATATATACACGTGTACGTGACTCGTCATTTTTCTAAGTTCAGCGTGGCCATACAGCAGTCTACAGAGGCTATTACTGTGATGCTTCAGTAAAGAGTTTGGCAGGCCTATTGTTTTTCTGTCCCAATGATGTACTGTATTATATTCTAGCTTTCTTTTTTAACTGTTGATCTATTAATACTTGCAGCTGTAGAAATACAGGAAGGGGTTGAAGTGAATTCAATTTGAAAAAACAACTCTCCGCCACCTTTTTAGCCACGACAAATGCAGTGATGATCTGAAGAGCTCTGATAGAAGTGGCTGGATGCTGTCAGGAGGTAGGCTATATTAATCAGCAATTTAGAAACAGTGTTGACGTCAATTGTCTACATTTGTCAGAGCTCCTTCTCTCGGCTGCCAAGCTCCCTTTGTGGGCCAAACTCATACTGGAGGAAGTTTGTGCAGCCTCAATAATCCCCAGGCCAAACCTGCTATATTCATAAAGGGGTCATAACACCCTTTAAAAACAATCAACTCCTCTCAAAAAGTTCATGATTTATTTTTCCAGAATTTGTTTCAATCTTGATTCAGATGAATCCAGTGTACCCACCCACCTATGAACTCACTTCCTCTTCAACAGGCTGTATGCATGGTAGGATAGATTGCTTCCCTGGGTGTATTCATTGATCACCCCTGTCCTTTACTCTCTGCTTTAGGTATGTCACATTTTCACATGGGGAAAGCTCTATGGACTTACTAGAATCCTTTACAAATGTATGTTGAACAATGAGCATAGTGATAATCATTTCTAAAAATACATAGACGGGTGATAAAAATCAGAATCAGCCTTTAATAACTTTTACAGACCACATTAAAACAGGTTTATTGTGTCTGCCCATCTGTGTTCACATTCAGCACGGTCAAATTCACTGGAAGCTGTCGAACGGATTAGATTTCTGCTAATTTAAAAAATGACGTTGATCTGAAAACAGCCTAGAATCGCGATGAACTGTTTCCAAAATTTAAAACCAAAGCAAAACTCTTAAGCAGTGCTTGCTAAAGATTCACGGCAAGGGCATCCAAAACCTGCTGATAAACCAAGTAAGAAGAAGACTGTTTATCTGAATATTTAGCAGAATTTTGTATCTGTTCAAAATAACTCAGAGACACAAGTCGTAAAATGTTTCTGTAAAATAATACCTTGCTTAGCAGAGACTGCTGAAGAGACGTGACACAAACCAGCCCACCCCATCTCCATCGACATTGAATCACAGAACATCCTCACGGCCTCTTCTCATTACAGGTTACAAGCTAATGCACAACTTGGCTTTTGACTAAATGCCTAAAAAGGTTCCACTTGAGTTCTAGATTGTGTTTTTTAACAGATTAACAGAGGGGGGGGTGGGGTGGGGGGGGTGAGAAAAGGAGATCATGAAATGATAAATGTAACTAGGAAAGTATCATTTACAGCTAACCTTTATATATATATATACCACAAAAGTGTGTAGACATTGTATTCACTGAGAAAGGCATTTCATCTTGATCTGCAATATAATTGTATGATTTGCTTTTTTTTTTTTTACTGTACTGCAAAGACTAAATACCACCATCATAAAACTCAAAACCTGCTCTGCTGTGGAGTTCTTGTCATTGAGTTTCCTTTGTAATCAGTGATGCTAATATCTGGATGAATAAATTACCACTGGGATTAACACCAGTGGGATTGCTATAGAGATAAGGCAGTGAAACTTGTATCTACTGTTGTATAGATCATTAAAGTGGACCCCTTTATGTAATACATCCTTTGTTGTATGGGTATTAGATACACAAACTAGTTATGTGGGCACAGTTTATATTTGTGTTTTACCATGCTTTCACTGTGCTTTATTACACTTTGCTATGCTTTTACATTGCTTTTACGCTGGAAAAAAGGCAAGCTGTACTCTTCCTATGTGGGTATTCTAACCTTTTTGTGGACGTGAGAGGTAGTAGCAGTCATGCTGGGTCATCAGTACTGTGTCACATAAACCAGAGAGTGCAGCTTTGTGAGAGTAGACAGAGAGTAGACAGTCATGAAGCATCAAGGTTTCCTGGACTTTGACTACACGGCATACTGTTTCCCTTGTTACTGTAAAAGACAGTGTGTTTACGACAAGTTCTTTCATTTTAACAGCTGTGGTTTTTTATTTGCTAAAAAAATAAACAAAAGTGGTTGAAAACTGAAGCCAAATAAATAGCTGTGAAACTGGTTTCATCACAGTGTAATTTTCCAATTGTGATCGGTGACTGACTAAAGGAAGGAGCAAACATCTCAGCAAAGTTTTAAATTACAGAAAAAAAGAAGCTGAAAACAAATCATACCAATGTCAGTGTCTTTTTTTTGTTGCTTTTTAATAATAATAATAATAATAATAATAATAATAATAATAATAATAATAATAATATAATGAATATATATATATATATATATATATATATATATATATATATATATATATATATATATATATATATATATATATATATATATATGAATACTAAGATATAGATATATAACGATTAGAATATATTATAATTAATGGATCGTCTGGTGTCGTGATGGACGTCACCTTTACATGACCTAAGGGTTGAAATCACCAGGACTATCCATCTCCTCCATCACAATTTTTTTTCAGTTCATCAAAATAACTTCACATATCACTTCACGTGTATAGTGAAGTGATTATTATTATATTATTATTATTATTATTATTATTATTATTATTATTATTATTATTGATAATGATGTCAGTGAAATGTAAATAAACATGGTCTGATACCTACTGGTTATTTGATGAATATACATCCAATTAAAAAAAAAAAAAAAAAAAAAAAAAAAAAAAAACGTTTTTGTAACAGGCTCACGATCTGAACACAGGTTGTTGAGAGCTTTACAAGTGAAATTAAAGATTTTAGGGAATTATTTATTTGCGAGCGTATATTACTGTATTACTTTAAACAGTAGCAACAGGCTGCAGGGTCACAATCGCAAGATGGGGCCATTTCAGCACAGCAAATAAGGCCTCAAGAGGTTTTTCCACATTATCCAATTAAATCTAGTTTCCACAGTAGTGTGTCAACAGAACTCCTTACTGTACCTGATGAGCACTGAAGCTTAGTAACAGTATGGTAACACACAGCAACTGCACTGGCTAAGCATGAGAATAACAGGAATATATAACAGTGCCAATTCAAAGGTAAACCTTTACATTAAGTGATGCACTGCCTTTATGGATTCGGAACGCTGTCGATGAAATGCGGCTCTTTTGCATAGTGGTTAAGACACTCGTTTGCGAGGTAGCCTGTACACACCCATCTTCTGCCCTGTTACATAGGGGACACTCAGTTTAAAAACTTGATCACAAACTTTAACATATTATGATTACAGAAGCGAATTAAACATAAACGAAGATTCCCACTTCAGTCTTTTCTAGGGGCTAGCTGTAGGAAATGAAGAGAAGACTTGGAATCCAGCTTCACTGTACCATTCTGCTGTTACACTCAGCCAAAAGTCTTGACCCATTGACCAGTGGATGACCTGGGCTTGCACACATTGGATCCCAGCAGTGCCGACAACACATTTCCAGATAGGAATGGAGGTATGAGCACTCAAACTGTGCTCCTGGTTATAAAACCTCTTCTTTACCCAATAGACCACACAGCCTCCTGCATGAAGCTCATGATGGGAATGACAGTGAGGGCAGGTCTGTAGGGAGTCTGGCAGAAATAAGCAGGAAAATACTGTACGCTGAAAATACCAACACTTTAGTTTAGGGATACGTTTATTAATCAAGCTATTAAAAGTCATAGATCATGATAACACTGAAATGGAAACGCTGAATTGCAATCCGCTTATATAATTTATTATACAAGCTCAATTGGAACCTTTGTATAAATAAGGGTTGGTTATTCAGGTTTAGTAACCCCAACCAAAACAGGAAACCAAAATAGAAAAAATCAAATCATTTCAAGAAATTCTGTAGTTATCCAGCAAGAGACATGATTGTTTGGTACCCTTATAAAAGTTCCCCGCTGTATTTTTGCAGTATTCCCATGCTTTTCCCATGGTTATATTGTGGCTTTACCATAGTTTACCCTGGTGTTCCATGTTTGCTTTCCCATGCCTTGCTGGTCTTTACCCTGCTTACCAATGCTTCACCATGTTTTCACTACACTTTTAATAGGATACACTTTTATAAAGTTACTGAAAGAGAAAAGTAAAATATGATAACAAAAAGTATTCAAGAACTTATTTTTGCCACCTAAAAACCCTAGAAAACCCTTGCTGTAGTCATTTGTATTTACTTCCCAAAATACAGAAACAAAACAATTCAGGTTATCTCATAGTATCAGCCTGTTCCTGTTTGTAATCTCCAAATTTCTTGATGATATCTTCAAACCCATTGTTGAATCGCTGCCTACATATGTACACATTTTCTACAAATATTGAACAATTTCCAAGAACATTGACACTGTGATAATCCTATTCTGTTTACAGTGGACATTAACCACCTCTACACTGTTATCCCCAACAGTGAAGGTTTAATAGCTTTAAAACGCTTCCTTGATGAATGGAGAGTGAAGGAGCCCCCAACAGATATCATTTTGAGACTAGCTGAACATGTGCTCACTTTTAATTGTTTTTCTTTTAATGGAAATTTTTACACTCAAGTAAGAGGTGTCAGCATGGGAAACAAAATGGGACAATCCTATGCCTGCCTTTTTGTAGGATCATTTGAGAACACATTTTTGCAGCAATACAATGGTAACACACCGAAACTCTTATGAAGATTTGAAACAGTTCATTCAGTCAGCATCAAATTCCCACCCAGCTTTAGAATACACATGGGACACCTCAGAGACCTACCGACTCTGTTTCATATCTACAATATGACTCCTCACACCCAAACACGACTCAATTCCCTGTTCCTAACTTTTAAGACTCAGACGTATTTGCAGTGATGATCAAGATGTTTTCATTAAAATTGAGGAAATGTGTGGTTTTTGCAAATTGCGGTTTTCCTGACAAGATCATCAACAGTGTTAAATCCCATGTTTCGATTTTAGACAGAAGGCATGCTTTACATACCACGAAAAAAACCACAGTGAACAGAATTCCTCTAGTCGTCACTTACCGTCCCACCAGCAGAGAACTTTCTATTCTGGCATCATCTGAACATCATCCTCAGAATATTTGAAAAACAAGTTTACTGCACTGTGTTTACTTTTCTTTCTACACAGCTGAAGAAGGGCTTTTGCCCAAAACATCCTGAAATAAAGATTTTTTAATAATTTAAACTTTTTTGTGTACATTAATTTTAATTATATTTTATTTTTGACGTCATAAATAATTTTTATACTGTCACAGAAACCAGAGATGGAAATATTTTCCTGTAACTCACTGAGGAGGCCCTTCTATTATTTTTTCTAATACATGGATCTCACATTTCTGTACTGTCGGTGTTGAGTGATTGAAAACGAAACATTTTGTGTTTGAATTGAAAGTGATGGTCTCGAGGAGTCGAATGGGTCAAAGTATATATATATATATATATATATATATATATATATATATATATATATATATAGAGATATAGAGAGAGAGAGAGAGAGAGAGAGAGAGAGAGAGAGAGAGAGAGAGAGAGAGAGAGAGAGAGAGAGAGAGAGAGAGAGCCAGCTGCCCAATGTTTTCGAAATGTTATACATATCTCTCTCAAGGGAGCATGTGTTTTAATTAAAACATTGGAGGTATTTAGAGGTAGAATTGTAAAAATACATAAATAAATAATATGGTTTAACACAGTAAGGCATGCTAAATGCATAGAACAGACATGGGAAAATGGGTTCCAGGTGAGCTTGTTTGTAAACACAATGCAGCCCTAGGCATTTACCACAGCACTTATTACAGCCCTTCAGAATCCATCAGAAACACATGCAAAGAACAACAGGAGCTATTTTTAAGTAACAGTGCATTTGCATATCATGCTAACTCTGTGAGCTCTTGATGTGTGGGATCCAGCACACAGCAGAGCCAAACACGTTCCGCTGCTATACAGTTTCTGGGAATCGCAAAGAATAAAGAATCACGTTTTCCGGTCTCACCATTTTAATATTTCGTTTATTTATTGAATTATTAACTGAAACACTCACTAGGAAAAGCACATTAGAGCTTTTCTTCCTGTTGACAAAGGAAATTGTCTTTTCACATTGTTAACCACACTCAGTAGCAAAAGGTAACAGTTTCCACAACCCGGTCAACAGTAAATACTATCCAGTAAAACCAACCCACTGTTCAGTGCATATGGATTTCACTGAGGCTTGAGCCTTTGTGACAGTTTGCCTGTTTTACTTTTTTCAATGGCTTTCAGCACCCCCACTTTAAAAATCATTCCAGTGCCACTCCAGTTACCATTTTAAATCAACTGTATGATAGCTTAAGACCACCCATTGATACAGACCACTTATAAATGGTCTCTTATATGACTGTTTAAGCATGTTTCTTGCTGTAAAAGTTTTTATATATTTATTCTGGGAGAGGGGAGATGGGGAGGGAGAGGTTAGGGGGCTTCTTTATCTGAACCCCTTTCTGCAGTTAGGGCGGCATTACACTGGCATTACCCCGAGATACTGGGAGCCGATCGCTCGGCCCGACCTTCACCACACCAAGCCTGCTCTAATGAAGTGCTGTCACCCGATCAGGACTGAGGAATGTTCCATACCGCACATCTTCCCTTGGAGGAGGACTTCAAAGCAGGCTTGGGTCCAGATTGCAGCCTGATAGCTCCCTCTGGGTGTCCCTTTTCCGGAGATGAAACACTGCCATGTCCTTCTTCCTTCCCCTTCACATTAGAAGCCATTAGGATCTAGATTTCATTAAGACAGCTGGCTCTTCAATTACAAACCATTTACAGTACATTTACTATGCATGATATTTGAAAGCGTATTCCCCCCATGGTTTGCCTAACTGAGATCCCAGTCTATTCCTTTCCGTTCTTCTAACTTTTTATTGACAAATTCTATGAGATCCGTTGTTTTATCCATTGTGACTGTAACATTCTTTTATCTATAACTTTGAATGATTCAATCAGAATATACTATAAGCAACTACCATATGTCAAGAAGACAAAAGCGTTTCAGCTAGTGCCTTATTTAGTGCAACTCTGTGTACTGCCTTGGTTTCTTATTGTTTTTCCTTATGGTTGAAACTTGCAACAGAGAGATTCTGAATGTCACTCGCACAGCTTATAAACACATCAACAATGGACCTACTTTGCTGTATTCATGTCACAGGTGTTTCCAATTTATATTTTTAGACCCTGTAGGTCTTTTGTAGGACTACGTGTTCCACAAGCTGTGACTGTAGGTCACAGCAATCGACTTGTTCAAGGTACTGACACTGTCTTTAGCATTCCACTTCCCCACACTACAGCAGTATGTCAACCAGGACAGGGCCAACTCAGAAACAAGCATGCCTGCTCCCAGTCCCTGAAGTGATATCTTCACTTCCTTCATCTGCTACTTGGCCCTAGCCTCAGGTTACTTAATAATATTGTGCTACACATGTGGTTTGCAATGTTTTTACCAGACAGGCGATACAGTATATTTCTAACTCTAGGTAGTGCTGTATTTAAAGTTATATTATTATCATCAATGTAATTACAAACGAACTAACACCTGGTTTGCTACTAGATTCTATAATTAGCTTTGAATTCGAATGGTAACTCGAGAGTGTTCTTGGTACAGTCATAATACACACCTGAGATCACAGGGCTAGCAATCCTGCCTTCCACACAGTCTGCCACTGCAAGGCTTGGTTATTTAATTGGGTTCAGTCCCAATAAACAACAGGCAGTCCAATGTAAATGTGTTTATTAACTCTCCTATTATGTTCAGAATTTGGGATAGTCTGTTCTGTTACAGGTTGACCCAGTGCAATTTCAAACAAATTTAAACAGCCTTGAATTGAGCTGCTTTTTTGTTGTTTTATTTTATTTTTTAATTGCATCATAAGATTATATAACATAGAAATCAACATTGTATTGTACCCTAGTATTTGGAGAAGGGAATGAACGAAGCTTGAGCACAGTATATAATTTTATGTAAAACAATAATTCTTGAGGTGGTAATAATTATGGTACATCATTTTCAATAACATTTCATTATAAATGTCCCAATATATAAATAGGTCATTAAGTGTTGGAGGTAGTTGTGACAAAACAAAATTAAAACATTTCTGTCCAGGATGAGTTATATAAAGAACACTCCTGCCTGGGATGAATGATATTTTGGTATTTTCAGACACATCAGGGGATGATTCATGTTAATCCGCATCATCATCATTATTCTCTTCAGTTTCTTCTACTTCCTCTTCCACTTCACTGTCTCCATCCAGCTCTGATAAAACGTCACTTGAAGCTGCTCTTTTTTCATTACAAAAGACATCAACATTTTGTAAGCATGTTGATATGTGCTCATGTCACTGTTTGCGGTATTAATTAGCATGAACTATATTATCAGAATCATCTGTGTGTATAAATGCATGCCAACGCACAATGCAGAAAAGGAGTTTGCCCTTTGAACTGATCCGTAAGAACCCATTTCAAATTGCCTTGATTAAAAGCACTGACAGGGAGGAAATCCCTTCCCTACCACCAGGCACCTGAACTGGGGAATGTGTTGCCACGGGAAGTGAAACGAGCGATGTCCGTTCTCATCCTTTTGGAGATTAACGTTCTGTATTATGACTTGCAGAAATCAACCAACTATTTAAAGCAAGTGATAAGTTTGCCCTCATTTTCGACTTAATAAAATAGTTGTTTTTGTCTGTCGTTTTATTAACAAAATTGTTTCAGTACTACTGTACTACTCTGTAATATATATTCTGTATATAGATTATCATATCAAGCCCTGTATGGTACAATGAAAGTGGATAAAGAATAATATTGCTAATTGTAATGTGTTGTCATTTACATTTAGAACATAAGAACATAAGAACATAAGAAAGTTTACAAACGAGAGGAGGCCATTCGGCCCATCTTGCTCGTTTGGTTGTTAGTAGCTTATTGATCCCAAAATCTCATCAAGCAGCTTCTTGAAGGATCCCAGGGTGTCACCTTCAACAACATTACTGGGGAGTTGATTCCAGACCCTCACAATTCTCTGTGTAAAAAAGTGTCTCCTATTTTCTGTTCTGAATGCCCCTTTGTCTAAACTCCATTTGTGACCCCTGGTCCTTGTTTCTTTTTTCAGGCTGAAAAAGTCCCTTGGGTCGACACTGTCAATACCTTTTAGAATTTTGAATGCTTGAATTAGGTCGCCACGTAGTCTTCTTTGTTCAAGACTGAACAGATTCAATTCTTTTAGCCTGTCTGCATATGACATGCCTTTTAAGCCCGGAATAATTCTGGTCGCTCTTCTTTGCACTCTTTCTAGAGCAGCAATATCTTTTTTATAGCGAGGTGACCAGAACTGCACAAGTACACTTTGTGTGACCAGATACACACAAAGACACAAAGACATTTCAGAGGGCTGCAACACATCAGTATCAAGGCTGACTCTAGATTATAAATTCCAATTGTTTAGTCATGGATGAAAATGAAAGACAAGGAACATACTGCAACTTTGTAAATGATTTGAAAGTTTTCCTTTTGTGTTGACGTGTCTGCTTTTTCCATTTCTGATGGCATATTCTTCAAAATGGAGTGCATTAGAGGAATGAAAAAAATGTAAATGATTAAAAAAAAATGAATAAAACTTCCTTCTGGCATTCCGGTCTGTCACAGGAATTATTAATAAGGCAATCAGGAAGACCAGGAGCAACACATTGTGCCATCTGACTTTTCAGTCCTCTACTTGAATCTCACAGTAAAACATCTTGTACTGATGTTTGTGAATGAAAGGTATCAGTTTTAATGCTCTTAGTGTTCATATTTACTCATTAAGCTAGTCTGTATATCATAAGCTCTAATACAATGTAAATGCTTGTCCTCACAGATGAATAATACATATATGCCTGGGTTACAGATTATCCATTAAATGCATCAAGTGAAATGACAGGAAGTTAAACCAGCTGAACCGGTTGTTCTTGATTAAAATAACAGAAGGAAATTGTCAATGCCACTCGAAGCTCTTGTCACTCTGGGGGACTGTGTGAAGAATCCTTTATACAATTCAATAATCATTCACAAACTGCTTTATAATCGTGGTAAAACCAATTTGTTGTTTTTTACAAAAACCCTTAAAAAAACAGAACCAGGTGGCTTCAGTTTTGCATAGAAAAGTTCAGTTTCTGAACAGTCAATAACAGACACCCCCTGTGGAGCAATTGGATTGAAAGCTGAAGCCACTAAATATTAGACCTACATTACTGCTAGTTAAAAGATGTTTTGGATTCCCCAGTGTATTTGTATTACAGTTCTAATTTTGTGAGTTGAGCAATAATAAAACTGCCCTTGCAGCTGATGCAAATGGCAAATCCCTGAGGGGCAGTGAGCACAGAGCCAGCCCATAGCTGGGTGCTATTTATTGAGAGTGTGACTTCGGAGCATTATTCTATCAGCACTCTCTAGCAATGTATCGGTAGCATGTTGCCTGCCACAGCATCCCTGATCGGATGCCCCTCTCCACACAGAGCACTTGTTAGCCAGACTGGAAAAATCAATAGAGTTTTCCATGCTGCAAACCAAGCTCTGCTCAATCCCTCTCAATACAGGAATTTGCAACGCTCCTGGCGTGTCGCTAGGGCATTTAAGGGGGATTGTGAATGTCACTAAACCGGCCAGCAAGCATGCCAATGATACCTTCTTTATGATATTGTTTGCATAGTTTTACATTATAAAAATGTTTAATTTCTAAATATTTGATGTTGATGACATGCCGAGGGCCAGTATAATGAACAGGAGGCTTTGAAGACAATCTCTTTTTGTGTATGTCAGTCAAGGATAGATAACATAGACCACCAACTGTGAATGATACCTAAATACTGTGTCTGCTAATACCTACAAAGAAGTACATACAACATGCTTTATTACAGTTTTAAACTACATGGCATGACTCCTTTCTCTCTATCTCTGTCTCATGTTGATTCTCCTCCTCTATGTCTCTCATGAAACAACTGGAGGAACGATCTGTGGTATATTTTGTGCTTTGCTAAATGGCATGGAGGGAGTCAATATACTGTACTTTATGCACGGAACCACCGGCGATCATATTAAAGTGACATCACAGCTCTGAAATACTGTGAATTTGTATTATTCCCAGTGTAAAGGGAATATGATGATATCCTTCAGTCCAGTAATTCACAAATACAGCACCTGTTCAGACCATGCTCATGTGACCTTGATCAAGCAATCCCCCCAGCTGCTGTCAGAAGCAGGAGTCATTACCACATTTATAGCTGGCCCAGGACATAAAAACTTAAACCCGTTAACAGCCTGCAATGAAACAAGAAGCATGTGCACAGTACACCATATACCCTTATGTGTCTATCTATACTGCAATTACTGAATGTATTACAGTGTTCATAATTAGCCCTGGCTCTTCATATAGGCAGTTCAGTGGAAAATCTCATTCCAAGGAAAGCTGCATTTTAAGAATGCAATTTTCCACTAAATTGCCCATCCCTAAGAGCCAGGATTATACAAGAATGGCGTTCTATTTAAAAAAAATAGCAGTCTGCGAAATTGGACTACACTGATATTGTATTGACCTGTCACCCAATAATAATACTGGTATGTGGGAAAATAAAAGGTTGATATTTTCCTTATATTAAATGCTTTTTTGTGAGTGTTTTTTTTGTATATAATCATCAGTAGTATCACAAGATGAATCATCATCTCATTAATATATTATTAATTATTATTATTATTATTATTATTATTATTATTATTATTATTATTATTATTATTATTATTATTATTATTAATAATATAATAATAATAATAATAATTAATTAAATAATTAATTAATTAATTAATTAATAAAAATAATTCATAATTAATCAATCAATCATCAACATCCTATTTGTACTGACCATGTAATATTTAAAATACTACAGATGGTACATCACTTCAACGTGACAAGAAAAGCCCTCTCTTTGTATTTATTGGTCCACGTTGTACAGAGTTTCCCTATCAGAAAAAAATACATACAAAGCGGTGTCATTCACCTGTCCTGCGGTTTAAGTAAAACAGGATGGCACTGCATGATTTAAGTAAAGTGACTTCATCTACTTTCAGCAAAGACAGCATGACAGACAGGGGATTTGTTTTGTGTGAAGAGAGCAACCAACAGCCCCTTTATAAAAGCATTGTTTTCAATAATGAAAATTAATATTTAGGTTTGCTTAACACTATCTGGCTGAACTTTGTGTCACACAATTTAAACAATTCAAACATTATACCATTCAAATGCAATTCATTCTGAATTGTACAGTGGCTCACTGAGGACAAATTCAAATGAAAATTTCTTATGTCAAGATCACGAGATAAAGCACCGAGATCCTGAAATAACTGATCTTGTGATCTCGACATAACACATTTCTATTTGTGTTTCTTCCACTGTCCTTAACGAGCCACTGTAGAATTGAGAAAGAAAGAAAGAAAAAAGAAAAAAAAATCTCAAAAATAAACTGAGAAACAGTCCCTCAACAGTAAACAAGGCTGATTTATATATAGCGCCACCTGCAGTCACCTTGGCTTTCTGGCTGTCACGAAGACTACATTAAAATTAAAGTTCTCACTTGAGGCACGCAAATATTTGAACCCTGGCCGTCAAGTCGTCTAACAGTAGTTGGTTCTCAGGTCACTTCCAGTTATTCCCTTAATGAAATGTAATAGCCAGCCATGTGGTTGATCCACACCTATGAATATCATGGCTGAAATGTAAGATTCCCATATGGAAAAGTCTATACCATTATCTAACCCATGTGTTTCTTGATTAGCTGTTACATTCAGACTCATTTAAGACTTTCCTAACTTTCACTTTTCTTTAAAGTAGATGCATGCTCTTTTGAGTTTAAGGAAAAACAAAAAATTAGCTATTATGTGTTCTATTTAATCTTCTGAAATGAGATTTGTCTGCATTAAATAATTATACAGACAGACGTATGCATTTTAGGAACAGATATAGATTGTGTTTAAGCTCTATTTTAATGAAAGGAAAAATAGCTTAGAAAGTGCAAGGCTGAAATCCAGACCCGCAAATAGAGATTTTCTGAACCTAGTATGGTACCAGATATCATGTTTTAAAATGAAAATACATGCTCGCTAAAACAGGTTTCTTTCAAAAGTAGACCTTTGAGCCCTGGAAAATATTATATTGTTAGTTACATACATCCATATAGTGTGAAAAAAATTAATAACATATTGCTTTCTAATGCAGACTATCTGTCTGTTTTTAGTGGTGTTCATGTGTGGACAGTAGGCTTCAAAGTCACAAGCTAAACAATGAAATTCGTGCAAACAACCCCAACCACCATCACAAATGCCAAATATGTTGTGCAACTTGATGTGACAAAACACATGATTTTGTTCATTTAATAAAGAATTGCAGGAATGCGGTTATGGCCCTACAAATGACAAAATGAAAAATGTAAGAGTCAATAATAATGGATCTCTTGACGACAGATTAATCTATGAGACCAAGTTAAATATTTGCGTCTGAGGTTCATTTGTGACATTGAATGGCAGTTCCCAGCAAAGCCATCTGTAAAAGACAATAACACGATTGTGCAAACACAAATTGCAGTGTCTTATATTTTTGTTTTTATTTTATACAATGCACAATAAACCAAGAGGAACTGCATCTAGCAACACAGAGCAGCAAGAACAAATAAATCAATAAGAGTGATGACTGACAGCACATTTGATGTGGAGTGTCAGAGATTTGAGGGTTTAGAACCCAGGTCAGAACTGTCATCCACCAATCAGTATGCTGATTTAAAGAGCACTGCTAAATTCCAAATGGCTACAGAACATTCTGATGGAATAAATGCACAGTCTACCAGTTTCTGATCGCAGTGAAACCCTGATTCGAGAGCATTGTCAGTCGACCTTGTCTCACCTTCCTGATGCGGTCAAATTAACAGTACTTGAATTTAGCCGTGCTGATTGCTACAGTGCATATGCACACTTACACGACAGAATGAAATTAGAAAAATAAGTTTTCAGTCTCATGTGGGAAGGCGTAAAGTACAGATTAAGATGAACAAGCGTCTGCTCGGTGAGGTTCTGGGGAGGTTGTTCTTTCTTGATAATTGGATTGTTCCTGTTCCAGAAAGGAGATCTGGACAGAATTATCTTGATGCATTAACATTTATTTGTCTTCCCAGTGCAGTGTGGTGCAGAAGAGGCATGGATGGGTGTGTATCAGGGTGTTGCAGGGTGAGGCTCCCCTATCACATTATTAGTTGATTCTGGGTATTTCAGCAAGGTTGGGGTTATAATTCCCTGGCTCCCTTCATTCAGCCATGTGACAATGTGGCTGAGATGGATGAGACTGTGGTCTTTGATTAGCAGTGCAATTAAGCAATTAGGATTGAATCAATCCACCTGCAAAAGGCAGGTGATTATACGGTAAATGGCTGCAGTGAGGCACTCAGGAGTGAGGGCACAGACGGTGCTATTAAAATAGTTTCTTATCTTTAAAAAGATAATGTGACTTGTATTTGAATTGTTTTGTTTTGAAAAACTATAGGAAAAAAGCACATCCTGTTGCAATTTAAGCCCATGACCACCCAATCCATCTTATCACACAGGGTCACACCAACAACCACAAGCTTTACACCAACACACACTGGCACATGTACAATGGAGCAGCACGCTAATACTGTGCAACATGTTCTGCATGTATCACTCTACCTTTGTATTGTACTCTGGGATGCATTCATGTGTTTATATATATATATGTGTGTGTGTGTGTGTGTGTGTGTATATATATATATATATTACCTTTATTATTATTATTATTATTATTATTATTATTATTATTATTATTATTATTATTTATTTATTATTATTATTATTATTATTTTATTATTATTAGATCCCTTTTAGATTGACATCCACAGCTCCGCAGATCCCTTTTAGATTGACAGACAAGTCATCTCAGAATAAATCAAGGTAAGACAATTAAAGAAGACAGACTGACAGACACACATGCATACTCACACGCACACATACACGCACACGCACACGCACACGCCGTGACAGTATCTGGGCATAGCTGTGACGAGCAGTTCTGCATTCCTCTCAGTTCTGAGATGCTGGCATCGCTGGCAGCATTAGTGGTGATATTTAACCTGATAAGATACTGCAGGGTGATAACAGTGTTCCTAGCTGTCCTGCTCTGTCTCACAGATATTAGGTTACATTGTGCCCATACTGGCTGACAGGCTGACTAGGGGGCAGTAGGAAACAAATCTCCTGCCCAACTTTGCGCTTCTGCCAACCCCCATATCTAAATTAAATTATAAGAGTCCTATTGCACAGCAGTTTTACCCATTCCATGTTTTACTACCAGCTTGATTAGCCACAGTGTATAGCTAACAAGCTCAGCTTTGTCTTTTTAAACTCATAGCAAAACCAGGAATGGATCAGACTGCAATGTAATGGGAGTCTTATTTCCATTTTGTTAGATCTCTGAAGGATCTTTCACAGCTGTTTGGAATGACTGTGTTACAACGAAAGGGACACTAGATCAGCCCCCCAGATTGTATGTTCAGGTTTTGCACACTGTAAGTTTATATGTTAACATGTTGTGTTTCTCATTAAATGAGAGGTATCATCCAGTGCATTTTGAGCGATAGGACTGTGAAGTAATATTGTCTCTTATAATAACCTATTACACCTCACAAAAACTGAAACTGTAGCCAGGAATTACTATTAAACATAAAAATGAGTCGTTGCTTTACCTGCTGTAAATGATTACTGATATTGGTTAGGTCTCGACAGTTCTATATTACATTTTTCAAAGGTATTAATGGAATGCAAAAATAGAGTTTGAAAAGGAAGGTCCTAGTTGAAGAAGTGCCTTTAATCAAAGAATTGTTCATTACTGTTAAAGTTAAAAATGCGTCCCCAACTATGAAAGTGAGCAGCAAAATCTTTGGTCACACTCAGTAAAACATGATACTTGTGTTATAAAAGGTTTAGAGCATTAACTAGGATTTGAATGACACATTACTAAGGTAAAGTGGTAACAGATATTGGATCTGATATAAATTATTATAAACGATCTATAAACATGTTATTAATGATGCTATTAACAAGTATATAGTATGATTAGAAATAATTAGATTATTATTGTACTCTTTTGCCTTTTTTTGCTATTCTTTATAATTGCTAAAAAGAGATATAGTCTGTCTGCTTGCTTTTCAGGTCTGTTTGTCTTTCTATGCCTCTCTCTCTCTCTGTCTGTCTGTCTGTCTGTCTCACTAATTGTATGGGTCTGCTTTGTTTTTGCAATAAAGTTATTATACACTTTTGCCATAGTATTTTTAGCTATTGTTTGTAACCACGTATAACGAATCTCTAAACTAAAGTGTTAATTACCGTTAAAGTTTCATGTCCTGTTAATATTATAATTGTGTTGGATGTATGTTCTTATAACATTGTAATGGTTAAGCGTTTATGTTTTTGTCTGTTTATAACATCTTTTATGACACATTTATAGACACATTATTGGATATTATTAATATCTGATCCTTGAGGGTGTGTTAAAAGAATTGTCTGGAAAATCACCCTTATTCTGCAGACTGGTAGAACGTGACTCCACGTGCAGCAGTTATGGCGGGCGGACGTGAGCGGGCGAGCTGTGCTCTGGAGGGTACCAGGAATCTGCTTATTTGTCAGGTGACATGTTACCCGAAGCTGCCTGTGCCCCTCTGCCTACTATTATAAATCCAGCCTTCTATGTGACAGCTGTTTGCTTCGTGGTACTTGAGACGGGGGGAGTGTTGAAGGGGAGCAGCATTGGAAAACAACGGATGTGTTTTCCATCAACAGAGCTTGACATCCTGAGCATTGAAAGATAACATGTTTATTACGTGGTGTAGGATTCCTGCATTTAATGCCAACTGCATTTCGGCCACGGCTTATATATCCTATCATAAATCTGCAAATGTTCCTCAAACCCAAAGTGCCCAGCTCATCTGCCTGTCACTCTTAGATGGTCTTTATTTAAAGTGTTTGGTACGCTTGCTCTGCTGTAGTACAATGTCAAAGGGACACAGTGTGAATTGTAGAACACGTCGAATTAGTTAGTCAAAGCCAATTTTGTCATGTGGTTTTCAGTTGTCAATATTTTCCTTGTTCTTTTTATTATTGCAAACACTTTTATTTAAAGTAGAATCTAACAATTCAAACTGTTATGCATGAAATTAGCTATATTTTCTAAGTAACTAGAACATAATTCTTGGTGTTAAAAATAAACGCTATGGAAAAGTATTTCCTTCAATCGATAGTTGGGTTTATGTCAATCACAGAAAATAGCTGATTTAGTTTGCTGATTGTGCTGCTTTTGTTCTTTATAGTACTGTTCTTGGAACTGAACATAAACGGTTCCACCCAACAAAACACCCTTGGTTCTCCATCGTGGTCATGTCTTCAGATCTTTCCAGACAGAAGTGTTGTTTTTCAAGTGTATAGCTGCCAGAATGATTTTGAATCACAGCCTTCCCTTTGGGCAAATCTGTGTCATAGAATTAGTTGTTAGAATTGTAAACCTGTCAATGTGTCCTTGAAAGCAGCAGGACCAGGCGATCCCTCAGTCTGCAGCAATCCTGAAGGGACTGCAGAGTTCAGACATGTGGCTGTCCTGTTAAACAATGTCATTGGGAGTCCCATTGCACAGAGACTTTGGTCAAGTTCAGCCCATGGGGCTTTAATTGCTTGGTGTCAGTTGATTGAACAGGCCAAGGGAGGTGTGTGATGTCAGCAAAACTGTCCTCTCCAGATCAAAGGGCTTAATTAATTTCACTCAAATTACACATTTGCACACCTCCTCGAGCCAGATGGAAAAGTTAAAAGCAAAGATAAGCTTTAAACTTACATAAAAAAATACAAAACATAACCTTAAAACTGTAAAGGAACTATGAAAGCCGTGAATATAGAACTAATGGAAGGTAGGGAAAAACTCTAAAGAGCACTCCAATAGAAGGATGGTGTAAACTTGGATTTGAAGCTAATGGGATTTTGAAAGGGGCTATTAATGAGCTGGTCGGAGTTATGTTATTATGGGACTGTAGGCTGTTATTACCACAGCTGTCCCAGTGAAGTATTAACAGTCTAACTTTCATAAGAACCATCCATCACCAAAAACCTAAAATGCAATATTAATTCAACGGAATATGAATGTGAAGTGAAAACCGCAAGGCATAGTTGACACCGATACATTTTTAAATATGTTTGTAAATTCTTAATACAGTAGATGTATTATTAAGGCATTATATCAGCAGAAAGTTATAAACAATAATATAATTTAGAAATGGTTTGTAAAGGCTTAAAATACATATATGTGTTGTGGGGGGGGGGGGTCACCAATTTTACTGTGAGGTGCACAATTTTACAGTGTTGGTTTTTCGACATAAATAGCCCCACACTACTGTACAAATGCCATACAATGAATTTTAACATCTCTCTAGTGTGCCACTTTCATTTCAGTATGAATTACAGATAAATAGTCCACTTTTTTTCCAAGCACTGTGGCTCATGTGGATAGCAGACAGGTTAGGGCTAAATTTTTCTTCGGAGGGTGAAAAACAAATGAAAAAGGAAAACAACAGCTGCAGACATGTTCCAAACTGGCAGAAGGTCGGCCTGCGTTGGGAATCTGTCACCTCTGTACTTGTGGTCACGACTTGGCTACAATTATAAGATCGAGAACGCCCACTCGCAAAAACCTAATGGGCACAACAAGAGGGGCGGGCTACAGGGATGGAAATTTTAACTTAATATGCGGTGTCCTCTTTCCAAAAAAATTTGAACTCGCCTCTGTTCTGAAACATAATAAAGACCCTTGAAATGTCAAAATCTAGGCACTTGGCTTCTTTTTTTTTATAACAGGGAGTGGATGCATGAGTAAGGCTTTGTTAGGAAGGAAAATAATTCCAAGCTTCTGGGATGTCTTTTAGTTATTTGAAATCAGTGTGATCCACTTAGGAGTAAATAACATTTATTTATACTTTTAAAATACTAAAGTAATGGTGTAAATGTGCATTGGAGCAATACAATTTTTTCTCCAGCAGATCATTATAAGGTACACTTTAAATTGAACTATCAAAACAAACCAATTCCCAGTATTATAATAAGATATTTATTTGAATAATAAAAGGTGCTGGATTGGCAGTGCAGCTCAAAAACATCAAGCTCACTCTCTTTCTCTCTTTCCAGACAGGTCATGCCATTAATCAGTAGCTGTGCTGAAATCTCTTTGCTCCTGATCTTAGCCCAATAAGCCACACTTTAACAGAGTAAACTGTAATTGCTTGTAGAATCTAACAGTTCCAGAACTCAGCAAGATTCCCAAGCGAAACACTCTCAGGCTGCCTGGGCTTACTTTACCACCTGAGTTCACTTAATCCAGCAAACAAAAGGTGAAATCAAACCTGTTTTAATGAAAGAAAACTAAATGGGATTTTATTTGGCCCAGGATTGTATTGCCATTTTAAAATCAACTTTCTAGATCTTTGGGTGCAATTAATATACAGACCAGGTTTATTTACTGGTCTACAGGTTATGTATCATAATGCTGATCCTTTTTTGATGGTGCGTAATGTTTTATATGGTCCTATTTTTTATTACGGTTACACTTTACATTGTGTCTCTAATGAATGTGTATTTACATAGCAGTTACTTAGTAAATACGTGTGTACTTATACATAATTACAATGTTATGATTGCTTTCCATTACATGAGAGTAGGTGTTAAAATGTCATGCACCAACTAAGAAATGGCTTCTTTTATTGTAAACTAATGTGATCCATCTGCGTTTCCTCCCATCAGATGATGTAGATATCCTTCTGCCTGGTGTTAATGGCTGAAGTGTAATGCTGGCTCTAGTGATCAACCTATTTTCCCTCCCTGGTGCATCAGCACATACAACAGCTGCAATGCTGGCTCCAGGGATCAACCTAGTGGCCTCCCTAGCGCATCAGTGTGACAACCATCTGGGGTTCTCTGGGGTCTTCAAGTGGGCACCTTCCATCCTTGATGTTTCGTCGACTAGCCCACAAAATCTTAAGAGGGCTCGATGCAGATTCTAGCATCCCAGCATCACACCCCCTCAGCTAAGCCCAGCTTACTTAAATCCTTTACATTTACTTTTTATTTTATTTTTTTCTACTGTGCTTGAGGTCCCCAACCAGAATCTTTTTATCTCAACCAGACCCAGTTGCTGCTCCTCTCTGCTGCTTCAGATAAGTTCTTCACTATGCGTCTCAACTCTTTATCCACACCATGCTCCCATGGCACAGTTAACTCTAGCAGGCGAACAAGGTGTGCTGATCCAAACGTCAAGACAATATCAGGTCGAAGGTTAGTGCCGGCAATCTCAGGTGGGAAAATAAGCCGTTGTCCACCATCTGCAGGCATTTTCCAGTCTCTAGCAGCTTCCAGTTGTCCTAGATGAGTTTTGGTTTTAATACCTTTTCTTGGAGGTTGCTCCCCTGGATGGACGAATGTTGCATAGATACTATGTACTTAATGTGTAAATCTTTTTGCATGATATAAGTACACATGTAAAGTGTTGCTGGAATTATTAAAGCGGTGTGTTTCTACTAAGCCAGTTTTACCAAAATTCAATGGGCACCATTTTCTGTGAAAGTAAAATAAAACTGTTAATGTTAACAAAAACATGAATTTAATGACACAGAATTGGGTCTACAGTGCGCTATTAGGAGCAAAGGCAGACTTCTGAAAGGAATAAAAACACTTTAGTATTAAATTGCTTTCTCCAGAATGACGAGTGACCTTCACTCAGCTGCATCTGAGCTGATTCTTGTCAGTTTTATACCATTCATTTTTTTTTATTTATTTATTTATTTATTTATTTATCCCTTGGTCTTTTACCCGGGAACACGAACAACGATTCATTGCTAAAGGGTAAAGTGGTTTTTTTTGTTATTTTTATTTTATTTACCGACATCAACGTAAGACCAATTTTTTGGCAATGAAAGTGTATTTCGTCCCCGGCACCTGACCAGAGTGGAATTAGTCTCACATTAATAGTTTGGACTCAAAGATGTGAGTTACTGATAGTTAATTAGTCAGTTACATTCAGTTAAAACACAACTAGGTGGTTGATCCACCAGAGAATATATATATATATATATATAATATATATATATAATATATATATATATATATATATATATATATATATAAAATATATATATATATATATACTGGTAATCCCCGATAAATTTTCAATGCAACCTGAACCACAACTTCCCTGCTGTCTTTCAAATACTTTTGTGTTTGTTTGTAGCCAATGCCATGGCAACTGATGTCACTCAGATCAGGTTAAGCGGTGACATGGCATCCAACTACAGCTGTTAGCCAATCATTGATCAGTGGTGGGTCAAGTGGGTTATTGCTTTCATATGCCACGCTTGGGCAGCGAGGGTCACTTATTCCTGAAATGATGCACTTACTCCTAAAGTCAAAACTAGCCAGTGCTGACAGCCTCATTGGGATTAAGGCATTGAACCAGCCTTTCTATATGTGCTTCCATTTCCCAGGAAGACTGTGTTGTCTCTACAATCAATGCAGTCTGCATCATCTGCTGTACAGATTCTATAATCACTGTGATTAAAAGCATGCGTGCAGCCTAATTGGTAAACACCAAAGACTGCCCCCTCCTGGAGATATTTCAGTGTAGCAGTGATAGGATATTTGATTTAAAAAATACTGTAATTAAACCTCAATACAGAGAAGTGTATTGATGTGAATAATGTTAGAATGTTGCCAAATGACTAAACACACAAATACAAAAACAATATAAAGCAAACTAAGTACTATGTCCATATTGCATGCAGTAAGTAACTGAGTGTCATCCTCAGCCAACTGGGCCTATAGGACTGGATTCAATATAGACAAAAGCCATTTAAACCTTATTGGTCAGGACAGTGACTTTGCAATTTTGCAATGGTCTCTTGTGCGATTGGGTGACTTGGAACAGTCCCTGGAGACAGGAAAATCCTGGGATTGGATATCACGGTAATTGAATAGCCTGGACCTATATACTACTGTATATATTCCTCAATGAAACAGAAATATCCTTAGGCTTTCAAGCTGATGGACTTGCTTTAAGACAATGGAAACAACTGGAACAGCTGGAAACCCCTTGTGTTCTGGGAACTCCAAACTGGGTGCCCTGAGGTTAAAGAGAGCTGCTTGCCCCCCCCCCCACCCCCCCCCACCCCCCCACCCCAGCTGTATGCGTACGTGCGCACGTGCGTGTGAGGTGTGTGTGTGTGTGTGTGTGTGTGTGTGTGTGTGTGTGTGTGTGTGTGTGTGTGTGTGTGTGTGTGTGTGTGTGTGTGTGTGTGTGTGTGTGTGTGTGTGTGTGTATATCATAGTACGTCTACTTAGTCATTTGATTTATAATCTCCTGAGGACTTAATCAGATGATGTATGAGTGTGGGGGCACCCCCCGTTACAAAAAATAATAATATAATAATAATAATATGATAATAATATTATATATAATATTAATAATATTATTTGATATTGACTATATATATATATATAATATATTATATAACTATAAATGATATGGTCAACAAAAACTAAAGCCAGAAGTGACAACCCAGCCATATTTAAAAAAAAACAAACATTTTGTAAATGAACATTTCACTGTCTGCATTTTGAATGTTTATGAACCAATGTATTACTTTACATTGAACGTAAAAGGCAAAATCTACAACCCCTAATGAGACGTAAAATATTTAGAAGTGCATCTTCTCTGTGTTAAAACAAATTGTGGACTACACCCTCCCTGACAATTTATACACATGACCCCAGTTCCTATCTATCCAATTCCCATCTATATTCTAGACCTGTAGTGTGCTGTAGGAGAGGAGAGTTTGCATGATTAAAGTCACTGCTAACATACAACAGTTCAGTGTGTCCAACTAATGTGCTGGCCCCCTGAGATGAACAATAATCATAGAGATAGAGAAAGGAAGTTATTAGTGTAATGAGAAGCCTTGAGATCCTACTATCTCAATCACAGCCGGTCTGACCTTAGTCTAGATCTCAAGTGCAACTCCAACTCTGCTCAAAAACAGGTCATGTGTGTAGTTTACCTGAGGAGGGCTGAGCTTTGCATTGCTGCCACTGAGTTGTTGTGTCCTGGACCTTATTTTTGGTTCAGTTTGCAGCAGTACAAAATTGCTTTTTTTTTTCAACAAGGAACCAAATAGGCAAGTAACAACTTTGGATTCAGACAGAAGCAGTTTCTTACTGGTATTATTAACATTTATTTACTGTATAGCATTCATCCCAAGGCTCCCAAATATTCATAGGCAGGCTTTCTTAGCCTGTGAATATTATTATGTACTAAATAACCTTATTAAACCCTTCATTTTCTGCACTATATTAAAAAAGCTTTCTTGAAGGTTGACAGACTTCCAATACAAAGGGAAATTATGATTGCAACCCTATTACTAATACAACCCCACCCACTAGCACAATCAGGATAGCCTCTGTTCTCAAAAAGACCTGCACATGACCTCAATGGGAGCTGGGCCCAGGACCTGCCTTGCCTCTGTTGTTTAACAGAAACGTTCTTCTGTGAATGGGACCAAGCTAACGGCTACAGACCCATCTAAAGATAAGCTTACAAGTAAAACTGATTTATTTTAAGCCTCCCTGCTTAGACGGCAAACACAACCCCAAAGACAGGCTACATGAGCTACCTTGGGACATTGGAGTGCACCAATCAGCCGCCACTACAAGAAGTTTAAAATCATGCGTCATTTTGTGCGTCATTTTACCATTGACTTTCTAAGAAGTAAGGATTTATTCAGCTGATATTGAGAGATTTGCAATAATCTTCCTAAACCCTCAGCCCACCACATACAGTTTCATCAGATCGACACATCACAAGAACAATAATAAGCCGCCTTGGGGCACTTGGTTTTAGTCGGACTCTGCTGTGTTACACTGTTGAAACAGTCACCATCGTCTTCTGTTTTCAGTTTGTTATTATTATTATTATTATTATTATTATTATTATTATTATTATTATTATTATTATTATTATTTATTATTTTTTTTTTTTAATAAATTAAGACTTCACACAAATAAAAGACTACTCTATAAAAACAGAGGCCATGTAAGGTTCAGAAACATTCAACTCTGGCAACCTAAAAGCCTCCCTTGACGATGGTTGCATGATTGAAGTGTGGACCAGACTTTGTTCACATCTATCAGACTGATTTGTCTCCTCTTATGGCCAGGGAACCCCAGCAGATTTTACTCCCAGCCCTGCCCAAAAATAATATCCAGTTTTGTACGATACTATCTGAGGTCTTTGAAGCTAAGGTGGGGCTGTGGGTTGATGCTCAAGCCTTTCACCCCTGGAGACCTAATGAAATTAGTTGATGACAACATAGGACTTAATGGTCTGGACGTTGTCTACATTACAAACCAAATGCATTATTCCCGACATGAATGGTAGTATCTGGTTAACTAAATAAATAAAAAAATAACAGGGACTAGCAGTACTCTTATAAGCATAAGATAATACCCCCTCCATTGTTAGACCCCCACCCACCCACCACCCTCAAGGTCAGGAGATCTGTTATAGGCCAATAAGGGCTCTTCTCAACTGTTGCTTACCATGCTGTCATGACAACTCATGTAAACAATTATTTTTGGATCCTGTCTGACATTCAGTCCTCATTAATTAGAATTTAAAATTCAAATGGGCTGTTGAAAGCATGTGAACAATTGGCACCAGGTTGACACCAGTATCTTTTATATCTAGATACTTAGACTTCTACTGAATATATGAACAACTGGACTTGATTTCCTCCTTGTTGAGGTACAGCCAATAGCACTAGCGTTAGAACTGTGTGTTTTTTCATTGACAGGCACCTCTGAAGTCAATCAGTTTGGGAACGATGGGATATCTTCTGTTCTGTTATCAGCACACAATCCTACTGTTTTTTTTTCAGATCAAAAGGGAGACGTGCACAGATGAAAGTAAAAATGGCATTCCTGGAAAGAATTCAAAGTAAATGTGCAATCTGGGAGCATAGGAGAGCAAAGTGGAGCCGAGAGATAGTTTTTCATCAACGCACAGATGTGTTCTGAATCTTCAGTAATCACAGTTTTCACAAGCATGTTATTTATTGAAGTTTTTTGGTTTTTCAGTACAATCAAATATTGCAAGAAAAGTTCAAGCGTCCCCTGTAGCTTGTGAATAAAGCCCAGAGCATTAGGTTAAACCACATACAATGCTCACACTTGTTGAAAAGAATGGCAGCATATGAGGGACTCCTTAGCCCTGCCTGACTGAGGTCAGCGGTGCGAGCGTGCAACCTCAAGGACCCTAGTGCCCATAAATGACAATGAGGGATCTATCACATTTAAGAGCTAGAACCTAGAAAAAGTATGCAGGGTAGTCCAGTTAACCGCATCACAGATCTCAGCCATGGAGGCACCTCTGAAGAGGAGGTGTCCGTGGCAGACGAAGAGGTCAGACTGACGCAGTGCTCTCGTCCTATCCACATAATATCTCAATCGGCATCTTTGATAGACAGAGCTTCTTTATCTCAGGTCCATTAAAGTTCCTTCATCAGGTTCTGTGAAAGCGAAAGCTCTTCTCTGCACGCTCTGGTTTTACTTCATGCCGAGGAAGCTCAGAAGTGGAATGTGAAAGAGTAGCATTAACCTCACATGCTGCAGCTGTCACCATGATGCCATGAATCCGTTATTAAAGCATACTGTATGAACTGCTTTGATATCTTACTGAGATTCAATGATACCAAGATCAAAAAATGCAGACAGCTGGTGGGTTGTTCCACACCCTACCTTCAGTATTTGGATCTGCTCCATCTACCCACATGGTGTGTAAGTATTGTATTGAATTGTATTATATTGTGCATTGCAATGGAAATGGGAATAGAGCGATGTCTTGAAAAAGAATGATCCCTGTATTTTGCATGTTAATATGTGAGAACATGAAATATTTCATTACATTCCCCTAACAGCACCTTGATTTGTAAACGAAACAGCGTTGTTATTTATAAAACATAGAAATGTATTCAAAATAAAGACATTCATCAAACAATGATGAAAACCAGATCCACTGTAGACATCACTTGTGGTTTAACAAAAAATGGTGGCTCATTTCTTCCTGAAAAACAGCTCTCACTATTTCCACTTTTTTCTTGCTTCTACCCGCTGTTCATTCCACTGACAGATATGTTTGTGGTCAAGGCGTCCTTTCAGATAAAAATCGTCTGCCAGGGGAAAGTTTAGCTTTTGTGGTTGGAGCTGAATGACTGGGAGCCAGCAGATCCAAGCTCACCCATTGACTTGCTGCAGCTATTCAGCCTTGGATTCGTGCCACATGTCAGAAGCAATTGCCGCTGTTGAGATGGTGGGTGGACCACCTAAAGGAAAATCAGGTGCTACAGTAAATAGTCTTGGTGACTCAGCTGGGGGTATCTCCCCTATTGGCTAAAACCAGTCTGCCAGTATGGTGTTAAACAGTGCATGATCAACACTCGTTAAAACCATGTGAATGCCATTCACTTCATTCCTGTTTTCAAAGCAGGAGGATCCCAAATAGTTAGGCAGAAATGTCTGTTGCATCTCAATTGTTCTGTCCTGACCTACAGAAATATCTTCAGACTTACCGTCATTTGACCTTCCACTGCGGTATTTATATTTATATACCTGCTATTTCTGAAACTGCTACAGTAACACACAAAGTGGAAACTCCCACATTAAAATAAACAAAGCAACTACGTGCAGCACCAGGAATCCACCAGTTCTGCCTTAATCAAAGCCAAACAATGTTTTTTACATTAAAGTGCTCTACCTCGCTTGTGTTATGTAGTGGGGAGGTCCTTTCTACGGTGACAGGCAGAATCTGGATGACCCTTCTCCTGTAGTAAAGCTATTCATGGAGATCTGTAGACCAAAACATGCAGACATTGATTATTCGTGAGCTTGAAGCAACTCTGGTCCCATTTATATTGTACAGGTGGGCGTGGAGTACTAGGCGTGGGTGAAGGACATGGTAATAAATGCCATGCTTTAAGAAGGTTTGCTGTTCTTTTTGTATTTTAAATCAGCATCTTCCTGCAGAAACAGCACCGTATACAGTCTAGGCAGCCTCCTGCCCACCACTTTTTGATATGGGTAAAAGTGCAGCGCATAGACAACACATCACATCTTTTAAGCAGAAAAGTAATATTCCCCAGTAACTCTAATCGCTCTGAAAGTTGTAATGTGTCACACACCATAAAAATAGATTAAAAAAAAAAAAAAAAAAAAGCTATTCCATCGATCATTGTCTTTCTGCAGCTGTTTAACACAACAAAAAGGCAGCTGTCTGTTTGGCATCTTGTCTAAGGTCATACCGGTGTATTGTTGGAAAGCCCCAGATTAGTTAAAGGAGTGAAGTGCATTTTTTGGTAAAGGCTATTATTGTTGGGCTTTCCCTGTCCCTTGTCCTACTTTGACCTGCACCATCACTTCCTGTGAACTCCCCCCTGAAATGAAATAGAAGCCTACATATTAATTCCACATAGTAATTCTTCTCCTATTCCCTAAGCCCTTTGAAAGTTAGTAGACTCATAGAAAAGTGTAGCATAGTGAAAGAATGGTAAAGCATAGGTAAGGATATTAAAACACATGGTGAACCATGGTAAACTATGTTAAATGCATTGTATAACCTTGGTAAAACTGCTAAGTTACTGTGCAAATTTACTGTGGTAAACTTTTCAAAGGGTAACCACTTGCCTCAGTGGCTACCAGCCCCTAACCACTCTAACTACCTGATAAAGCTCCCTTCCACCCTCTCCACTTTAAACATTAGTCCCAGTGCTGAGAGCCTTTTGTGCTCTAGACCAGGGGTTGCCAGGAGTATTGACATTTAATGTATTTTTTTTTTTTTTTTTTTTACTATTAATAGCAGCTGTAACTGTAGATAAATAAAGTGTAACAAGGGAGTATTGGTGGACTGTCAATCAAAGCAGAAATTCACAAATCAGAGCTAACAGAGTTTGTCTACATGTAGGTGGGATGGGCAGTGTTAAGGTCATGTGATCACCCTGCTGGCAGATGTAAACAGTGTGTTAATAAAATGAGGATATGTTCACCTCTACCAAAGAATACGTTTTGCAAAGTATAAAGAACAACCAAGGCAGCTACAGGAGTTTGAATGCATTTGTACCATGGGCTCAGTTTTGAACTGGAATGGGTTTTTGCAGAAACGTTTTCATACTAACTTTTGTAATTGGTAACATTAATTTAAAAATTCAATTGATGCCTATGATAACTAGGTTTTTGTGACTGTTAGCTATTAACATTTAAAATATTGATTACTTGATGTACGTTTCACTATTAACTAAATCAAGTTATTAATCAAACTGATAAATCTTGTTACATACCGGTAATTGATTTATAGAAATGTTTAGATATTTTGGTATTTTATTGACTACTGGCTTCTTCCCTATGGTCTTAAAAGAACGCTAGAATATGCTCTGTTGGAAAACAATAATACAAAAAAATAAATAAATAAATAAATCTTTTTTTTCTGTTTCAAATTCCGCTACTTATTTTCATAAGTTTTCTTTTGGTTAAGTGGCGCAGCTGCGCTCCGATTTTGATTTGCTTGACATTGTCAACACCTTTTAGATGCACTTAGAGGCGGGCTCATTCTTTTCTTAATGCAGCACACAGTCACTATTTTAGTGGCTGCAGGAAGGGGATTGTGTCAATGGCACTGCTGCCCTCTGCTCTTCCAAGCTTCCACTGAGGCACTGGCGGTTTACATTGAAGACAGCTGGGCTCTATATTTACTGTCTGTTTCCTATATCTCATCTTCAGGAAAAGACAGTTCCTGCTTCACATGCTCCCCACAGCTCACCTGATTCCAGTAAGCCTTGCAGTAGAATTTAACACAAAAACAAGCATGGTGTTGTGACTGGGGGCAGGGACAGGGACAGTGGGGGGCAATTAGCAAGCAGCTGACACTCATTCAAGGGCAACACTCATTCAAGTGTTCTTACTGGAGAATCAGCATTGTCTGTAATAGAAAGGGTGATGCTGAGATAAAGACTTTTTTTTTTTTTTGTCATTTTCCTTTATATGTTTCCATAGAAAATGTATAGGAATGTCTTTAGAATTTTCTGCTTCATTCTACATATGTCTAGCTATCCAAAATCTATACACCTAAAGAAAACTGCATTCTAAATGTAAAGGGATCTGAAATACAGTGCTGAAAAAATCCAAGAATCATGACACATGTGCTATACCTAGTGGTTGACAAGAACAAATACTGTCTAAGAGTATGGGAAATGGGTAAAAAGTAAACCGAGAAACCAGATGAAGGTGCGGATTACTCTTCCTGTAATGGCTGAGTGATGTCATGCCAGACAATGTGTTCCACATGCAGCAAAAAAAAAAAAAAATTAAAATTTTCATCTGTTCTTCAGTATTTGTTTACATCCTTTATTTATGCAGCCGGCTGTCAATACAAAATTAACACTTTCAGTGTTATAAAAAGTAAATCTACCATATGCATTTGTAAAAATGTTATTCCTTATATCCCCTGATTCAGAAACTCTTGATAACTTGCATTGGCTCTGCCAGCATGGGATAGTATGAAGTGATCAATACTCCATTACCTTTTTAAACGCAATCATTGGACTATTGAATACTATGGCCTTTCTGTTTCTGTGAATCTTTTCATTTGTGGTATTGTTTCATTCATCGTTCTGTAACTTGTTGACAAATGAATTGGGGCCCCGCTGGAAATAGTCACAGAATTTGTCTGAAAAAATAAATAAAGCACGTAATGCCCAGCAGCAGGGCGGGAGGGTTTGCTGACCGCTCCTCCAGGCCCTCCTTGCCCGAGCATGTTGTTTGTAAACAAGCTTTGCTGTCGAGCTGCCTTATCCTAACAGCTGGTTCCGTGTATTGTTCAGTGTAAGAGGAGAGTGTGAATCACCGCTAGGCCCTTTAGCCCGTGTTGGTAGCTCTGTGTGTTTTACAGCACTGCTTTGCATTTTTTTGCATCTGAGTTCATCCAGAACTATCTCTCAATAGTGCTGAATTTAGAAATACTAAAAATGAAACAATTGAAGATTAAAAGGAAGATCAAATATGACACGCCAGCATACAGCAAATCAATCTGTATAACACACATTTCTGTCACTATTACTAATAATGTATTTAACAATGACAGCGCATAAGAAGCAAACACATGTAACATGCACCTAAATTTCAGAAAGCACAAATGTGATGTTATTGGAGGCAAAGTCAGTTGTGAGATTGCTATAAAAGCCATCTTTCAGAAACACTTTCTCCATTCTGTGCCTGCAGGTTCAGTGGAAGGAGGCTGTGGCAGTTGATTTAGGCAGAGCTGTGGCTCCTATAAGACAATCTGTTCACTGGTGAATAAGTGTTGGAATCTCAGCTGCCACATCATTTCAAAACAGCATAGAGAGGAATCAGTGACAAAAAGGTACTCACAGTCTGTGTTTTCATCCCAACCCAGATCTCGTTCTCACATTTCTCGCTCATGCAATCAACGTAAGTCCCGAAGCTGAGTTTATATATGAGTTAAGTTACTGCATACCTGGTCTGCTTCTTTATCTGAATGTAATGCTTAGAATCTTTTATTCAATCCTCCTTTATGCTCATGAACAATGATAGCTACCTTTGTGCAATAGCAATAGTTGTTTTAATAAATGTATCTGGACGTACGATTACACTCACTCATCTACTGGGCAATCCGTTCACGCACAACATCTACAGATTATGGTAAATGATGTCATTAAGATTGAAAACCTATTTGTTCAACAAGGTATTGTGTTTGTTTTATTAATGTACAGCTCTTTGAGGTGTTTCACAGAAGGCGCTTTATAAACCTCTATTGTAATGCGTTGTAACAGACCCAGTGTACAAAGGTATACTGGTATACATCTTTCTTCTCTTGCAGGACAGCTTTGCAACTCTTCTCTTCGCTCTTACAAGGTTTCTGTTTTAGAGGAAACCCATCTACTCTTTCCAGGAGTGCTACAGGATTAAGGGCACACTTTACAACTAGAGTTGCTGAACAGAGTTTTGAGCTACCTACTGTACTATTAATTATTCACTGTGCATGTCTCTTACAGCTTGAGTTTTGCTCTTTGTTCATGTTTACCCTGATAAAGGGTGTCATTTTCAAAACAACACTGCTTGAATCAGACGAATGAAAAGTTCTAATGCACAGACTTGTTTAATAACACCGGTAATTTAGCATGGCTTTACAGGTGTTTTGACTCTTCAAATGGGTACTGTAAATGTACCACTTATGCAAGCCACTCACGCTTCAATAGACAAATAACCACATCAGTGAATTTCAAACGACTTGAATGATTAATTGCGGGGGGTGACAGATATGAGTACACAAACTTTACAATGCTACAGTAGCCTCGTGCACCTATTCTCTTGTCCACACTGTTTAATGATCATGACCCCGTGTCAGGACTGAGGCGGCAGAGTGGTTCAGATTCTGAACATAGGGTAGACTCCAGACCAAGTTGCATGGCTAAAAATATGAGGACAACGTGGAAAATCTGTCCCACGATAGAAAAGACAGAAACTGTACACTGCAACCAAGTAACAATACATCTTTAGAAGAAGCATGGAGATGATAAAAATTATTTTCTGACAGTGTTCTTTCATGATTCATGTCCACCAATCCTGTCTCAGGTTAACAAAAGATACCTATTCCAGGGTACTGGTTAGGCAAAATAAAAAAATACCTTCCAAAAACAGCCTTGTCCAAACCACTAGGCCACTCAGGCTCCAGGTCGCTTTGATCAAGCCTCTGCTGTGTTCCGCTCTTGTTGTTTTCATTTCACGTGTACACTGTAAGTGGTGAACATCTGAACTTTTTTCCAGTCATGAGACGGGCCTTGGACATCAACAAGTGAAACTAATGGTCACGGCTGCCATGTTTTTACATCTATTCCTGTGCTGTGTGCCACATGTACATTCCCATTGGGAAATGGCCATGTCATGTTGGCTGGGCAACAACTGAATGCATTACACACTATCCAAGAGCAGCATGGTATTCCCCATATTAGCAATAATACTGGCCCCCCAAAGGCATAGTGGGTAGTACAGCCCACTGTAGCAGTGTGGCGTCACTACCCCTCCCCTCATCCGCAGCGTATAACGTATAACCATCTCGCTATGCCCCCTGCCCCGTGCTTCCAATGCCACCAGAGCCATGGGGTGCTCTTGCCAAGATAAAACAGATATCTTGGCTCTCATTGTTGACATTTCCTATCATCAAGTTTCTATAAAAATAACCTGGTAAATGTCAGCCCTGTAATTACTTGCTTATTGTTGCTTAAACTTTCTGCCCTTGGTTTGCCTGTTATCTTATTTGAAACACCATAAATCAGATTTTACATGGGGGAGGAGGAAGGAGATGTTTGCTGTCAATTTCAAGCACTGCTTGGCTTTAGGTTATTACTGCAGAAGTTCTACCTACCTTGGGCCAGGTCTTCAGTGACGCTTGATGGTTTGCTGTTGTAAACTACACCTTGAAAGTTCAGATTGGTTAAAAAAAAGGTTTACTAACTTTAGTAACAAGGAAAAGACCCCTTTCTTCTTCTGTCACCCTCATTTAGAAAACCTACAAAACAATAACTAAAATCCTGCTAACAATGAGTTTTAAGTGCCATTATAAAGACTGCAAAGCTACTGTGGTTGTTATCATGCAGTTACAGCATTATTACTATATATAACTGTTAATAAAATGGTCCTACATTTTTATATATGTATAAATACACAGTTGTTATAGGAAACAGTTACAGTGCATGCATTTACATAGCGATTGTAGCTTATGTGTATCTCAATACGGGTTTTCAAAGTAAGATAGAAATACATTGTATAGTAGCAGGGCCAGAAAGACTGTTGTCTGGTCTGGTCTTGTTACTTAATTATACTGAAAGTCATTTTCCACCTAATTATACCTCATGCCAGTCGCGTTATCAAAGTGACAATTTCACACAGGTTTTAGGTTATGAGGAAATGAGTTGTCACATGCACCATGGGGAAAAAAACAGGAATACTGCAGCACTCTCTGTGAGAATCACCATTTTAATTGGCAAACTATAACTCTTTGCAGCTTATTAGTAAACGGTATATGTGCTTCATATTACAGTAGAGATAGAATGACATATATTCAGTACTGGTATTTACATATAATAGCTGAATGGTGACTATTGTTGTTGTCTGGCAGCCAGTTACCACACTGGTTGAGCAGGTGCTGATTGCGGGTCAGGGGTTATCAATCTCCTAGTTTGATTTGGTGACTTGTTGCTTTGGTATCATCTCGGACATCGGACAAATTCTTCCCCTTTCTTGTTAATGTGCTGCTGATGAAAGGTTAGGAACAATCCTTGATACGCTTTACGCATTTGTACCCTGGTTTGCCATGTTTATTAATGTGCTTTACCATGCCTTGCTATTCATTACAATGTTTACTCTATGCTTTGTTACACTTTGCTGTGCTTTTGCTATGGGAACATTTTATAAGGGAATGGCAAAATGCCAGCAGGCAATGTAACAAATTACCCTCAAACCTCAACCATGACCTGAGTACCTTCTGCAATTCAGTCCTGGGCTTCGCACTTGACATTTGTGAAGGTAAGCCATATTTTAAATTTTGGGGGTGAGGTAGGGATTGCCCCCGGAGCTCACCAAGGTTCTGACTCAACCCACCAAACTTATTTCACTGGAGCAAAAAGTCATGTGAAACTCTAGTGAATGAACCTGTTGTCTCTGGTTCCATTTGTTCAAACGTTTAGCACACAGATCATATAGCCTCTCTTCCTCTTGTTGACATTCAACGCGATAGCTGCCAAGTAAGAGGAGAACATCACCGCTGCAAAAGACATTACCGATGCTGTCTTATATTGAGGCATCTACTCTCAGTACAAATGAACATGCTCACTATGTAAGGCAGTTCTCTGCGCCAAGCTCAATATAGCCCCTCGCAACTGCCCTTACACGCACGCAGACTTGCGTTGAATTGAAGACTGTTAATAAAATATTATTGCTTCACGTGCTTATTTAAGGTTTCTAGTTAATTATGTAATATTTATTAGAAATTATACACCTATTATACATACATTGACTCTCCATCATTGGTAAACGCTCTCTTCTAAAGAATCTCTATGCACAGATCCGTTTGTCGCTTTCGTGTCTTGTTGTCAAGGTACGACGTTGTGTCCATTGCGTTCAGCGTGCGTGGGGGACTGTTAAAATGGAGAGGAGAATAGTTAAATTGGGTGCCGAAAAGCGAAAAGAAAGGGAACATAAAAAAACACATGTTTCGGCCTTCAAGAACATGGAAGATTCGACAAAGGAAATCGCTAGAAAATACCATTCAACAACCGTCTTTCAGAAGGGAAGAGTATGCAAAAGAAAAATATGTTTTGATGGAATTGCTGAAGGCAACAGAGACGGCTTCAAAGTTGGAACATTTTATTATGTGCTGGAAGTGTTTGCGAACCAGTTTGAGGACAGGTTTATCGACATTAGAGAAGTGGCAAATGCATACCTGGTGCCTAACCCAAGGCATTTTTTTTATTCGAATTCGTTGGAGAATGTAAATAACTTGGCACAGTACTACTTCGATGATTTGGTAGTTGATAGCTGATGAAAACTCTTCTTTTTGAGAAAATACTGTTCTGCTTTCTCGAACCTGAGTGATTTATTTGACCATACCAATAAGCGGCACCCAGGCAGAGCGAAGCTTCAGCCATCTCAAAATATTCAAAACATACTTGCCTTCCTCAATGCACATAAACCGACTTTCTAATTTGGCACTTCTGTTCATTGAAAGAGCTACAGCATGAAAGAATTGATTTTGAAAAAGTCTTCACTAAATTTTATAATTTAAAGGAACGAATAACTGAGCTGTAGAGGAGAACTTTTTTATTTCTTTTAATTCTTAGTTTTTAAAAAAAAATATTTTGGTTCTTATTTTGAAACGCCAATTATATCCCTTTTAAAATTATACACTGACAAATCAACCTCAATTTGCAGACTTAAGACTGAATTGAAATTGGACTGAACTGGATTTATCAATACACCTGGGTTTATCAATGCACCTGGGTTTATCAATGCCCCCAGATTGATCAATACCCCTGGATCACATGTGGAACAGGAGAACGTCATCTCTTGATAAATGACTTATCTTTATAACGTTTCAACAGTTATATTAGGCTACACACAACGTGATATGCAAACTAGGACGAGTTTGTGTTTAGTTATTTTCCATTCTCTCCTTTGCGGTTCTTCAAGAAAAAATGCATTGAACATATGAGAATGTGGTTGATATACTGTCTGTACTAGTGGTAGTGACATTACATTTGCTCCTCTCATTGTCAGCTCAACTATGCAGTGTACAATGCCATTTGTAGAAGTCAAATTGGATTTTGCGTTGTTTTGGTGTGATATCGCTTTGCATGCAGGTTAGTATTCAACTATAGAAACACTTCAGTTGTATCGTGATCGTGACATTAGTAAATTGTGAGGCAATTATCATGAGAGTGCCCCCCGTCCCAGCCCACAGTAAGACTTGCAGCCCTGGCATGAGAGGCAAGCTACGCCCCTGAAAAGCTACCATGTGATTTGCTTATAATTCTATTCATATTTCATTCTTCTGAAGTACTTTACATTTCACACTTATTCCTGTTGAATGCTTAACATTTCTTTCTGAATGTGTTGTGGAACGCTAGAGACCCCAGGCTTTCATGAAATTGAATATTATTTTGAAGCTGCAGTAAATGAAAAAACCGTGAACCATGTCTTCAGTAATCTGCTATTTCATTTCTTAGTATTCTGTTTTGAGTGACCCATATTTCGTATACTTATTGTGACAGATTTATTTTTTGCAAGTACTGTGTGAGTTTGCGTAATTGTACATCATGTGTATTTCTTTCAGTGTTTGAATGGTATTCATCTTTACTTCACATCAATGAGATGTTGTTGGATGAGCAATCCTGGAGGGTTTATAAAAACAACGCTTCATTGAAGCATGATGGGTGAGTCATCACTTCAGTCTAAAACACTCTGCATTTGATCTTTTTCCCTAATTGATTTACAATGAATTACCTATCAGAATTGCATGATACTTGTGTTCACAAGAAAATAGACACTGAAGTGCCAGTTACCCCAACACTGTGCTACACTAAACAGCAAAAATAACAAACACATTAACATACAGACACTGGTACACAGACATGCATTATACACACTTAGAGGCAGGGAAACTAGGTTCGGCACACATGCCACAAACCAGACCATACAGAACTGGTAAAGGTGGGAATCGCTCCCTTCTTTGTCACCTTAACCATTATAGTTGTTCAGGCAGATATACATAATCTTTTTTTGTTTGTTTTGACCTAATCTACCTATTCAGGAAGCTGTCAGACCCCTATGAGAGGATGACGCACATGTACATCGATGAATTGCCTTATAAACAGAGTAGCAGGGATTATAGGAGGCGATGTAACCAGGGTCCTCTAAAGCTCATGCTCAGTTTCTTCATGCACCCACACATTCTGCATTTCAGCATAGCAGCTGCACAGCAATTATGGGTTTTATTCATGTAATAATTATGATTATTGTGGTTATTATTGGAACTGACCTACTTTGTGGGTTGACCTAAGGTCTTTACCCTAACATTATCTAAAGGCTTCCTATGCTTATTATTAGGGAACACTATCAGCAATAGCAGAACAAGGCCACTGACTCACTGGGGTGGGATGTTGATGTCAATGTGAAACTGAGAACCCTTTCACTCTTCATCCCAGCTGAATACAGCAGTAATGGAAGTCTTGAGAGAACAGGGAATGCATCTGCACTATGTGGACCTTCAGACAGATGGAAGAACAAAAGAGGCACAGTGCAGGTATGAGGCACCAATTCAGTAGTGTTACCAGTCGCTATGCAAGTCAGCAGACGCAACAGAGTTTTGTTTAATTACCTTGGAGATCTTTTTGTGGTTCCAAAAAGTTGTACAGTTTACCATCTAAATACTAGACTGTGTTTTACTTTGACATGACCTGACCTTTTGCCAGTCACTCAAAGTCCTCATTCGACAAATTATAGGGCTTATTTAGCCAGATTGGGTCCGTAATGTTTGCAAGCATAAAGGTGTCTGTTTGCAATTGCAGTCAAAGATTGTATCTACAATTAAAAACCAAGGAAGCTAAAGCCCACGTTGCATTGTCATGAGTCTGCCCCATTGCAGAGAGGTTTGCATGCTTAGAGTGTTAAGGACACTCAATGGGCGACATCTGCAATAAAAAAAAAAAAAAATACAGTGACGAATTTACTGCAGAAGCCTGGCAGGAACTAGCCTGGCAGGAACTGCCTCTCTGGTCATTGAGGGAATCAGGTAGCCATTAGAATAAAAATCCTCTATTGAAGAAAACAAACATAAAAGTGAGTTTAATCCTGCTTCACAGTAACTCCCTTGACAGGGAGCCAAGGTCGTTAAGGGATGAGAACGGATGGCCGTCATTTGTTTTAGCTGCCCACAATTCCACTGCAAGGTCTACAGGAGGCTATAGTAGGTGTTGCAAAAGGCTAAATTCTCTAGCTTTTCACCTCCTGAAGTCTAGGGCTTAAATCACATATCAAATGAGTCAAGAGTGTAAAGGATGGGTGGGAAACGTCTTAGCTGATTTTGTGATCTTTATAACAAGTGGCTTTGTATCCAAGCAATGTAATGCGTTGAGTGTGCAGAAGATAATGTGTCGAACAAAAACTCATAACATGGGTTGTCCACGTTGCAATGGAGTCGAGGACAATTTCCTATTGCTCAGCACAATACATCTGCATCCAATATTAACTCAAGCCATCCACATGACAATAAACATGATACAGTCAGTAGTATCATCACTGTCATTTCACAATGGGATCTTTGGGTGCAACGGTGAGGTCGTTATTATCTGATTAAAATCCCTCTTTCTAGCCATGACGGTTGACATGCTGAAACTCCCACGGTCTGAGATGAGCCTGTTTTGACGGAACAGCTTTTAGCACTCCTTCTGGACGTGACGGAGCGTCTCAAACTGGTGCAGGGAAGTAGCGCAAGTGTAAAAATAAACGTTTGTAGCTGTCGGCTGCTCATGAAGCCAATCACGTTTTCCATGGCCTGTTGTTCTGTAGTTTGCAAGTTAAACAGGAAGTTTGTGGTGTGCAGGATGCCTCGGGACCACCCTGCCTGGGTAATAACTTTAACACTTCGTTTTCCTTGTCGCACACAATCAGCTCCACACTTCCCCTTTCCAAAGCTGGCCACTCTTACACATTTCCTCTCGGGTTAGAAATTAGTGTGTGGGAACTGTTAACACTTCTCACTCCAGCACAGCCTAAGCAACACTCACTTCACCTGGGTGATACAGAGCTGAGGGGAGGAGGGGCATTGTGATTCGAGATCAAGACTTTGAATTAAAGTCTATTAGTTAGGCGCTGAGACTTAAGGCAGAGCAGCCCTGTAGTTGGAGCTAAGGGACTGGGAGGCAATGTGATCTAGTATGAGAGCTCAGGGACTTGGAAGCAGTGTGCGCTTGTAGGTAGAGTTAAGAGACTGGAAGGCATTGAAGTATCTCTGACGTCATGTAAATAGATGTTTTTCTATCGATTAGCAGTGGTGTTATTCATAGATAGTACAGTAGATGTAAGTATATTGTTGTGAACATCGTCTTGTGTTTTTCCTTTGGAATTCTCCCCATTATTCATCACCCATTAAATAAAACACATTAAGGAGTGGCTGGACGTCAACTCAGTGAATCTGGGGATGACCGCAGCAGGATCACAGGATGCAACACGGCCTTGATTCATCTCTTTCCCACTTTCTACACAGAGGCAGGAATAGCAACACAAACAGCAGGGGGAGATGGGGGGGCAAAGGATGTTGTTTAGAATCCAGATCCTGTTTTCTTCCTTTGCAGGGTTACTGTAACGCAGGTGCACACTTCATTCCCTTACCGCCTGCGTGTGAAACTCTGGCTAGCTATCTCCACAGACAGGGCAGAGGCCAGACATCGTCATTTAGCTATTTAACAAGTTTACATACCAAGGTAGCACTAAATTACCCTTAGAAAAGCTGAACGTGGATAATGTTCAGGGAAATGTTACATTTTACAATGCTTCTGCTTTGCCCATACCATGGTGCTTTGCAGAAAGGAGAAATTAATACTTTCCAATCGTATGTTACTGTACATACTATCCATATCTACTGCAACTGTTGTTTTTTTTATGTATTTTCTTAATGAAATAGTTTTTTTTTTGCAGGTTTCAGATTTTGTTACCTATCTGTGTGGCAGAATTTAAAGTCCAACAATCACGTTCAGGTTAATACTGAAATATAATGCATTTTTAAATACATCATTTTAATTCTTCAAAAGTGCAAGAGAAAAATGCCCCCCACCCTCCTTACAACACGCTTGCCAACAGTCGCACCGTAAATAAAGCAGGCACATTCTGGCTATTAACTCTAGCAAACTTATTAATGAAAGCTGTATTAGAGTTGATAGCAACATAAGGTAAAAATCCTCTGAAATATTAAAAAGTGAAGCCCTGTCTGTGTCCCTGTCTGCAGGACTGGATTACAGCACAGGTAGCTCTGGATTACAGCACAGATAGCTCTGGTGTAAGGTGCTGGTCTGACAGCAGTCTTGAATGAAACCTTCTGCTTATCCACAGGGCTCAGTGCCAGGTCCCGACAGCTCAGTAATATCTCACAAGGGGGAAGAGAGCTCTGCCAGGTCCCGGCAGCTCTGAGGTGAGAAAGGAAACAATCCTGACGTCTAAGGCCAGGAAGGAAAACAGTTCTTTTGGCCAGAAGAAGCGAGCGCACTTCAACGAGTTTACTGGCGGAGAGGGGGGTTTCTGTGACCTTGTGGTACCAGGGGATCAGATGCAAACTTCCAATGAATACATAGCATTCCAGGATTCCAGAACACTGGAGTGAGGCAAGTTCAATGCAACATGAGCCCAAGGTACCTATTATAAAGGAGTTATATATATAATGAACGGGTCAGGTGTGCTGAGTGGAATTTTTTTTACCTAGACCTATTCTGAGGTCTACAGGGTTTAAGGCATTCATATACGATATATAAAACACACCGAATTGTTGTCATTTACTACACCTTTCTAAAGGAAGGTGAATAATATCGTTACGGCCCTCTCCCTTCACCCAGCAGCCAGGATACTCCCCTCTTTCAAGTTTCAGGAAGGAAAGAGCAGAGAACATCTTCCTCGGCCCTGAGGAAGTTCAGTAGCTTGGGCTCAGGAGAGGCTAAAAACAACTTCTCCCAGAAATGGGGATGACTTAAGCCCAGATCCAGAGGGGTTCCCAGCCTGGGATGTGCGTCAAAACAGATGCACGTCAGCCTGGAGCAGGTGGCACAGCCGGGCTGGGGTGAGCTGGAGGAACACCCTCACCATAGAAGTTATCAAACACGAAACCTGCACAGCCAGGGGTGCCGGGAGATCAGGGAGGGTCTTGCTTTGGAACGACTCTTTCATCAAGCTCGGTTTTATCTTTATTGTTTCCAGTGTTTTCTCACATGGTCATGGGAAGGTCTGGATTTTCCATGTCATATTATATCCTCTCTGGAACTTGAACAGGAGGTCAAGGGCGAACCTTGACTTTACTCGCTGGCTCAAAACTTGAAAGAACCTTGTTTCAAATCCACCTATTAGATTGTCTGCAGGTATTTCTGCAAACCAACCATCGATTTGCAACTGAAAGGCCTGTTCCATTTCTGCTCAGTTATATGACAGGTTTTGATAGCACATGGATCTGTCCTAGTAAACTATAATGGATGGTTTCACAGACCCTCATTAGCACTAATACTGGACTCCCTTAAGTTACCTTGGGTAAGGTAGTCCAAGCACCTCACATTTTAATCAATTTGATCTGTTGCCTTTTTAGCTTGTATTGCAGAAGGCTGCTTCGAATTGCAATCACGGATTGGTCAAACGAACAGCAATCAGATTCATATAATTGGATTGGTACCTGGAACAGTAAACTTGTTCAAACCTCTCAATTGCAAACGCTTCATAAGTAACGTGACACACACTGAACCGTATATTTTGGCGCAGTTGATCAATAGAACAATAGATCAGTTGAACAAAGAAGACTACGCGGCGACCTAATTCAAGCATTCAAAATACTAAAAGGTATTGACAATGTCGACCCAGGGGACTTTTTTGACCTGAAAAAAAGAAACAAGGACCAGGGGTCACAAATGGAGATTAGACAAAGGGGCATTCAGAACAGAAAATAGGAGGCACTTTTTTATACAGAGAATTGTGAAGGTCTGGAATCAACTCCCCAGTAATGTTGTTGAATCTGACACTCTGGGATCCTTCAAGAAGCTACTTGATGAGATTCTGGGATCAATAAGCTACTAACAACCAAACAAGCAAGATGGGCCGAATGGATTCTTCTCGTTTGTAAACTTTCTTATGTTCTTATGTTCTAATACATGCTTCAGTCTGTTTTGACGTTTCCCATGCGTAGAGCTATGCCAATTCAGCAGCTTTCTTCGGCATCCTGCATCGTTCCAGTTTCAATAACCCATCATGACAGTCTGTCACAGTTCTACATGGACTCCTACCTTTCTCATGCCTGGTCAGTCAGGTGTGTTGCACTGCCCTCTGCAGTTCACAGCATTCACTTCTTCACATTTTGTTTTGCAGCTTGTGCAGTGCAGTTGCAGAATTCACCAGTCCTTAAGACTTAATCATAAAGATGACATACCTGCCAAAAACACTGTCAGTAAGCCCACCAAGGGTGGTCAGGAGGTTTACTTTACATGATCACTCATCCCTGCTTAAAGTCACGCTTTACTTTAAGTGGCAACAATGCTGGTGGGAGTCCACCATTTGACTGCCACTGTAATTTTGTGGTTATATTTACATAGTGTGTTTTGTTAACATATTTAGAACCTAGAAATGCAACTATGTGAGGTTATTACATTTTAAAATCAGCTTTTGTTACCTGGGTCTGCAGCACTAAACTAGTGTCACATTATGGACGTGTTCTAACTTGACCCTCTGCAGCTCTCTTCTGAGAAACCAGCATGAGGGTCACTTTCAATCCTAAATTCCTTCTTCCTCTCATTGTTTGTGGAGCACATGTGAACTCTCGAACCTCTTTTGCTGTTTTGTAAAAAAAAAAAAAAAAAATTCCACTTCATTTCAAGACTAGTGTAATTGCACCAACCTGTGATGGTGATTATTAATATTAAAAGTACAGCTCTTTTGCATTGAAGCGGTTATCGAGGCTCTCTGATAAAAATCACGTACGTGCAGAAACACAGAAGAAGCACATTCATGTATTCCTGTGCTAAATTTAGTGCGTTTGAACTGGAAATCCTTCTCAGATTTCCCTACTAAGGGCGACTGTCTACAAGCAAGCGAAACAGAGAGACACACACAGAGACACTGGGGCAGAAGGCAGAACCACAGAACAGGGACCCAGGGCCTTAAAACAGAAAAAGTTCAGTTTTTAACGTTACAGCTCTCAGCGGCTTTTCTTCAGTTGTAATAACCCTACCAATTGCAAACACAATGCAAATGCCATGCCTCGTAATGAGAAGATCTGATATTATACCTTTCTGGATAGATTCACGCTTCAGAATAATGCCTTTTCCCAGTAGACACGCTGGTACAGGGAATACCACTTAACTGATGAAGTGGACAGATACAATTTCTGTTTTGCAGATGCCATATTTAGGCAGACTTACAGGGACAAGATTACTGGCCATTAATTCAGGATACAATTCTCCTAATCCCATTAAACAGGTTCTAGAAACAGGGTGTTGTATCTCAGTGCACCTACCCCATGTCAATATAAAACCAGAAGGAATGCAGATGACTCAGTAAAGGGCAACCGGTTCATTGAGGAAATTCTTCTTCTACCGCACTGTAAGATTACAAGTTTTTCGTACCTACGACCAAAAGTTTTGCAGCACCTAGAATATTAGGATTGCGATCATAAAAAATAAAATCCAATTTAGATCTTATGTAATCAGAAAGTCAGAGTAATAGTGTTCCATGATGGATTTCGAAAAGTCACATTTTTCAATTTTTGTCAGTTTTTCATTAATATGGAAAACTAGAAAGAGTAGGTTTCATTTGACTTTATGAAGCAAAATTTGTTAATTCTACAGGGTGATGCAAACCATGTGGCCATAGCTGTATACTCAGACCACAAATTCCCAGGTTGGACTACTTCTTACAAGTACTTCCTGTTCTGAAACCAGTTTACACTGAAAAACCGGCAGCATTGTTTAACTGCAGTATGCATTAAGCACAGACTGTGCAAACATCACACCAGCTTGTACCCTGCTTACCTGCAATCACAGAAGTACCAGGTGCACAGATAACAGCAGAGCTCAAATCAAACATGTATGTTTTTTTTTTTTTTTTCCATACCATGCATTGTTCATCATTCACCCTGTACTATCCTGCTTTGACAAACACATCTCATCAAAATAGCTAGTAAAGGGTACCTAGGCGGGATCTGTTCAGTGTTGCATTTCATCAGTTTGGAATGAAACACTCAGAAGAGGCCGGAGCCAGTTTGAGGGAGATCAATCTGGGCTGGTCTAATATAGCTCACTGCTGGGACTCTGGGAATCTGACACAAATTTTCACCCCTTGAGAATGTGGGGCCGATATCTGCTGAACAGCATGTACCCAGCAAGTTTTTGTTGAGAACCATTTCAGACAGAGAGTTGCCTAGTGGCAGATGCCAACAGCAATTCTTGCAAATTCAAAATTGAACCTGTTTTTTCAACCCGAAAACATCAGAAAAAACAGAAAAATCATTAAAATGTACAGGCAAAAGCAGAGAGGAAACCAAAGATTTTACAGTTTTATTTGCAAAGACGATTTTGTAACACTTTTTCATTGTAATTCATCCATAACGTTTCACACGTAAATCATAAAAGCTGAACAAAAAATAAAATCATAAATGTGTGATTTTCACATGTATTTGGGGACCTATGGTCAAATTCTGCCTCCCTCAAAATACACAACCACCACCACCCCAGTTCAGTACAATTCTAAACTCACCTCATTCCATTCCCGAATACCAGGCAGATATTAAAAAGTTTCTCTGACATCAACGGAACACACCACCACCCAAGCACACTTATATCGTTATTGTGTAAAAAACCTCTTTATTGAGTTTACATCAGTACAATTTCACACAATCAGACTGTGCAATCTAAAAGATTCATAGAAATGTATTCACCTCTAAATGAACAGTCATTAGTCTTTGCAGATGGCTTACAGTGATGTGTAGATATGCCGAGAACTGTTATCCCTTCAGGTAGACTCGTCTAGTACAGCGCCGCAGCTAAACCCTGACTGCAAGTCCATTTTCGTTCAGAGTACAGGGTCCCACCTTTGGTATTCTGCAGGCTCTGACAAATCAGGCAATGCATGGCTGCTCTATTCATATACAAGCCAGGGTTGGAACTGCAAGCTTCAGAATGCACAACCACGTATGTTAGTATACAGACCCAGAGTCGCACTATGTGCAACAGGGTGCAGATAAGAGAAACTGCTGCAGGAGAGTTCATCGAATTATTAGTAATGATAATAATCAAGAACAGTGGGCAGCATTTTGTCCATCAGAAAAGAGCACTGAAAATACTGTATCACACCGATTCTAGAAAATCTGGATGGCACCAATAAGTATTTTTGATTGTACTTTATGTGCTGTAATACTATGCTTTATTTGTATCAACACAATCCAAAGCCAGTCGCACGTCTTCTTTTGGAAAGTCGTACAGCCTTTTCTCATGTGTCTGCGACCTGAAATCGCATAGGGTTGGATAATGTTGAAGAACGTCAACATTTGGTTGGAGTAAAGCTATGCAGCTTTTATAGCTGCATGCACCCAACGTGTCGCATTCATCTGTGGCAGAAGTGTGAACCAGCCCTTACTCTGCCAATAACAATGGTAGGACCCAGATGTTGTCACTGTCTCTGCCGTCAGTATGATCTAGCCCCTGGCGCGCAACCACAGACACACAACTGGCAGTGTGCCCTTTGTACTTTACCTTCAATTAATAAATTAGCAAATCAAGTGACACCTCATTTGCATATCAACAATTTAAAGCTCAAGTCATTTGCATACAAACGATTTCAAAAAAAAAAAAACACAACTTGCATACTGCATGCTTTTTCCCTTTCCAACTAATACTATGTAATATATGTAAAATAATATATATATATTTTTATATATATATATATATAGATATATAATATAGAATATATATATATATATATATATATATATATCTCTTCGCGCGAGGCGCGCGCGCTTGTTGCTGTTAATGCTGCAGTGTGTTGGAATCCGTTCTCATAAAAAGGTATGTTCCTTTGCTGTCCCCACCCAACCAAAATACCTTTATTAACTCTAAAGAATACACATTTTTGTATTTTTCATATTTGCATTACAGTACAGATTTCAATATCCTCTACAGTAACCCTTTAACTTAAAACTTAAAAATAAGGTGTACATACACACACACACACACACACACACACACACACACACTGCTGTGCAAGTCTTCCACACATTCAGGACTTACAATGTGTATCGATGCGAGCGTCCGCGGTTTACGCCGGACCTCCACTGGTATTTTCTGCTGTTCTGCTGCTTTGACTGTTGTTGATGTAGCTTGGTTTGGGGGGGGGGGGGGGGGGGGGGGGGCAGGTATGCGGTTTAGCAGTCTTTGGTTCGTGTTGATCGGGGTCTTCAAGAACTTGCGATCATGGCAGCTCAGGCAGAACTGTGCATGGGCAGCTGGTGTGAGGTGTTGTGGTGGCTAGTCCATCACATCTACACAGTGGATCTCAACAGGGGGGGAGTGAAGCATCCCAACAAATATGTATAAGAAACGTGTATGTATGTATGTGTATATATATATATATATATATATATATATATATATATATATATATATATATATATATATGTATTAGACAACAATAGAAAGGCCATATTAAATCCTTTAAATTAATATAAGGCACAGCTGGGTCAGATAAACAATGCACGACTGAGAAGTGAAAAATAAAAAGAATAGCAACATGAAAAACGTCTAAGACTTTAGCACAGCAGTGTATATATCCTCTACGAACCCAGTGTTAGAAATCTGGTTTGGGATACAGCTAAACTAATTTTTAAACATTGCCCAAAGCAATGGGTCTCCATGGCTTTCCAGGACACTTTCTGCAATTCTTGCAGTCCGTGGGCTCTCAAAGCACGGGCTGCATATTGTGCCACGTTGTGTGGTAGAGATATGGACTAAACATCTGTCTGCCAAACTAACTTGGGAACTTGAAATTCAATCCCTGAAACTGAAAGCTTAATTCTGACCCAGTTACCAAAACACCTTAATTTGTTTATTTAATGTTTTTCGCAATACAGCTGGCCATCTGGTAATTCAGTTTTGAGGGCTAAACTGTGACACCTTGTAGGTCTGTGTGGGGAAGGGGGAGATGACACACCCTTGTAATAGGAAACACTACTCCTGGGTCAGATTATTGCAGATTTAGCTGAATATAACTCTGAATGCAGCAGGTATTATTTTTTACATGGTTTTCCAGCTAGCTGCTACATTCACAGTGATTCTATGACAGCCTTGTTCTGAGCACAAAAGTTCAGGTGAGACTGCTTTTAACTTTCTTTCCACAGCTGTACTGTTTAGAAACTGTTAACAGAATGAGTTAAAAACGAGATTACTGGCGCACAATTCTCAACACTTTTCTTGCGATGCCACACACACGCTAGGGATTGGGCAGACCTTTTGGATTTCACATCCCTTTTAAGAAAACCATTAAAATAAAATAAAAAAATAAAAAGCACAATTACTATTGCAATATTATATGCAAAGTAAAAACCACAACATAACTGAAACGTAAACAATAACACCTTAAAAAGGGAAAGCATGTAAGCCACAATATTCACAGAAAATACATTTGCACACTTGCCTTGTGTTGAAAAAAAATCACAATATTTTAAAATGTTTTTTTTTTTGCCCGGTCCTAATGAAAGGAGGACTGCTACAAAAAGAACTCTGATCGGCTACAAAATCCAGTAGTAAAAGTCTTACAGCTGCAGTACTGATTTGATCCAGCAGAGGGTACCTGTACCTGCTCTGTGAATGAATCTGGATCCATGAACCCCAAAGGGGTGTTTATTTTACACTCACATGCTGCCTTTGACATAACTATTGTGTGACTATCAGACAACGCAATATTAAAAAAAAATCAGTAGAAATTATGTGAGTGGATCAGAAAAAATAAATGAAAAAAATAAAATCAGGGTCTCAACTTAATCCAGCAGGATTTGATAGCTACGAGAATAGCACAAAATGTTCCAAGTAATAGAAAAACTGCAATTACACAATCTAAACACCAGATGGCAGTGTCCGCTATGCAGAAAGTCCATAGAAAAAAATTACACCAAGGTCAAAAAAAAAATTAAATAAATGGATGTGGATTTTATCCATAATAAAACAGCTGTCATTTTTACCCCCAGCAAGTTCTTGTAAAACTCTTGCGTGAAACATGGCGATATAAGGTGTTACACAAGCACCTTGAGAATTCTGGTACAATAAACACAGAAGGGGGAAAAAAGCATGCAGTGGGAGTGTGACATGAATTGATCAGTCCTAGTCTGTGACAGAGCAATCTATACATAGAGAGAGCATTCAGGAAAGATACAGCCCCGGGATCCTGCTTGTTCAATCTATACAGGCTCATTCTTTGCATACCAATGTATGGTACAGTCTTGCTTAGTTTAAATTACTTGCTGCAGACTAGACCATGTTAATCTAGAAAGGGTGCGGATAGGGAGTAGCAGATGAAGTTGAATTATTACTGTGTCTGTTGCTACTACCTAATTTGCATTTTAGATAAGCCATTACCATTCGCCATGTGCAGTACACTACAACAAAACCAAAAAAATTTTTTTGGAAACCCCATTTACCAACAACACACTCTAAACATCCTTTTCTGTTTATTTTCTCATATTTATATATATATATATATATATATATATATATATATATATATATATATATATATATATATATATATATATATATATATATATATATATAAAATTTGTAGATGAACATCAGATTCATTTTAGCATGTAATATAAATAATAAAATAACTGATATGACCAACAGATTCTGCACACACATACACACACACACACACACACACACACACACACACACACACACACACACACACACACACACACAACTTCATAACACCTGGGGAGGAGCAAGCTGAGTTTGACTTCTGTTTTGGGAGTGGAGTGGGTCTTGGAAGAAGATATTATTTTAACTGACATCGTCTAAAATCACCTAGAGGGCCCTGGCGTGAGAAACGTCCCTCGTCTAGTCTGCTCTCTGCGCTTGGTGCATTTCAGCACAGCTACCAACCCTTTGCATTCTGTAACGTGTGTCAGTCTCAGCGGCGCGGGTTGTTTTGCCACGCCCCCCCACCTTGCCATGGGTTTCTCTCGGTTTCTGGATTGCGATTGGTGCATAAGTGGAGTAGTCCTGCTTCCCCCAGGCGTGTGTGCGGGGGCCCAGAGGTTCACTTATTCCCCCAGGATTATTTTCACAAAGCTGGCCACGTCAGTCTCACTGGAATCGTGGAGGGTGAAAAAGGGATGTTGCTGTCGGGTTCAGAAAGAACAGTATGTATTATTAATTTAGCCTCTACCACACAGTCCTGCACAGATTAAAGATGATTTGAATTCGATCAAAATACAGTGTGATCTGGGATATGTTAACCAAACGCTCAACACTTATCTACTATTTTCCAACTTCTACAACTGGATCCAGCAATGCTAGACCGGAGTCAGCACCGGAGGTATGGGTTATAGGTTTTTATATGTATTCACATTGGACTATTGGTTGCACACAGATCCTAGCTCACGCTCAGCAATATAAAAACAGACATAGGAAACAGCTTAGAGGCCTGTCATTAGAGGAGCTGGTCTGCCCTCTTGTGGCAGTATGAATGAAGTGCCACATGATCATGATCAGCTCTTGCGCAGTAGTAGCAAATTCCCTACACCTGTAATTAGAGCACAGGGGCACACACAGTATACAGTTATAATAATAATACACACCCCTGAACTGTGGGCTCAGTACACTGGTATTCACAGCAAGGGTACTCACCATGAGCTCTGCATATGTTGGCCTCTCTTTGGAATTCTTCTTTAAGCTGAAAAACAAAAAATGTTTAAAAAAAAAACACCAAGAATGGCTCAAAGTGCTATGCAACAGCAATCTTTTTTTCTATTTCTAGTACGACAAAAGCAAACAAAAAAATCAGTCCCTTGGGTAAACAAAAGGGTGACAATGCCCCGTGTGTCTCTAGCACTGTGTCCTTACTCTGTATCAGGGATGGCAATCAGACTCCTATTGCATAGCAGTTTAACCCATCAAAGGTTTTACTACAAGCTCGATTAATCCCAGTGTATTAGTTAATAAGCTCAGGTGTCTTTTTAAATGCAGGAATTAATCAAACTGCTCTGTAAAAGGAATCTTATTTCCATCCCTGATGTGGCATCTATAGCAAAGGCCTGTATTTTTTACTGGGTATAAAACCACAACATTTGCAAAACGATTCTCCCGGGTGCTTCTGATCAATCACAACAGCGTTCAGCCTCCACCCCATCCTCTGACTAATTTGGGAAAAGTGAGACACAAGGATGCACGCAGCGCACACATATCCTGTCTCCTGGGGTCTGAAGTGCCTGGAGGGCTCAGAGCAAGATAAAGAGCTCCGCTCAGTGAGAAAGAGGGTCTCGCAGTTTGACAGGAACCAGCCCCGAGCAGCAAGGTCAGGAAGAGGGAAGCTCTGTCGGAAGCTCTTGCTGGAACGGGACTCAAGCACACAGCTCCGAGCCAGCATGGTGCAACACATCACCTGCCCCAAATCCCGGACCTCAGCATTTCTCTTACCAGAAAGCCCATTTGAACTCCCCCCCCCCCCCTTAGTTGAATTTTATGGCAAAGTTGTTTCCAGCAAGGACGGCTTTGCTTCAAACTAGACCTGGGGTCAATTACAAACGTAATTGTGCAATTCACAATTAATAACAGTTACAATGGCATTTTTACTTGTAGCTGAGCCTTGGCACACCTGTGTAATTGTAACTATACCCTATACTTGATCGATAACACTTCAATGCTGCATTTTATTTGTCAGGACGATCATTATTCTAGTCTTTTCCACCACTTTTGGTGACCTCATTTGTTTGGAAAAATAATTTACAGCATGTTACTATATTTGTACATGCGATTATTGCCGGTTATTTAGAATAAATAGTGAATTTGTTAAATGTGGGGAGCTGTGTTATTGTAATAAATGCAATTACTGCAGCATAATTGTAACTAATTGAACAAATTAACATATAATAAAATAACAACTCTGCTATAATTGTAACTATAAATTGACCCCAGTTCTGCTCAGGACCCTGGCTGGGGGTGCTCCCCTGTGCAGGTTTCCAGGTCAGGTATCAGCTCACCACTGGGAGGTGAAGTCGGCAAACTCTCCCGAGAACTTGTCGGCTGGGAGCTGTGGGGATGGCTCCTCCACCACCTGCTTCAGCTGCTGGAAGGGCGTGCCCCAGGAATCATAGGGGAACCGCAAAATGGCCAGCTCAATCTGAGGAGAAGGGAGAGAGGGGGAGAGAGAGATCCATCAGACAGGAGCGCACACACCCTGCACTACTACAGGCTAACTATCCATGACTTCAAATCAGGTGAAACTAGACAGAAGTCAAGCAGAAGAGCGCTTTGGGTAGAGCCTTGTCCAGTGTACCAATGAACTCAATTTGCGGCACTAGCGCACTGAAGAAGTCACAAGCCTAAACGTTTGTCTGCTTGACTTAGGGACATATTTTCTAAGCGTTTTCTCCGGTCTTTACTGAACCTAACATAACCAAAGCTGTCTTAAGAACTCCCAAGGTGTCTGTTTGTCATTTTGTACCACAAGATGATTTTTTCTTAATTAAAAAATTCATTAAAAGAGTTAATTAAAAGAATGGAGGAAAGCATTTTGAAAATAAGGCTCCTACATCTTTTAAAGGTACCATTAAAACTAGAGGATGTGTAACATACCACTGAGACTGCAGTGATATGGGCATTAGACAGAGATACAGTACCTTCAGCATGAGAGAGGCGGAGAGGCACAGTGCACACACACAAGGGACTTACCATCGTAATTCCTAAACTCCAGATATCCGATTTCACACTGTAGCCCTGCTGATTGAGCTCCGGGTTTATCCTCTCAGGCTGGAAGTAAAAGCACAGGGAGAATTCTTATACCCGCAGTACTGCAAATTCCAGCAATGAGCAGCACTGGTTAAAAAAAAAAAAAAAAACAGTCCTGCTGGTTCAGAAGACTTGGTGCTGGGTGAGCTGGTTAAGGTGGTGAAGGAAAAAAAAAAACAGGTCCAGTAAAAACCCTTAAAGTGAGCTATTTGTTGTCTACTCTCAAATTCTAAAAACAAATTCATTGCCAGTATACTTTGCCTAGGATTTATTATACCAGCTCATTAAAAGGTCAATGTGTAATTGACCAGACTCTTACCAGCTCACCAGAATTTTCACCAAGGTGACTTGTGATATTTCCCCCCACAAGCGTCTAAACCCTGCTCCACTGACACCAAACCTCTCATGTGTTACTCCCAGATCAAAGACAGTGGGACTCACAGCCATGTAGGGCTTGCAGCCGGCGTCCATCGTCTTGGCAACCGAGTCCACCAAGTAGCCGCTGATCCCAAAATCACACATCTTCACCTGTCCCAGCGTGTTGATCAACACATTAGAGGGCTTGACGTCTGCACAGGAGAGCGAGGAAACAGGGTCAGACTGGCACAGCTCTGGGGAGCTTTCCTGGTGATCAATCAAGCTCAGCAGCTCATTACAACCCCCACAACTACAGTAAATGTAGTGTGTGAAACGAACCGCCTTAAAAAAATCGCTAGACCTGGCAAAGGAGCAGCTAACGGTGGCTCACCTCTGTGGATCACAGACAGCCTGCTGTGTAGATGCTCTAAAGCTTTCACGATCTGCAGAGACACAGAAGAAATGGTTAATGCAATCAGCGTGACATTCCAAAAAACTTAATCTCTGCATGCATAACACACAAACGCAGTACAATCTGATCCTGAATACAACCGCAGGTCTAGCAGGTGTTACATCCAGGGTGACGAATTTAAAAATATATATGATTACCCACAATAAAGTCACACAAATAAAAGGTTACAATGATGAACCAACTACGCCTGCTAGATAAAAAGGGTTACGTGGAAATAGTGTTTGGGAATATGCCGAGTGTTCTCATGGAATCAGAATCAAAGCCCGGGGGGGCAGACTCACAGAGACTGTGATCTTTCCTAAGATATCCTCAGGAATGGCCATGCCTTTCTCGATCACTTGTTTGTAAAACTTGTCCAGCGATGTGTCCATCAGCTCCATGCAGATCCAGACGTCTCCCTGGGGACAGACACAGAGACTGGGTAAGAGGACAGAGTGGACTGGATAGACCGGCATTCGAATGAATACAAATCAACATACAGGATGTCAAATAGAGAATGGCATCTACAATGTGATCATGTTAATGCTTAACAGTAATAGTTTATTAGCTGGCAAAGCAAATATTTTTGTTTAAGAGAGGTTTGAAAGAGTGGGTGCCCAACTAGTTCTATAGGGACTTCCAAATGTCCCAGGTGAAGACAGCTGATTAGCCAACATGGCGATGATTGAGCGTAGAAAGCATTAGATTGTGGAGATATTCACGCCACTCTCTGACTCTCTCAGCCCCATACCACTGTGATGAACTGCTATACCCTGCACTGAAATGTATTTCTATTATGCTTTGTCACTCCCCTAAGGAATTCCACCCTTTGTAGCTAGTATAGGTAGTCAAAATATCACAAGAGGGGAATATGGCGGATAACTACTACTGCGTCGCATTATTTCACTGACTCAACTATCCTGAAGGTCCAGCACGACTTACTACTGGGAAAACTGTACTGATGTGGAGTCCAGAATGCTACACTGTACCTCTCTGAAGAGCGCCCCATAGAACGTGACAGTGAAATGGCAGTCTACTGTCCGCATGGAGATATCCAGATCCATCAGCAGCCTCTTCTGCTCCTGGCTGTTCACAGTCGCTCGGATCCTCTGTGAATTCAAAACACAAAGCAATGGCTGTGATGAGCCAGCCCACCCACAGAAACTGCCACATTTACTGTGTGAGAGGAGAGGCAGTGTGAAGAGGGCTTCAGTCTCGCACTGATCTGCCATATTACTGTTCTACATCCCTAAGAAACAACCTACAGATTGAGGGAGAGTTGGGGGCGTAGAGGGGTAAAGACTGAGGGAGAGTTGGAGGGGGTCTGTTACTGTATACAGGGGTGCAGATTGAAAGAGTTGGGGGCTGTGTTACACTATAGAGGGGTGCAGACTGAGAGAGAGTTGGGGGCTGTGTTGCAGTACAGAGGGGTACAGATTGAAGGAGAGTTGGGGGCTCTTACTGTATAGAGGGATACAGATTGTGGGAGAGTTGGGGGCGCTGTTACAGTACAGATGGAAGAAGACTTGGGGGCTCTGTTAAAGTATAGGGTGGGGGCTCCGACGGAGGCAGACCCAGGTTCTCACCTTCACCGCCATGATCAGGCCGCTGGGAACGTGTCTCATCTTGTCTACCACTCCGTACGCCCCACGGCCCAGCTCACTGATCTGCTCCAGGTCGTCTGCCTTCATCTCAAAGTTCTGATGAGGGAAAAAACACAATAGCAAACCACAAGCCTAATGCACAGTGGGAGGATTTCAGTCCAACTCCCATGAGTGACTTTCCATCTGCCAACATTTTCACCACCTTTTCTACCAATTGATATGAGTTGGAGTATATTGTTAATTGTTTTCTTCTGAGGTCTTACCTTCTCCCCAATCGTGACACAGGCTTTGGAGTCCAAGTCTCTGGGTGGTCTGGAAAGAGAAAGAAGAGACACATTTTAAAATTTCAGAATATCCCTATACACACTTAGTTCAGGATTAATCTGTACCCCTCTATGCTGTAACAGAGCCCCCAGCTCTCCCTCAATCTGCACCCCTCTATACTGGAAAAGAGCCCCCAACTCTCCCTCAATCTGTACCCCACTATGCAGCGGCAGAGCCCCTAACTCTCCCTCAATCTGTACCCCTCTATACATCACTGTAACACAACCCCCCACTCTCACTCAATCTGTACCTCTCTATAGTGTAACACAGCCCCCAGTTCCGCCTCAATCTACATTATTATAGCTCATCTCAGATCAGGTATAAAGCAGAGCTCTCTTACGCTGCGGTTGCAGATGGCTGCTCAAAGACTTCCTTGGGAAGTGTCAGCTTCTTATTCTTCTTTTTGCCTGTGGATGAGAACGAGACAGACAGACACAGTGAGTCAAAGGCATTCGCTGAAACTTTTGTCTACTTAGAAGGTAGCTCATTAAAAAAAGAAAGAAAAGAAAATGAATGCTTAGCATGCAGAACGCAAATTGCAAAAGCATAACAAAGTGTAAAAGCATACACAATTTATATTCCTGTTGCCGTTTTACAGTTTAGCAATACCATCAGAGCAAAGCGTGGAGATCCTCAATACGAATTAAATGCTTGGCTTTCATATACTTGCCTGTAATTTTCTTATTAGCTGAAATGTCAGGAGTGCAGTACACATTATTGTGTTTAACACCTTACCACCTGGGTAATTATGCTTTTCACAACATGACAGTGACCGAGTTCGCCTGCATCAGAACTGCATAGCCCACATTCTCAACAGGGATCTTAGACTTCCACAATAAAAAAATAAAATAAATTCTAATTAAAATAAAAGGCTAAAACTGAGTCCCCTCTGTCACCCAACACAGGAAGTATTTATTAGTACACTAAATCAATAATAAAAACAAACTTACCATTTTACTTTAAGCATCATAAACAATAATAAAAAAAAAACATAAAATAGTATTCATATTAGCTTATCTCCGAGGTTATTCTTGGTCATCTGGATGGCTATTGCCAGACTCATTGACTTGATCGTTTTCGGCATCTTTAACAGCTTGTTCAGTTACAACAAAGCACGTCAGGATAACAAGTAAACTGCAAGCCACTTAATATGAATACGCCTCGTGCAGCCTTCACCTCTGTACACATGAAGCAGGTTTATTAAACAAGTATTTTTATGTAAATTTGTTGATGATTATATATGACAAATGCACTTATTTGGTTGTCAAACAAACAAAAGCCTTGAATGTTTTTGCCCCGCCCCAAGTGTAAAATCAAAAATCCTCCGACAGCACAGAAAAGCTTTGTTTTTCCCCCACAGTGAAAGGCTTCCTAGGATCCCTGCTTATCACACACAGCTGGAGCTCCAGACCATAAACAGTGCAACTGGGACACGTGTTCCTTCACGGCATGCCACAAATCACAGTACACCAGCATGCTTACTGAGAGCTGCTTATAATCCACAGTGCTCCTTGGAAGATGAGAAGCGACTCTTACTGTCTATATTATAAAAACACACAGCCCTGAATTAACACTTCGTCTTCATACTTGACATAAAAAGAGGTTGAAGCACGTGCATCAGTGCTGTTTTTCAATTCCTTTTTAAAATCAATTCTCAATTCCAAACAAATTTATTTTAACGCACACTAATATATATATATTATATAGTAACAGGGCGAACAGCCCTGTTCCGTTTGTTTGTTTTTAGAATGGGGTCTCCCTCTCCACCTGTGTTATTTTGTATTTGTTTATTGTATTGAGTTTATTGTGTGTGTGTGTATATATATATATGACTGCGGAACGCAGTGTGTTTTGTTATTGTTTTGACGGCGTAGCTGTGCGTGCATAGCAAACAGACAGGTGCACAACAGGTAGAATTTATAGAAACAAGACATGGTTGGAAACGTTGCAGCCCTCGAACCACCTCCTAACGGCTAGCAGCAGAGAAATCCTCTGTTTCCAAAAGGCACCATCTCTGGTATTTTCACATAAAGGAACACGTGCAGAGTGCCAAGAACAAGAAGGGTTAAAGACAGGGAGTTACATCATGAGATCAGCTGGGGCTGAGCAATGAAGTTTAGAAATGCACACATACACTTACAGCATCACAGACCCTCAGATGTTGCCATTAGCCAATTTTTTTTCAGAACGGATAAAAAAGCATCATACAAAGCTACCAAACCATAAGTAAACAACACAAACATTTCAACGTAGGGGGCTTGTAAACATTCTCGGTTCTAATTTGTGGTTTTTATTCCTTTGTGCTAATGGATAAATAGCTTCAGGCCCAAAGCGGTCTACCAAACATCACACTATAATAACATAAGCAGGCATTCTGTACACAGTATATGTTTGCACCTCTTTATTACCAGGAAATCCTCTATACAAACCAACCCAGAAATACACTTACTGTACAAGCAAGTTTTCATAGAAATAGTTTGTTTTTGTTAAGTATCGCCTGATGAGTTCATTGTTTAATCAACCTGTGTTTGTTTTAATTACATTACTTGCACTACCTACCTTTTACCAGATGTGAACAAGAGAAAGAATACAGAGTATCGAACACTACTGTACAATAATAGCCCTGAAGTGGAGCAATCTCTTACTATAATGGGCTGCGGGTTGAAAAGGTTACAACAGCAGCAATTAAATGCTGTGCAGTTACCAAGAGACAATGAAATTCCAACCTGTAGCAGGGGGAGATCTGTGCCGACTCTGCTGGCGTGTTCACAGTGTTGCAGAAAGAGTGCAGCAGTCATCCAATAACTGCCTGTCAGTCATGGCAGTGACACAGGGAGGTGGGAAAGGGGGTGTGTGGACTTTCCCTCTCTCTGAATGGCTGGGAGGCGGGTCTTGGGGAGATTGTTAGCCCTATAAGATAATGCTCTACTGTTTCCTCATGTCTGCCCTTTTAGACGCGCTGAATGTGTGGAAGCGCAGGTCGTGATCAAGAACCAGCGGGGAGGAAGAAGCAACTTAACAGCAAGACAGTGACAGCAGGGAACCCTTGGGCAGACCCCGGAATATTGTGTAGAGCAGGCTAGTGAGCCGGTAGCGTAGGTCGGTGATCCGGGTCGTGCGGGTAGCGGCGACCGGGATATCACTGCCAAGTGCAGCACCTTTTATTTGTAGTTTTATTTTCCCTTTGCCTTCTATTTTTGAATCAGTGTTTGGAGCACCTGCAAGCGCACCTGCACCCTGAACTGTTTACCATTGCTTGGTATTCCTGTGGTTCTGTTTACCATAGTTGGTAAGCAGACCATGGACAACAGCGCCCTCTGCGGGCTAAAGAAACAAACACACTTGAAAATAAAACTGGGACCTGTGTGGTGTTTTCAAGTACACCTGTCCTTCTCCTGTGTCAGTGAATTACCCACCACCCATACACACAACCTAAAAAGGATGGGGGTGCAAAATAAGCAAGTACTTGAGGTTTTGAATGACTAAGGAAGTAGACTTACTCTGCTGCAGATAATGTAGAAATATTACAGAGTTACACCCCCTGGCTTTTACAACATGCCTATACAGGCAGAGAAAACCATATTGCAGTAGTGGCAAATGCATGATGTTCATGAAGTAAGTGCATGAAGTAATCAAATATGTAACTGATAACTGTCGTCAACAATCAATGCGTTGAGAACACTTCATTTCAAAAGCAAGAAGAAAACTGGACCAGAAAGGGCACTCGGACGATTAATTCATCAATAACCGTTTTATTGATTTTTATTTTATAATAAAATTAGAAATAAAAATCAGGATACAAGCGGGTTAATCAGCTCGTTTCCGAATCGCTACGATACCTTAACAGTTTGCTTTTGTTTTTCTCTTGGGTATTAAAAAAAAATAAAATAAATAGTGCAAAAAGTTACTACAGCTTTAAATTGTCACATTGTCTCTACTCGGGGTCTTGTATGCTGATTCTGCTCAACCTAACAGCAGTGTTGAAAAGAGAGCACTGGCTCACCACAGTCCACTACAGTTAGTCAATCTCCCTTCTAATGTAAAGAAAACAAAGCCCTGCTACATCCAATCTTAACTGTCCTACCACTGAGGCGCCCTGCATTGGCTAGCAGTTACAGTCAATCCTGTCCCTTCCACTTGGCCAGGTCCCTCCCCTCCCCTCTCCTCCTGGCCTCTGCTCTGCTCTGCTGAGAATTCCAGGAATTTTGAGTATTTTTCAATGGAATTCCATGGCTGCCTGAAGGCTGATTCAGAGAGGCCTCTAAGTAACTGCGAGTTCCTAAACTTTCCAAGACAGCGCCTGCCTCCCGAACCAGCCAGCCATTCTCAAGCCAAAGCACCCGGCTTCATTTTAGATTAGTTTCAAATTAATGTCTGTATTCGAGCTAGTTTCACAATTGGTGCAGACAAAACTGAATATTTTAGCATAAAAAATCCCAGGGAACTGATATAATATAAACTACAGTATTATTACTGCACCAGCGCAAAAGAATGTACTTGTAACAACAACTTAATTCTCTCTCTTGCAGACCCCCTTGTCTGGCAGTGCTCCAACATGACGTAGCCCCACACTTGCATTCATGATCATACAGAATATTCCTGAAAACTCACCTATGATCAAGCATACATGGGGTAAAGCAACTTTAATCTTTGTAATACAAAATATGTTTTTTTAAATAAATGTATGTCTGGTATAAAACTGTGCTTTAAAAAGAAAAAAGTCAATGGCACTGAAATGTATTACAATGTATATTTCTGTAAAAAATAAAGAGGAATATGACAATTCCATCAAGAAGAAAATGTGCGTCCATTGCATGATAAAACCATCTCTGTATTTCTGTAAATTCTCTGATTGGCCAAGAGAGTCTTGCTCATATATAAACTTCTTTATACAGATTCTTGCAGGTGAGGCAGAGAACCACACAGCTGTTACCAAACCTGTTACAGAATTGGCTGAGTTACAGCATGCTTCACTGGGAAAGTGCTGGACATCTGCATGGGGGGCTGAAGGGATTGGCGAATGCTTGCTATGGGTTTGGGAAATCCTAAAGGGAATAAAGAGATTAAACTGGGAATCCTCGAAATGAAAGTTACACTGTTGCTGTAGAAGGAAGGTGTCTGCAGTCCTTGCTGCAAGCAAAACATTTGACCACGGTGCAAACAAAGCATTGATTTCTTATGAAGAGAAAGTACGTATTGCATAGCAGTTCTTTATAGTGGACCCAACACCTGCAAAACCCCCTGCAAAAAAAAAAAAAACCACACACACAGCTTTCTGTTACCAACGGGAACAAAATACATACACAAGCAGAACATACGTGATAGAATTCGCAACCCAGAAGGAATCCTGCAGCTTGTTGGAACAACAAACTGGATAATTCTGTTACTGCAGCAGAAACCCCTAGCACTGGAACGCGACCAACGGTTACCCTGCAGAAAGGGGATTTAGGCATGGTGCTGTGACAACGAGGGTTATTTACATGACAACAGAGTTGGGATTGAGTATCTCAGGGGTAAGAAGAGTGCTGGGCTGCAGCTTTGAAGATAAGGATCAAGCACAACAGGCCCACTAATGTTTCAAAGGCAATCTGCATATTACCACAGACAATTCTACAAATCCATCAATACAGCATGCTGTATTGAAAATGCACCCTCTCCAAGCATCCACAATCACATATCTTCAGTAACATTAAATGACACAAGGTTGGTGTGTGGGACTGACTATATCATCTCTCCCCCTGAGGGACTGAGAAAGAATACATACGCGTTTCTCCCACCGGGTGTAATCACGTTTGTCTTCATCTGCACATCACCCTAGTACATTGCTTTGCAGTACGAATGCAACCCAGTTCCCCCGTGGAGTGGCACATTCCAGTCACACTGACGCAGTTGGAGAGACGGACGGATGGCGTCACCTGTTCGTTCTACCAGCGTTTACACGCACACCACTATATTTAAATCCCATTTACTTTTTTTTTTTCTTTAAATAAGTTACCATCTCTAACATACTAAGGTATTACTCTATTATATATAAAAATACAAACAAGTTTCTCAAAATATCGCTTTCACGTGTAACCCTGCCCTGTAAGCGTACGCGCTTCCGTGCCGATTACATGCTATACTTGAAATTGCACAAGTTATACAAGGACAATAATATTAATGCGTGCATATTAAAAATTGCTAATCTTTTCAGATTTGAAGTCGCCCTTCCGAAACAGTGTTTTATGTTTGTTGCGAGGCGGCTATTTTTAGGCTGTTATTTTTTGCAAAGCCCACTTATATTATTTACAGCTGAAACAACGCGTGCACGACGAGACGTTTGAACTAGAAATGTTTGATTTCCAGCTGCGCACACGAACTGACAAAAAGAAATGCATAAAACAATACATGTGCGCATTTCTTTTTGCGAACATTTCATTTAGAGCAACGGTTTATTAAGGGTTCATAGTTACAGTCGGTCAGAAATCAGTTTCACATATAAAAATAAAGTTCAGGTCCACCAAAAAAAAAAGTTTCCAAATGCATGATTCACCATGCAATTACAGTACATAAATGTCATATATGTTAAACAAATTTGGGATTAGTATAATAGGTTTTCACAGCTAATTTTGAAGGCTGTAGCATATTATTCTATATGGGAGTCCCTGGCAATGCAAAAATATAGCAGGATGGCTCCCGTAGAACGCAAATAACGTCAACAAATATACAGCTGAACTACTGCAAGCTTCGTCTTACCAGGAACTCCCGCTGTGTAAAAGGGCACCACCTAAACAGGAAATGCAGCTGACCCTTGCAAAAACTCAAAACTTCAAAATGCAATGGCAAATAGTGAGCTGCACCCATGCATGTAGCACGGCATGCAATCCTGCTTGCATTAATTCAGAATTGCACAGATCACTCTTTCTAATCTTACCTCCCTTTGACACAGACATTTCCCCGTTGCTTTGATGAGGGGGAGGGGAATCACAAAGACTTTGCCTTCTTTCTCTCTGTCTCTCCCTCCCTCTCCCTTTCTCTGACTGGAGCTTCAGTGGAAAGCTTTGCAACAAAAAAATGCAAAAATGCAGGCTCCGATCTTCATGCAACTGGAGGTTTTCCGGGTGTGGGCTGCAGGTCTCCGTGCAGAGAGCGAAAGTAGAAATGCACACCTTGCAAAACAGGCTGGAAAGAGGAATTTTTTGATTGCACTGCAAGGAAAGCTCAGCTGCACTTACATGATGGGCCAAGGATAGCAGCTGAAAGCTCCAAACTTGGATCGCTGAGAGTCTGTGTGAACAGACGTCTTTCCTGCACGTAACGCAAGGCACTATGGGGCATGTAGTTTTATCGACAAAATAAATACCTTTTCAGAACGTGCACACACCTACGCTGTTAAAATATAGATGTCTGATATAAAAGTATATTTAGTCAATATACAGTGACCTTACACAGTCATTTGACCCTCAGTCGCTGTGATAATCATGCAATTATGTATTTTTATTTTAAAGTTTATTGTAAAGTTTTTATTCTAGCTTGTGTTTTTGTGTGATGGTTTAGGTAAGGTGAGGAGGGTTCAGTTTGCAGTCTGCTGTTTGCATAAAGGCTTGTTGCAAAGCGAATCACGTGATTGTGTCTGTGCGTTTCCTGTGTGTAATTACAGCAAGGCCTGAGTATGGACAGGCCTGATAGTAGTTTAGACTCAAACATGTATACATTAGTCTGCGTCAAATATGAGCCTTGTTTTGCAGTTAATACTTAAAACTTGCTTTTTGCAGTGATTTTGAGTTGTGTCATTGCTGCATTTTCTTAGCAAAATTATCAAGCATGATTTGGTATCTGTACAAAACCTTTATCACATTACAATGCAAGCTATTTTAAACATGTTGCTTCCCTCAAGAGCCTTTTTAAAGTTAAAAAAAAAAAAAAAAAAAAACTGTTTGGTATTCACTAGGATTTGTGGTTTAATATAAATGATTAACAAGTAAACCTTCTTTTTTTAACTCTAAAACGTTGTGACTTGAATGTATCTGTATGACAATCTAAGCTTCCCGTTTTTATCAATGGGGGGGACAAGTGTAAAGTTGTCCTCTTAGAGGAAACAGAGATGTACCAGTAATGCTTCACACTGAACACTAGATGGCAGCGTTTACTTGTAAAGCGAGCACACAGGGCAAGTGCAGCGTATAGCCAGTCCAGACCAGCACAGATAACAGCCACTGTTAGTGACACCTTAAAGAAGCAAGGAGGTGTTGGGGCTAATGTCCCATTGTGGCTTTTAAAAATAGCAAACACATTCTCAAATCAACATACTCCAAATCGTAATTTCTGAAAGACTACCTTAGCAATAGGTGTGAGCAGCTGACTTGGCCCTGTTTGTCATGGGCCTGCACTGCAGAGGGCAACGTGTCTTCTGTCCAGTATGACATGTGAAAACAGGTGCTGAGATCTGGAGACATATTTTTATTACCAACACAAAGCAGCACACTGCAGACACAGACTGAGAGAAAGAGCTCTTTATTGACAACACAAAGCAGCACACTGCAGACTGAGCTCTCATAGAGAAGCAGAGAAAGGGTTAACATACAGTAATAATAATAATAATAATAATAATAATAATAATAATAATAATAATAATAATAATAATGATGCTTGGCTTGTTGTCCACTTCATTTTTTTTGTAGCTGTCAAAACCATGTTGTAATCCATGGTTTTTGTCATCTTGCATAGTCATGTGATCAATGAGTCACATGCTCACAGCTCCTGACTGAAAACATGTTTCCTCCGGTATGCTGGGCTCAACAACGCCATTGTTATTATCTAGACTATATATACCAAACTGGAGAATCCCATATTAAAGTTTGCCATGGTATTTTTACACAGTATTTTTGCAGTTCTGCAGTGCTTTTCCAGAGGCTATACTATGCATTTACTTTACCCTGGTTTGCCATGTTTATTAGTATTCTATACCATACCTCTCTATTCTTTACAATGCCTAATTGTCTGTTACCATGCTGTCACCGTGCTTTATTACACTTTGCTATGCTTTTACTGTGGAAGACTTTTATAAGGGATGGTTATTGTTTAAAAATCCAGAAATTCAAATGACATTTGGCATTGAGAACCATTATGGCAATATAGTGGTCCAAGATGGCAGTTCAGTGGCTCTTTAAAAAGGGGTTAGGGTAGCAGAAAGGAAGCTGCAATGCAATTCCAAAAGCAATGGTACTGTACAGCAGTGGCGTCTGCGGCTGCATTTGTGTAGGTGAGTGTGTGAGGGGAGGAGCAGGGGGAGGCAGGAATCACTTCTTGGCCTTGATGAGGGAGTGGTAAATGGGCTTGATGATGATGTGCAGGTGCATGGCGCTCTCGATGAGGTACTCGGAGGCTAGTCGCTGCAGGTCTGCCTGTGCCATGAAGTCGCCACCCTCCTCCGTGCTTTGGTGGAAGTTGTAGACGTGGCGCACCACCACCTTGCCCTGCTGGCGCGCCGCCACGATCACCGTCTTCTGGAAGCTGACGCCCGCGAAGTCCACGCTGGAGGTGGCCGGGGTGACGATGATCCGGGGGCGCCTTTCCTCCGCCCTCATCCCCTGCATCGCCCCATGCTCTGCTGTGTACACCCGCCGCAGGCTCACGGGCAGCCAGCGTGGGGAGAACAAGGCATTCCACGTGATCTTTTTGGCAGAATCGTGGCCGCTGGGGCCCAGCTGGGTCTGGAAGCTCATGCTACGGTCATCTCTGGTGGGGTTGTTAATGAGCCAGGGGGAGCCCCAGGCTGGGGAGAGGTAGTTCCGGGGCATGAAGAGGCTGCAGTTGACGTTGAAATACTTGGCGAACTGGAGAGGTGAGGCCGAGTGGAACTGGAAAGCCATGAAAAGCAGGTCCCGGACCGAGTCATGGTACTTGAGCAGGACAAGGGACTGCTTCTGCAAGCGGAAGAGTTTCTCGGGGGGGATCATGGCGTAGCGCACCGAACGCAGTGCGCTCTCAATGGTCGTCCCCCTGGGCTGGTTGCGCCCAATCCAGCTCTCCAGAGCCCCAAAGAGCTCCAGCTCGCTCTGCAGGATCAGGTCGGAGCGCTGGAGCAGAGAAAGCAGCAGGTCATCGCTCACTGCCCCCCATTCCACACTCTGGAAGACCGAGGACAGGTTCCAGGACAGGTACTGCAGGCAGCTGTCCCTCAGCCCCACGTCCCCGATGCGCATGGCGTAGTCGTACCAGCTGACCACGTGGCCCTGCGGGGAGTCGCTGACCAGATGTTGGGTCATATAGTGACTCAACCCCTCCTGCAGAGCTGACACGCGGTATTTACTGGCCAGCTTGTGTAGTGGGATGGCTTGCTCCAGCATGACTGTGATCTCCCCACAGTACAGATACCTGGAAACAGAAGGCTGTTATTAATCAGAAGCTGCTGTGAAAAGTTATCAGAATGAAGTGTCAAAGACCACTGCAGGTACAGTCTTTATGCTTATGCTATTATCTGCAATGCCACTAGATGGCACTCCAGCACCATGGTCAGTATTGTTTTCTTGCTTTTTCAAATTTAGGGCACGATATCCCACCGCCCTGTTTATTATACAAGTCTGACTTTTGGGTCAACCCTTATAAATATGTAGTACACAAGTCTACCTAGATAGTTTCGTATATATATATAAATAAGGTGCTGAAACAGATGTAGACAAATAATTGTATTGAGTAAGGAATATGGTATAGCTAGAGCTACCACCCCTTAAAGGGATTGTCACTTACTGATGAGCTGTATTTACATTATAATACAGAATAAAAATTCATCATATAATATGCATTAATCAAATAATAATTAGCACCAGACATTTCAGACAGAGCTGTGTATAGGCTGTGTGTCACTGTGCTTGACATTACAGATGTGCTGTGTGTCACTGTGTGTGGAGCTGACAGTACCTGATGAACTTGTCGAAGACAGCGGCACAGTCGTCTGTCTCTCTCAGGATCAGTTCACTGGAGTTGCGGTGTTGCAGCAGCCCTTCGAAGACCTCGCTCTGCAGGGAGAGCACCAGCGAGTGTGCCTGGAACACCTTCACCTCATCCGAGTGCAGCGTCTCCACGCGCAGGGCCATGTCGCTGCCGTTGCCATGAGCCAGCAGAGCCTCCAGCCGCTGCACCAGCATCAGGGAGTGGTTAATCAGGGCCCTGCTGCCCTCAGGGAGAGCTTCCAGCTTCTGAACTGCAGGAGGCACAACACGGACACCCTCATATACACACTGTATATATCAAGGATACATCATCAACTTTCGTGAAGTACGGAATACATCTGTTCATTAATGTATTGATTTTAAAACAAAAAAAGCTGTCCTCCACTCACCTTTGCATTGAGTACCAATCAATGGCAATTGACTTCCACGTTGAGTGTTTTAAAAGCAGATTGAAAGCTAATTTTCCTGCAGTACAGCAGTAAAAATATTAGACCCCCAGGTGAGAGGAAAATTCACTTCCAATCTGCTTTTAAAAAGTCAACATGGAAGTCAGTTGCCATTGATTGGTACTCAATTGTAAAGGTGAGTGGAGGACAGTTTTTTTTTGTTGTTTTAATGAGGACATTAGCTGATCCAAGACACATGACAGACACAGTAATACTTTATTACCCAGTTGTAGTTGCTGCCCAGCATACAGATCATACTGCACTTAACAAAGGCACTGATGGCTGTTAAATACAATTAAATACAAATTACAACCTTGGCACCCCTGTCCCTTAGATCACATGATCAGTGATTAGCAGCAGGGGTCCACAGTGTACTAGACAGCTGCATCCCCTCCACCTCTTTAAACTGATTAAAAAAAAAAAAAAAAACAAACAGACAGAACAGACAGGCTCTGTGCTCGCAGTTACTCCAAAGAGATGCAATGTTTCATTTACATGTCTACTTACAGCACTGGTCTCTGTCCAGGAAAGCGGAGATCTCTTAGAGAGGGAAAGTGATAGACAAAGCTACAAAAATCCCTTTGTCTTCCAGCAGGGTGTGCTGCGAGCACACTGAGAATTACATTATTTTGCAGAAACTGGAGATGAGCACACATGTATAGAGTACATGGATCTTATTATGGCTTCCTCTTTTAGGTGCTACTGGTTATCTTTGAGTGTATTCAACAGTGTACCACTTGGCAGCGGTGCTATTGAAAGAGAATAATAATGAGATCATTGAAAAAGCCAGTCTGTATTTTGCTGTTATTTCCCGCCCTTGCAACAGAACTCTAAACAAAGCTAATAAACTTCACTGGTTGTAATTAGATAGATAGATAGATAGATAGATAGATAGATAGATAGATAGATAGATAGATAGATAGATATGCAGTTGAATTAACAAAGGAATAGTACTGTACCTCCACTAGCTGTTAGAATCTGAAAGCAGAAGACTACGAAAAGGACCACCCACTGGATTCGAGCTGGAATTCTTCTCTGAAACATGATGGCCATTTCTCTGTTTTATTTCTTCTTCCTTCCTTTCTTTCTTTCTTTCTTTCAGTTTGTTCTCCTAGCCCCTGAGGCGTGTGGCTCTCGCTAGTCCCAGACCCTCACTCTTTGTGTAGGAAGCTGGTCCTTACAGGCAAATCGCAGTGCAGCGGACCCATTGATTGGTGGAATCTGAAAGGGCAGTTGCTAAGGCAACCACTTTGATTTTGACTGTCCCTTTTCAATGTTGTGCCATATCGATCAGCAGCCAACTTCTGAGGAATGCAGTGAATGGACTCTTTAATAAATGCCATTTATTTTGAACATGCAACTTCTAGCAGAATCTTTATTTTTTTATGTATGCAAAATTGTGACTTTGGTCCCAGTACAGGACAACATTGAAATGTGTTGAATGCACATTGTATCTATGGATATATATTTTCAATGTGTCCCTGGGATATGCAGTGCATATGTGTCGTCTTCCTGTATCCTCATGTGCAAATCGTAATAAGAAATATTATGCAATATAGGAACTTAATATCTTTTGCATGTGTGTGTGAAAAGTGATCCTGTTTTCCACTGTCTCATTAAAGTCTCTTGGCTTATCACTGCTATGGTGACATGGTAAATTTAGTCATGTAGGATTCAAATTAGCTGGAGCGAGAGGGTGTTAAATTGTAGTTCAGCAGCTTGCAAATGTGTGATCATCTAAAATTAGGAAACTAGGGCCAAAGAGGGAACTCAGACATTCAGATAAGGAATACAGGCAACTGTTTATGCAATGGCTAATGCCTCCAGATTTGCGACACCTTTTTCTCCTAATGAAGGTGCATATATGATTATTTATCCTTACTTCATAAAGTCACTGGTACAGATATGGTACTGCAATGGATTACCAGTGTGTACTGGTTCTTCACAGTTTTTTTTAATAGTTTTTTTTTAAATATAGCCATGTTTTTTTATTGTTGTTTTTTTTTAAATTTATGGGTCAAGCCAATAAATCGTATTGCTGGAGAGATAAAAGGTTTTGGGAAAGGAGAAGTTAATTTCAGGCAGTATAGTTTATGATTTAATGAACACATGTACCTGGTTCTTTACAATGTGACCTCTCATGCTAGTCTCTGTTTTATTAAAAAACACTTTTTAAGGTACAATACTGTGCAATAAACTTTAAAAAAAAATGCATTTAATCTATGCATTGATATTCGCACTGATTTCCTGTACTTTGGCTGCGCTTGTTTCTGGATTGGAGGGACAGGACTGGAAATGAACCCATTGTGGCTGAAATCACTCCCCTATATAATTCTAATTCTAATAATTGTAATATTATCCCTTCCCCTGAGCTGAAAACATGATGACATTAGTCAATGTTAAACTGCTGGATGAAGAAGGAGCATAGAAGGGGGGGTCTCTATTTAGAAAAGGAGTATGGGAAATAATACTCAGATGAATAACATTTTTAAACATTGGATGTGAGTCAGCTACAATTATATAGCAGTGCATGTATGTGTGAGTGTGTCAGATACAGCGTATCTCTTGACAAAGAGAATCAGAATACAGTGATAGAATGATCTATTGCAGATTAAAACATGCCTGAATTATAATGAGGAATGAATATGTCCCCCCCATCCCTATCTGACCTTTGTAGTACACAGACAGCCAATTTTGAATCTTTACAGTGCTGTGCCTTCACATTTCCATATACAATGGTCTCTGAGGTCATATTATACAGTATAGTATATTAGTATGAATAAAATATGGAAATATATCAAACCAAATCCTTGTGTGTGATGATAATGACAATAAAGATTGTAGAAGATCTATTCATCTGCAATGATTTATTGCAATGATTGCTGTCTCCCCAGTGCAAGCAGGATAAAACATGGTAATGAAATGAAAACTGGTCTCAAGGCTCTTTGTAAACCTGCGCAGTTTGACATATTTTCCCAGGATTGCAGCACACTTAGAGTTCAATCCACTGTCATGAAATCTCATGAAGAAGTCATTAACAATAAAATATTCTGCAACAAACAAAGCAGAGCTCTCATAGCAAGGAAAAGTGATGGACACAGCTACGTACTCCCTTTGTCTTCCAGCAGGGTGTGCTGCAGAGCACACTGAAAATTATATTATTATGCAGAAACTGGACATGAGCACACATGGACAGCGTACATGGATATTGTTGTGACTTCTGCTTTGAGTGTATTCAACTACGTACCACTTGGAAGTGGTGCTATTGAAAGAGAATAAGAATGAGATAATTGGGAAAGCCAGTCTGTGGTTTTTTTCTGTTTTTTCTCTCCCTTGTGGGTACTCTCTTTGGATAAATACTAATAAAATATTATACAACAAACATCATATTACGGTAAATTCAGAAATGAGCCCCATTCCTAAATCCTCCACCATCCTGCCCGTTGAGGTCAAAATGAGGTACAGCATCCTTCTAAACCCCTGATGTGTTTTTGGTTGAAGGACGCAGTCACCACTGCTGCGTTGTGGATCTGTTTGCTGTCCCTAGATCAGACCTTCCCACAAGCTTCTTTCACATCAACTACTTGAGCTGGCCACTAGAGGGCAGGAACTTCACATCTCCTTGACAGGACTAACAAAGACTTGCAGAGCCTAATAAATACAATACAATAGAATATGATCACATTTCTTCCTGGTTTTTGTTATCACTGTTAACCAGAGATCAAATCGACCGTGCTGCAGTGGCCCCTGCTGAGCAGCTTCCTGATGAGCTTGACCCTTGCAGGGATGGTCTTTTTTCCTCCAGGGGCTGGTGGCTCTCCAGCATTGATGGTTGAGCTCCTCGGTGTAAAGCAGAGACTGGCTTTGCACTGGGATGGGAGGACTCCCACTGACCTGCAATTCTCCTGAGCTCTTGCTACGGCATTAAACAGATCTGAGATTTTCAATTTGGTAGGAAGTGACTGTAAAAAAAAAAAAAGAAGAGAACATCAAGTTAGTAAGCGCTAAATGATGGTGCTGTGGTGAAAATGATAAAGTATAGCTACCACGGGGTCATGAGCATTCATATTCCAATTCAACCAATACTCCTGTTTTTAGCTATGCTTACTGACACAATTACATACTACAGACAGTGTAGCCCAACCTACTGAACCTCAGAGATCAAACAAACCCACACAGTTTGCCCTAGGGATTCTAGGACTGACTATGCTGCAATAGCTGGTAACTGCACAGGGCATTACAAGCCCTTGAGTGTTTCAATTAAGCAATAAGAAGCACACAGCAGAATTAACCTGGGATCATAAAAAGCAGTAGCTTGGAACGGACTCCAGTTTGGCTGTTTTAACTAAACAAGGCTGTATTATATGGAAATAGCAGGAGTTAAGTATGTACATGCCAGCACTATTTTGATAAGAATCTGTGGTTTTGGTTTAGAATAAGAATAATCTGCTTATTTTTTTCTGTCACAGTTCATAATCCTTGACTTTGTGTTGCGCTATTACCTAACAGAGAACACACGCTATTAATGAAAACAAATTATATACAGTGCCATGTGTCTTAAAGCATTGTGAAAGCAGGAGCAAGCCTGGTAAGGCATGTGCAAGCATGGGACAGTGTGTACCATGAAGTATGGGAACAACAGATCATTGAATTGGACCATTTGTCAATCTCTAATTCTTTCTCCCTCAGACAGATCCAGAGTAGGAGGCCTGAAACAATAGGCAGTGTTGAATCTAGTGTTGGGGAGTCTGTCTTTGTGTGTGTGTGTGTGTGTGTGTGTGTGTGTGTGTGTGTGTGTGTGTGTGTGTGTGTGTGTGTGTGTGTGTGTGTGTGTGTGTGTGTGTGTGTGTGTGTGTCATATCTGCACTTTGTAATCTCCTCCATTCTAAAACAAATGCAATAAACATATGCACTGTAATTCAGTTTCAATAAGATGTATTTGAATTCGATTTGAAACTTTGCTTACTGAAATAGATTTCTCAGGGCTGTATTCCTAAAGCAGCAGAATGCTGGTAAATGACTGCTGCAGTGCATTTGGTGATATGGAGAGGTTCTCAATCCAGGCAGTGCTTCGGCAGTGATAGCAGGCAGGGTGTGGTCTGACTGTGAAGTGCTCATTTTACAAACTGCTCCCATCATTTTTTTTTTTTTTTTTTAATGCACAGCCTTGGCTCTATGTCATCAGATTTTCTGCCCTGTTTCTCCGAGCAAACATCTTTTGCAAGGTTCAGGGCTGCGGGTCAGTGCACAGCCGCAGCGCTTTGCAAACATAGCTACTGTGAGGCATCCCTCTCTCTGTCTCTCTCTCTCCTCATTGCCTCCTCTACCCTTTCTTTTCTCTTTCAAACTCAAATTAAAAACCTATTATTTGACTCGGCATTATACATGTCTTCCCAATGTAAATATATGAAATATATAGATGTGGGTGATGGAGGGGGGTGATGCTGGGATGCCAGAATCACTGTCGAGCCCTCTTAAGGTGTTGTGGGCTGGTCGACGAAACACTAAGGATGGAAGGTGCCCACTTGAAGACCCCAGAGAAGTACCCTAATCAGCTCAGTCCAGACAGTTATCATGCTGATGCGCTAGGGAGGCCGCACTGTGGTTGATCCCTGGAGCCAGCATTGCAGCTGTTGTGTGTGCTGATGCGCCAGGGAGGGAAAATAGGCTGATCCCAGCATTACACTTCAGCAATCAACATCATGCAGAAGGATATCTACATCATCAGATGGAAGGAAACGCAGATGGATCACATTAGTTTACAGTAAAAGAAACCATGTCTTAGTTGGTGCTTATCTTGGCATCAGATAAGTATGAAGTTTTAACACCTACTCTCATGTAATGGAACATTTTTTTTTATCAAATATATACAAAGTTATACTAAAATAAGCCAAGAAAATGAACCTCAGCTTAGCTCAACATCACTTCTATTTCTCTTTCTGTCTCTCTTGGTTTTATTGAATACTACTCAGGTTATGGAACAGGTCTGGTATTTATTATTGTATTAATTAATGTATCGATGATAATAAAATTGATAATTACATTAACTACACTATATTTGATAAATATAAATATTTGATCTATTACTATTGACAAAGCTTTTGAAAGAATATTTTAATGCTGATAAAATGCTGCTTTACATTCACAGCACTAACAGTCTAGAACAGCTCCTGCTGAATTTATTGTATAAAAACTTTGAAAAACCATTCTCTAAATGACATTAGAGCTGTAAGTAAAAGTGTTACTCTGAGCAAAGTCCTGCCTGCGCCCCTCTCCTCCACCCTCTCTCTGCCTTGCAAGGGCTCCCCTCATCTCTCTGTCTGCGATTCCTCCAGCAATACTCAGAAAGAGTGGTACAGTAAATAAAAGTCGCCCCTGCTCCCTCTCTATCTTCCTTCCTCCATTCTTATCTTCTCTTTATCTGTTCTCCCTCACTCTCTCTCTCTTTTCCCCATCACTCACTTTACATCCCCTGCCATACTCTGTAAACACACCCAGTGATTTATTTCCCAAAGCACAGCAAAGCCATAACAGAACCGCCAGAGGCCAAGTTTAATGAGCTCTGATGTGATTCTGTGTTTCAGAATATTTTACTACAGTACAGGTAGGTGCATGTGGCTGCTTTTAAATGCAGCTTAAAGTAAGAGTAGGTGTAGAAGGGGTTTTACCATCATCAATCTTACAACACTTGCTTATACTAATACTCCTTCGAGGGCCCCAGTTTAATAACTTTTTGTGTATGTTCAAAACCTTCCACTGCTTGGAATAGTGAAAAGAGTCTTTGCTGTCACCTGCTTTTCCAGCCAATAAACCCCAATGAGGATTTCGGCATGACAGAAGCATCTTGAATAAGCCGCCACCCGTCTTTGGCAGGCACAGAGGTTCAGTACCTCTGGTGACCGGTTAATCCAGGTTTCGCTACTGCAATGCCAAGGGAATAGTTGCTCACCAACTGGACAATAATAATGTATGTATATACAGCTATGCCCCCTGCTGGAGACATTTACACACAGCTTCATCCATAACTTCAATACGCTCAATCAGAATGCTAAGGTAAAAGCACAATCTTTTGTGCGCTCCATACATAGAGAGGCCAATACAAGATGGCAATGCATTTATTGTAGGGTAGTATATACCTTAACAACAACAACAACAACAAATCTTAATTAGTGCATGCTTTTCTGTCCATGAACCAGCTGGTGCCAAATTATCCTAACTGCATAAACACACTGAATGCAAATCTTTCAATACAGCCACAACAATCATAAATTGCATATTAGAAATGTTTAATTAGGGAAATCTCAAATGTGGTGCTGACAGAAAAATAATGCAAATGTGAGCTGAACACACTCTTACAGTGAGAGGAGCAATTGAAATATACGTTGCATTTGCTTTGGGGCATTAACAAGCAGCCGCAGGAGACAGGTTTAAAATAACCATGCAATTAAAATCATGAAGGGGTCAGACTGATCTGTAACAGCTGCATGAAACCAGCCCAGCAACTTGGTTTACTTTGGGAAACTCCGCTCCCATCATCTGAACTTCATTACGGGGAATGAATGTTCACAACATGCCTTGGTGCCCCTGGCTGTTTACACAGCACATGAGAATCACAGGAAAATGACAGGGTTGTGAATAGCACAGATAATGTGTGCACCGCTGAATAGAAAATAATAAAGCCAAAATGAATCCATCTTAGCACCTTGAGGGGAGAAAACATGAATAATATATACACTAATGCTGCAAATACATGAACTACCAAATTCAGTACAGTGTACAGAACACAAATGGGATTATAAATGCTTCAAATTCAATAGAGAACTCAGTACTGGGGATTTGAAAGCCAGAGAATTCTATATAGTATAGAGAACTCAGTACTGGGGATCCGAGAGCCAGCGAATTATATACAGTATAGAGAATTCAGTGCTGGGGATCTGAGATCAATATACATTCTTCAATTAGAGAATTTTTCAGTGGCACTATAATTTCATGAAGTCCCCAAGGATACTGTTGGGAAGAATGACTCTTGTCCTGAATGGGTGAGCTGTCTTACTGTAGAATTCCTAAGAGTCATGTGGTATGTGAATATACATGAAAGCCCACGAATCACCCCTCTCTATTTCTGTCTCACGCACATATTCCCTATTCCCACTCCTCAGCAGTTCAGATTAACAAGCTCAGTGTTGCTGAGCACGGCTGGCTTGTCTCAGTGAGAAGTGTTTGCCATTGCTCTGCTCTTTTGTAATCGAAAGCTGAGCTTCATTATCTGCCTGTAATAGAGGGGAGCAGAGCCTGTACTAATCAATTGAACATATACATCACAGTGATCATTGCAGATCATTGTCACTGTGATCTTCAAGGAGGGTACACATTCCGATCAGTACCTTCTGTCTGCAGTGCACCATACACCAGTGCACCAAGGGGGAGGGGGGGGGGGGGGGGGGGGGGGGTCATCATGTAGAGTGTTTACAGTAATATCTGCAACCCTGATAAAGTGCTAATAAGTTACTAACGCAAATGGTCAATTAATACATTAGTTTCAAATAAACCAGTGCGTATTTGATAAGGGTATAGTGGGGGGGTGTTTGACTCATCTCTGCTGTATGCTTTGGTACCATAGCAACCTTGTTCAACCGAAAATTAAAAGGTCACCGTTCCCTCGACTGTTTTACTTTCCTGAGAGAGCAGTGCTTTCCCACCTGCTGGGGTGTTGCACAACTGTAATGCTAGTTCCTGCGTTCAGCCCAGGGGGCCCGCACACAACTTAATGGAGAGTGATGCGAGGAAATTGAGAAGACTGAGGCACACAATGGACTGTAACAAGCCAGTGTGCCCAGGTTCTAGGGGGAGTAATTCACTTTGGTTTGTGCCTAACTAAAATGAAATGTATGTGAGGGCTTTGATCAAATATAATCAGAAATACATATGTATGGATGCCTCTGTATTGGATAAGTTTTAGTTTATAAGAGCAACCTTGACACCTTCACTGTAATGTCCGGAATAGGAGGCCAGGTTTCTTGCAAAGCGGCCTGAGATGCTTGCATATGGAGAACGCTATATAAATTAAACTGGTATTGGTGGGTATGGTAGATGTGACCCATTAAGAAAACAATTAAATACTGTTATAATGAAAACTAAAACATCCCAAGCAATACATAGATCCATTCATTAATGTGTTGATTTCAAAACATGAAAAGCTATATATCATTCAGCTTTAGAAATTCAGTACTAACCAATGCTAATTAACTTCCACGGTTTGAAAGTGGATTGGAAGTGGATTTTCTTCTCATCCAGGGCACTGACTTTTTTACACCTCAAATCATATCTGTTAATTATTGAAAAGTGAAACCACGAGGGAGCAATGGGGAGCATCCTTGTGGGAGATTCCGAGAGAAAATAAGTCTTTTCACATTAACGGCATAGCATCTTTGAACAACAGGGAGTGCTCCTCACCAAACTTTTAGCATGTGGACTTTAACCATCATATGTTTTCATTTTCTCTGTTGATCAACTATATTTATCAGTCTTTTTTATATATTTAAGAGGCTGGTAATTGATGGGTAAACATTGCAGGAATACATGTAGGTTAAAAGCTGCAAGTGAAACCCAGACATAAAAGAGATAAATGTATAGAGTTACAGTACGTGTTTAAAAGTGTTCTGACATCCTTGGTGACCAGGATATGTGAAACCTGGTAATGATACCACTTAGGGTACGAGAGTACCTTAATCTATCACACTGTGACCCACTTTTGTGTCACTTCTGGACTCTGATTGGTTGGGATAAAGAATGCTCTGAAGCTTCCACCAAAATTTGGTCAACATTTCTTTTAAAGTCTTGTCAATGTACCGGCACTTGATTGGCTGAGCTATGAAAGCAGGGGTGTCCAATCACGGTCCTGGAGTGCCATGTTTAACAGGTAAAACAGGTTTAATTTAGTACAATTTAGATCAGCGCTGGAACAAAGACTCATGTGTGGAAGGGCCAATTTTGGCCACCCCTGTATTAAAAGCTGTATCTTGAGAACCGCAGGTTCTGATGAAATGAAGTATTGCATTTGTTATGAAATTGTACTTACTGTAGAGGCAGGTCCTGGGGACCTTTGTTGTGTAGTATTTGGTAACATAAAACATGGTTTTATGTTACCTTGTAAGTAATGCTGACATAACCTTTTTACATCTGCTCTCTGCCATGTATGCAAATTAATTGTGGAAATTTCAAAACCACAGTATTATGTAATGTAGTGTTGAGTGACTGCTGGCATTATGCAGAATTATAGTATTCTAAAGTATTATTTTCACATGGGGATACATCTAAATACAGCAGGTAACACCAGAGACACAGCCCTATACAATACAAATAGGAGCTGATCAAAAAAAGCTGGAGTTTGCACCCTTAGCGTTAAAAAAAGACCTTGCTTTTAACATAATTTCAAAGCTTGTGAGTTAAATGTATTCATTTTGTTCAGATTTTTCTTTTTTTAATTTCACTGCTTTTTTTTTTTAATTCCAGCACTGCCTGTTAATGTATTTTGTGGAGCTTGCCCCAGTATAGCTGATTTCTAGAAGAATCTGATCATTTACAACAAATCAGACACGAAAGCACACCAGAAAAGAAAGAGGGCGGTTACTAGAGAACATGGCAACTAAGCCTGAAACAGAATTACTGGTAAAGCCTGACTTCTTGTCCTTGGAAGGAGCCATTTTTCTTGTATTGTTATAATGCAAATGCATTCAAGAACAATTTATTTTATAGTGATATATTTACTGTATATGACCATTCATAATATATATATTTGTAGATAATAATGTACGCATTTGGGAATTATTTGTATTAAAAAAAATATATTAGAAATACTAAACAAAACGTAACAAATTGAACGACAAATGTTTCGACTGAAGGTCTTTCGCGATGTTTTCCAAACTCAAAACGATGTCATTGAATTTATCACATTTCATTTTGTGTTTCTAAATGCAGCGCTGTTTGAATGTTTAATAGTTACGAGTGGTATATCAATATGCAATTTAAATTCCAATATGTTAAATAAAGGAAACTACTACCAGCCCACAATGTATATGTTATGGGTACGCGGGGTCATTATGGGTCATGCATATTTCTGTTTCGCGTCCGGCCGGCAGTTTGTTCTCTCTTCTTTTGAATGTCCTGAGCAATGTGCTTGGCCAGACTGCCGTTATTAGGGTAGTATGATCGTTAGAGGTCAGTCCTCTCTCTGGTGACGGGTACTTCCCAAAAGCAAGCCCCTCCTTCCAAAACCCTCGCCCTCTCAGAGGTCCTCACCCTTCATTTTACGTGGCATGCAATCGCAAGCAATAGGTTACGGATGTAACCCTGGTTCCCTGAAAGAGCAGATGGCCGCCAAATCAATACTTTTGGGATACTCCTGCTTGTCAGGTATTCGCTGAGCATTTTATATCAAAGCTGCTGATAGGCCCCTCTGTGGAGTGACATCCTCGGTCCTGTCAAGGAGGCACCTCTGAAGAGGGCCCATGACGGAACCACACCTCTGGTAGAGTGCGCGGCCATCCTCCCAGGTGGGGGTAGGCTGGCATTAGTATACGCAATCGAAACCGTGTCCACAATCCAATGTGACAGTCGCTGCTTAGAGAGCTCTTGACCTCGGGTCCGTTCACCATGACAAACAAAGAGCTGGTCAGACTGACACAGCGCTCTTCTTCTATCCACATAGCGTCTCAATGCCCGAACAGGGCAGAAGGAATTTAATATCCTATCCTACTCCTCCGCGAAGGGAGGGGGATGAAAAACCTGATTCAAGTGAAATGCTGTAATCACCTTAGGGAGGAAAGCAGGGTTCGTGCCCAACACCCTGTTTCCATTGTCCCAAACACGCATACAGAAACAAAGCATAGACAATGCCGGTAGCTCACTGATGCGCTTAGCGGAGGTAATAGCTAATAGAAAGGCTGTCTTCATAGAGAGATACTTCAACTCTGTGGCATGTATGGGCTCAAACGGGGCCTTAGTGAGAGCCTCCACTAACACGTCTAGACTCAATTCAGGGAGAATGTCCTTTATAGGAGGTCGTAACTGCCGAGCACCCTTTAGAAAGCAGGTCGCCAGTATATGAGCACCCAGGGATACTGAGTCAATGGGAACACAGCATGCAGATATGGCTGCTAGGTACAATTTCAATGTAGAGGGGGATTTACCCGCCTCTAACAGAACTTGCAGAAACTGCAAAATAATCACTATAAGACAATAAAAGGGATCACGACCTATGGCCATGCACCAATTCTGAAAATATTTCCAGTTGTAGAAGAAGCCCTAGCACTCTGCAGCATACCGATTACAATGTCTTAGAGCCCTAACGTGATCAAACGGTCCTGTTAAGGGGCCAGACCCAAAGTTGGAGTCTGCCCAGTTATGGGTACCAGAGGGTGCCTTTCATCTGGCTGAGGAAATCCATGCGCAGCAGGATCTCCCAGGGCTGGCCTCGCATGTGAAACAACCCCAATTGCTGTTGTGCCAAAAATTACTGGGTCTGATGGCCGCAGCTTCTCCAGCCATCAGACCCAGTAATTTTTGGCACAACAGCAGTTGCACTGTGAACCCTAGTTGAAACAACGCCAGAGTTGCCAATGGCAGCTATTCTGTCATCCAACAGGTAGGCTCGCATCATAAGGGAATCCAGCTGGAGACCCAAGTAGACCGTACTCTGCACTGGTATTAATTGGCTTTTCGTATCGTTGAGGGTGAGACCCAGCCTTGACAGATGCTCCGTCACAATGGCTGTGTGGGCCACTGCCCCCTCCTGGGACTGGGGACAAATCAACCAGTCGTCCTGTTAGTTCATCACCCTGATCCCTCGCAGCCGCAAAGGAGCTAGAGGTTAGTGTTATACTCACCCCACTAACCTGTTCGTGAAAGGCAAAAGAGACTGAGGACTCCGTGCAGTGACTCTTTATTACCTCGGGAGGTGGGACTGAGGACGCCACTCTACGGAGGGGGGTTGGGGGTGAATCATCTGGATTTAGTAGGACTAAACAACCTAGATGTTACAAAGCAATTGGCTTTTTCACCTCTTCACTGAGTGCAGATCAATCCCTGTGTCCTTTCTTCTCTCTCATCCCATGCTGCCTTCCTCTCCTTTTTATTCTTTCTGTACTTCACCTGTCTCCCTCCCTCATCCCTCTAAATCCCACTCCCTCCCATCATCTCTCACTCCCCCTCCTTCTCTCACTCCCTCCTCTCTCTGCTCTCTCTCTCTCTGTTTCTCACTCACTGCAGTAATGATTCTGCAGCTAGCAGCCCGTTTCTTCTCTCTAGACCCTGTGCTATCTCCCCACACAATCCCAAGCTGTGCAGACCATGCAGAAGGACAGACATACCCACTGGCTACTGGACGGACAGACAGACACTCCCAGTGGTAGAGGTAAGAACCAGTTTCTGATAGTAAGGGGAGAGGGTCAATTACTTAAATGTGCATCAGGATATATCTTGACTTAGCAATATAGCAGTTATAATGCACAGAACTGAGCACAATGTGATATTAATTATTAAATCAACAGAAGTGACATGTGTTTGTGGTTTAATTTACTGGAATACTAACTCATCTAAGAACTACAATGCCATCAATAAGTTTAATTGTATCTTACATCTCTTTTACTCAAACCTTTAAACCACATTACGCTTGACTCTATAGTGCATGTAATTATTGTTTACCTTTCATGATAAATGAATGTTTGATATGCAGGGGATTAGGGTCTGAGATGCAAATTGAAGTCTGTTTTATATCTGTATAAAAACCATTGCATTTTTGTTGCATACATTATTGCATGGTTATGTATTGATTATTGGTTGTGGTGCAGATAAATCTTGTCTCCAGAACCCCTGTTTGGAAAAAAAACAGGGGGTTTTAACAAAGATACACCACCATCTATGCAACTGAATATATGCAAAATAATAAATGTGATAATATATTTAGACATATATTGTATATTGCATAAGCGCAATTGCAAGCTTATACAGGAATACAGCAGATGACACAATTTAAAGAAAATGGGGAAAGAAAAAAACATATCTATTTGCTTACTCAATCTATATTGACTTTGATATGCTTACACAGTCAAACAATTTTTTCAATATACATTCGACGTGTAGTGGTGAGTTAATTTGGACAGACCATTGTCCGAGGGTGCCTTGACAAGAAATCCTTTGAAATATACATTTTGATTACATCTGTTTAAACAGACGAAATTCCATAATGCAGCATGGCTAAATAAATAATGTTACAAGAAATAATCTTACAGCTAACTGCACTCATTGAAAATCATCAGGATCTAACCCTTTTCACAAACTGACCTTGAAAAACCACCCAGCGTACCTTCCCTACCAACTGTTTCAATGTTGACCACTGAATAATTAAAAAGTGCTGCCGCAGCAGTGGTTGAAATATTGACACTTGATGCCAGCAAGTCCGTAATGAGAAACAAAGGAGGACTGAGACAATTCACAACTGAAAGAATTTAACAGCAGTGGAGCGCTGGAGCTGTGCGCTGAGTGTTGCAAATAGAGGTTACGATAATTAGTGTCAGAGAGATCTCTCCGAGATCAGATTGGTGGTGATAAGCTTGTTGATTTCTCAAGGGACAATGAGAAAAAAAACGCTTTGGTTCAAATGTTTTTTTTTTTTTTGTTGTTGTTGTTGTTGTTTGTTTTGTTTTGTTTTGTTTTGTTTTTTTTAATTTTAATTTTAATTAATCATCCATGGGGAAAGAGCATTGAGATTTTAAGCATTTCAAAGCATAAGCATAAAAATTATAAATATTTTAAAAAAACAGAACTTTATCTTCGGGCAAAAGAAGTCACCTCTGGATGGGTGAGGGGAAATGTGATGGGGGAGAGGGTTATGTGGCAGAGATTTTGCACCAGCACAAGCATTTGTTTCCACAAGCGTCAGGGCTGCTTTGAACTTTCTGTCTGTGTATTGAAAGCTCAAAAAGTATAATATATCTTTCTGGAGAACGTCTAAAATAGTTTCCTGGCTTCCGATACCTTAGAAAGATCTCTACTGGGATCCTAATGGAGACCAGAAGGTTCTCTAACCAGTATATCCATGTCTGAATAAATTCAAATGAAATCAGTCTATGGCAGCGCCATAGCGAAACTGTAAATCGGAAGTGTGATTGAATAGCGCCATTAAACAGAAGCAAGGGTCATCGATCAGGGCTGTATTGGTTGAATATGCCTCTTAGTACTCATTTTAATTTGATCCAGACCACAGTCAGCAGTTTCGGATGCATCTGAGCTTTTAAAGATGGGTGTAAAGAAAGCTAAACAGGCATGCAGACAGACACCATGGCATGTAAGCAGCCAAGCAGACAGGCAGGTTAGACGTGCATGTAAACCTGCCTGTGCTTTACCTTGCTTTCACAATCCTTTATCATTACACTTTGCCATGACGCTTTTAACACAGTACAACATATAAACGACCAGGTAGGGAAATAATCCTATTAGTGCTTTGTTTCTGTCTCACGGACAAATTCTGAATTCAATTGAGGAGCAACATTAGTGAGGCTGTAATCACGACATCTGTCCAAATCGCTGCTGGGCTTATATATAAAAAAAAAAAAAGCAATGTCGTTAGCGCTGTCCCCATTAGCTTTGTAGTGGAAATGTTACTATTTTCATATTAACTCGGTTGATATTAAAAAGAATACTTAACCCTATTGTGGATTGCATAAAATTCTTATAGGTGTTCCGGGTGGCATACATTTGATTGGTTAAAGCATTTAAACCATTTCTAATAAGATAGGCATGAATTATTTTATTTTTACTAGCCTCATTCTTTATCTTTCATTCTGGGATTTTAGTTTTTAAATTCGTTTTCTTGCATTTAAGTTAAAAAAAACATACATACACACGCACAGAGATATAACAGATAGATAGATATATATATATATATATATAGACACACACACACAGTACTGGCACAAATTAAAGAAAAAACTAATGATTTACAGCGAGAGTAGGGGTGGGGATTGTATTGAATAGATATTTTGATAATTTTTCTCTTCTTTAAAAATATGCTAAGGATTTTAATAAGCAATTCGTATTAATAAGCAATTAATAAGCAATTCGTCTCATGTCCTCAAGTTCAATATATATGCACATGCATATTATTTTAATTTACATATGACAGTATTTGGAGTATATTTATGTTTCCCAGTTCAGATAGAAGCAATAAAGGCATAAAGGCGCTGAGCTGTTAAACATAAGGCTACATTTGCATTAATTCAGTGTATTGTTGTACAAACAGAATAATTGCTGTGGTTTTATAATTAGATATAAACATTTAATGATAATTAAACCAGTACAGGCACTATTTGTAGAGCAGAAGTGAAAAACAGGAAGCCAGATAGAAAGATGAAGGGTGGCAGAGTGACTAGATGGAGTGATAAGGGGCAGGAAGACTGATAAGAGATCATTTGTGTTCACTCTTCCATGCTGTAAGCGGCTCTCTAATGGCCTGAAATGCTTTTACCCCCGATTGTACCCAACCCTCTCTCCTCTTCTGCTCTCGCAATAGACCCCATCTGCTGTTTGGAGGCACTCTGTGTCCACAGTGAGGCAATCACACAGAGGTTCAGCAGGTTTGTTGATTTGTCCATTACTGAAATGAATCCATGGTGTGAAGAGCAATGATGTTGCACAGAGGACAGTATTTCAATCTGAAATTTAGTGAGGAACTGTGCAATCTGATAGTGCCTTTAAGGTTTGGATTAGGGTTATACAGCAGCTCATTGTAAGGACAGCGGGGAAGAAATTACAGAAATGTGTTGTGTCGAGAGAATCAGGACATTTCAAACCGTCACGTCACATCTGTCTCAGGATCTCGACATTTCAAAACACATTTAGATTTGGATGTTCTTCCATGCCTTCAATGACTCACCATAGGTTATTGCATTCCTAGCCCTTACTCTTGTGTTGAATCATCACACATTCCCGACAGCTTTGCCGTCATCATCCCCACACAGAACACAACCCTAACTATATAATCAAATCACCATGGGTAATTTCAACATGAAGCCAGCAAATGAGCCTTGTGCATTCACAAATTAAGACATTCATTGAGCTACTTTGAAGCAAATCAATGCAGGTTAATAAATTCCATTGTAATTGCTTTATCGATGCAGCCCAATGACTAAGAGCCAGTCTGTGCTATGTACTTACAGTATTAAGCAACACTTTGTTTAACTTATTTTCTAATAAAGCAATACAGAATAATGCATTATGTAGGTATTGTGCTGTAATACTTAAGAAAACAGCAGTGGCTGACTTTTCACTTTCTTTCCCTTTGCACTTTGAGGGCGATCAATCTGTACTGGTCATGCTGGAAAGGAGAGGGAGAATATGACCACTATCCTCCAGCAAGCACTGGCTCTCCCTGTACAGAAAATGTTACAGATATCAGCATTACAAGCACTGGCAACACAACCGATCTGGATCTCATATTACACAGCTGGCCTGGTTCCTTAGCACACTGGTTCTGATACAATGAAATGGTACTGCAATGTTCATTCAATCAAACCGTGTGAAACCACAAATGGTACTGTATGTCAAAATGCTATCTCAGCAACCCTGTAATAGTGCCCTGTACACAACCATTGCATTGCCATCGAAGATCGTCTGGTAACGCTGAACCTATTAATGTAGAAGACAAAAAAAAAAAACATAATTCCTAATCTGATACAAACATATTAATTGTACTCATAAAATGCAACATGTTCATTCCAAAGATCAACCGTTTGAACCACCCAATGGTACTGTAGTCAAATTCTGAAATCTCAAAGCAACCCTGTAATATTGCCGGCTGTACACAAACCATTTTGTCAACAGTTGTCATTGTTTGCCAAAATCGGGGGGGCATATTTCGTCTGGTAACCCGCTGAATAATATTAATGTATAAAGACCATAAATACAAAAAAAAAAAAAAAAACATAATTCCACTACTTTTAAAGATTTGATAAACATTAAGGTAAAAATGTATGAAATTGGTAAACACATTTTCATTTACTCGTTTTACACAATGAAAACCCGATCAATCATGTGTTAATGCCAATGCAATAGACGACGATCTCATTAACAATCTTAGACTAACATTTTCATAATGCTCGTGGCATCTATAACCATACTACTAAAAAAAACTGTGATAAAATTAGATAAAATTTGAAGTCTTTTATCAAGCCTTTCATTTTTCTTTTGTAATCTTTAGATGTAAGTAAAAAAATTGGGCTTCCATAATAGGCTACATAAAGTGGATTTTTGTTACTAAGAAATGTATGTTTGTCTTATAAAAATAGATCTGGCTTAAAACTACTGCTTTATACTGAAACTCAAGCTCCATAGTGACCCAAGACAGAGAACGTTTTATTACTTCTTCTGAATAGGGAGTAGCTTAAACAAAGCAGCAATAGACTGTCAGAAATGTTCTAATTTTCTAGGTGCGTTGCTCGATCACATCACTTTGAAGATTAAATCAAGCTCCCCTCTTTGTTATTTCCCCCAAATCATGCTATAATAAACTCCTTCCCTGTAACCAGCTTGTTTGAAAGACTCTCTCACAATGTAGATCACATGGTGATCTGGGCTTTAGATGACAATGTAAACTGTAATGGAGAAAGCACAAACTGTACTATGATCCGAGATCCAGGGGCTCAGTGTCTTCATTCAGAATCCCATTCCCACAGGGCCGGACAGACCTTCAACAAGCACAGAGACAGCGTCCAGCCGAGCTGAGAGAGGGGAAAACTTTTTGCTCCATTAATCAATTGGGCTGGACTCTCTTATAGTAGGGCACTGTAGCATACCACTGCACAGGCAAGCACGGTAAAATAATGAAAACAGAGAAGCACCTTTAAGAATAGATGCGGTTTAAACATTGATAAGTCATCCTCATACAATCGGGAAAGTAGAGAACCCAGTAATGGCGAGTTGCCGTTCTTGGCTCACGTGTCCCTTTGAGTCGGTACATGGGTTGCATGTTAACAGACTGGAGAAGTAAGGTGGCATTTAGATAAGATTTCAGAATACTGAAAGTACACCAGAGTCATTACACAATCCATTGTTTGCTGATTAAAGTGCACTTTAGAACTCTTTAGTTCACTCTTCCATCTTTCCTCCTCCTTCTCTGTGTTGCAGGGTACGCCGGAAGGCGATGATCGCGTTGCTCAACGCTACTTCGTCCAGCCCCACGGGGGGGACCGAGGGGTCAGGGCAGCTGCAAAGGTCTGTCTGTGTACTGGGATTCATCCCTGTCATTTACTACAGCACCCTCCTCTGCATCGGAGTGCCAGGTACAACCAGGCTACACAAGTTACTCTATGCATCCCATCGGAATGCCTTACAAAAATGTATCCCAGCAGTTATATTTTTTGCTAAATTCAGTTTCCATGAAAGCACCTGTAGTTATTAATCTTCCATTCAGCTCTAACCACTAGACCACACTGTCTCCCAGTTTCTCAGCTCTAACCACTGGACCACACTGCTTCCCAGTCCCATGGCTATAAACAATAGACCACCCAGAATATTTTTTGTAGGTTATCAACCTGGGGTAATAAAATGTTTGATAGATAATGAATAAATACATAATTGTTTGTGTAGGTTGGAATTGATTGACACAGTGGGTGTTCTGCCTGTCCTTTCTGAGTTGTAATATTGTAATGTTGGCAGCCATTGATATTTTCAAGCCAGGGTTTTCAAAAACGGTCTTAGGTTCTGGGAGGGAGCAAGGCTTCTTGATCAACCATGAAGTAATGCCCAGAGAGAATATTTTTCGATTTGTATTGCTGCCCTTGGGATGATTGCAATTCGTGGATCAATGAAGCATGCCAATAACAAAAAGGATTTCAGCTCCACTCTAGATTATGTATTGCCCCAAACAAACACACTCACACATTTTTTAATGCCATGCTATACCTATATACCCAGGAGAGATGCATTCACACCCATTCTGGTTTACTGAAATCTAAAACATGGTGATTCAAATCCAAGCCCAGGTTCAAATCCAAGACTAAGTCTTGTTTATTTAAATCTAACCCTAAATGAATTCAGGCGTCTGACATCTATTAAAAGTACAAGTTTTTTAACCTTAGTTGCACATGCTCTCCTTTTCTCCCATTTCAGTGAACATTCTGACAGCAGTGGTTCTCTCCCGGCTTGTAGCCCGCACCCAGAAGTCCTCGTACTTCTACCTGCTAGCCCTGACTGGCTCCGATATCCTGACCCAGCTCTTCATCATCTTCGTGGGCTTCCTCCTGGAGACAGCTGTTTTCCATCGAGAGGTCCCGGAGCTGCTGCTCCACACCATCAGCGTGCTGGAGTTCGCCGCCAACCACGCCTCCATCTGGTCTGCCGTATCACTGACTGTGGACCGCTACCTGGCTCTGTGCCACCCCCTGCGCCACCGGCAGTTCAGCTACCCTGAACGAACACGAAAGGTCATAGCCCTGGTCTTTGTTTTAGCACTTGCTTCTGGTGTCCCCTTCTATTGGTGGTCGGACGTCTGGAGGGTCACCCACCCACCAACAGCAATGGACAAGGTGTTAATCTGGACCCACTGCACCATTATCTATTTCCTGCCCTGCAGTATCTTCCTGGTGCTCAACTCTATTATCATCTACAGGCTGAAGATTCGGCACCGGAAACAATGCCACGAGCAGTGCCAACAGCCAGCCCCGAGGCGCTGCAGCAAAACCACGGCCATCCTGCTGGTGCTCACCACTGCCTTCTCAATCCTGTGGGCGCCACGCACTTTCGTCATCATCTACCACCTCTACGTGTCCACGGTGAACCGCAACTGGCTCGTTCACCTGGCCTACGACCTTGCCAACATGCTTGCCATGCTCAACACCGCCGTCAATTTCTTCCTGTACTGCTTCGTCAGCAAGCGTTTTCGCTCGGGCGTCCGAGACGTGCTCCTGCTGCATGGCGGGGCCCCGCCGGCTCCCCATCATCCCCTGACCCTCAAACCACTTGCCAATTCCCTGCACTCCTCCTGTGATGGCAAGAGACTCAGCACCCCTGACATGACCCCTTCCCATTCTGACCCAGGAATTAGCACATAAACATGGCTTCACCCAATCAATGAATCATAAAGGGACTGTTGTAGTATTTGTACATTGACACTTGTCATTGTTCCTCCATCGCTGTAAATAACACAAATAAAAACATGAAGAGGAGATTAATTACTTCTCAGCATTGGGGTTAGGGTTAGGGATAGGGCTAGTTATAAACAACTGGGGACATTCCTAATTGGCATACATGGTCAGAGTTCGAGAAGGGTTCCATTTTTACTGGTCCAGAGAACATTGAAATGATTGAGTAATATGTTTAAATATTTAAAGTTCACCCGGGGAAAAACAACAATGTATATTCCAGATGCATATACTATTTAGAACCCAGTTTAAATAAAAAGCATGAACTGGAATCATCCTTTTCCATTAGAGCAGAGCTGGACAAGGTTGGACTGTGAGTTGAACACAGCAGAACTGTTGTGCAGATTCATTTTTATAACATGCTTCAGAAGCGTGAATTCTACTAAGGCTGTCCTGCTGATTCGTCCTAAAGAGGAAATGGGTTTATAAAAGCCACCATGTCAAAATGGATATCTCTTTACTTGTGAAACAGTTTTTTTAAAGCCCAGTCCCTCTGTCTAAAGAGCTTAAATGACGCATGACTTTTGCCCTATAAATCCAGATTAAAGGGAATGTCATATAACCTTTGAAATGCCAGTTGTCGTCTGAAGTTTATGTGTGGAGGACTTTGTGTTGATTCCACCTTATCACTGTCCGATGGGGAGGGAGTTTTTATAGGCTTTGGAAACACAGGCGTCCTGAAACACACAACCAACCATCATTATAAAATGACAAAAAATGACCTTTATATTGTGTTCATTGTAAAGTGAAAGTCGTTATCTAGCTACGTTTCTGTTTTCAATTGTCTATTGATATTGTTTATCGCAAAAGTACTATTGTTAGCTATACTAGTACTGTATGCTGTATGTACCATAGTACACTGCCTATTGGTTAAAGTGTCCTCATATACAACCAGGTTAGAAAAAGAAACTACCAACCTGATGTAATGATGTGTGGACAATTCCAATGTGATTTTCCCTTTAAGAGCACAATTTATTTATCAAGGTCAACAACACCACCTTAAAGGGTAGGAGCCACACTACCTACAGTTGTTATACGTATCTCTCCTCTTTTGCATGCGTTACATACATGCCAGTTGCAATTTCCTTCATTTTCAGGTTAGGCCGAAAGGAGCACAATAAATCCAGTCATGCTAGGATAAGTGACCTGTCTGCACCACAAAGCACAAAGTGAGCTGGAACCAATCCTAGCAGATTCAAGCATGCAAACTGAATTACAACTCCTGGTGGACACAAAGCAAACTGCAACCAGCACTGTGGTCCCTGAAAGGGGCTGTGGTTGTAAGTAAAATAAATGAATAAACACACTCAATAAATCTTCTGAACTGAGCGTCTGTTGTTGTCTAGTTAAAGGGCTCACATGCATTCAAATACTCACCACACACCACAGCATATTGTCCTGTTTAATTAACTCTTATTTTTCGGTTGAGAAATTACTTTTCCTATTTGTTAGACGGTAAGTGATTGGAGGGCAGATACTGTGTTCAATTATAGAAACATATCTTTATAAAAATGGAGCACACAGCAGGAGCATGCTGTTTCATTGTAGTATTTTCATAACAATGGCTGGCCTGAGTCCTGCATCAGAGCTTCATGCTCCTATGCAAACTTCTTCACTGTGAAGTCATTTAAAATGTGATTCTGGCCTCTCATTACCACTTAAATAAAAACTGGGTGTATTGATGCCAACACCACCTGCAGCCAAGTGGATGAAGTGAATCTAGAGGGCTCTGGTGCAGTTCACTATTCAGCCTGCAATTGACTCTGAGAGAGCTCTATCAAGAGCAGCCACAGGGAGGCTACCCAGAGATCCTGGCTTTATCAGCACCAGGCTCATTTGTTAACCATCAAAAGCCCTTTTAACACTTTTAAAAATCGACAGCTTCCTAATGAAGCTCTGATTACAAAGCAACAGCTTGACAAATGTTGCATTTTTCCCAGACGAAAATTAAATTTAGGTTGTGGAACTAGGAATAAATAACTGTCCTTTTTAATTCAGAGGCATCTGCAAGACAGGCATATAACATTCTGAAAAACTAAGGCTATATATCAGATCACAGTTTACCAATGATATTATATTTCAACCATAGTTGATGTTTATTATAAAACTACATCAGTGGTTATGCACATAGAGATTACAGTTTTATATAGTGGTATATATTTTTTTATTATGGGTAATAAAACTAAATGATGTACAATTTCTAATTCATACAGGATCAATCACTGAGCAGCTACAAAATAGATTTTCTTTTTTCCTGGTGTGTTTCTGACTGTAAATCTATATCCCAGTAGATAGACTAAGATCGGCAGATCTCATTTGACTTGGTGGTCTTTGTCAACCCCCTAGGTTTTACACAATCACTTCAATTGTTCTTATTTATCTTCTGAACAGCCAGTTATGACACCCGTAACTCCTTCTGATTACCTTTGGTAAGATGCTACCAGAGCCAGCTTTCCTCTGGCTAACAATAGCCAAGCCAGCGGGAAACACAACATGCATGGGATTGATGGTCAGGAGATAATGAGTCAGTAATCAATTAACCAGGTGATAGGTTTTATTAACCCGTCTGTGACAGCAGACACTGGCCAGTGAGATAATCAATCAAATCATTTTCATAACCAACATTTACAGGCGACCAAGGGAACTGTCAATTAGACAGAAAAACCACAGTACATGGAGTTACACTGTATATAACATTTGATTTTTTGCCTTTACATTTAACTGTAGTCATTGATCATAAGGGAGGTAGTAATGTGTTTATCAGCGAGCATATTAAAAGACATTACAGTAACATAGGATAAACTTGTTTAGTCACAGTAACCAGAGAAAGGGAGCACTCCCCTTTCTGGTAGTTACTTATTATACATCAGGGAGCATATAACCTTCCCCGTGGCAGGACAATGGCCTGTTCACAGATGAGGGGAGATCACCCATGGTTGTTATTAATATCAAGGTGGTACCTATAAGAATGGGAATCACTAATCAATTAATTGGGTCTGTCACCCACTGTTTATTACAGTGCAGATTGGTTACTTTGATAGAGAATTTGAGGTGGTAACAGCCATTACACCTGACCCTGCAGGTAGAGTACCAGGCAGTGAAGTAACAAAGATAATCCACTAGATGGCACTGAAGCTTTCTAACTTGCTCTGCTCTGAAAACTGAATGAAATTATTTAGCAATGATATACAGTATTTACAGAGATGGAAATACGGCTCATATCGCATAGCAGTTTCACCAAGTTTTACTATGTGCTTAATATGAGCGCCAGTGAATAGGTAACAAGCTCAGGTGTGTCTTAGTAAACTTACAGTAAAACCAGGAATGGATCCAACTGCAGTGCAATTGGAGTTTTATTTCCATCCATATATCACATATGTTACCTTTTAAGTCTGTGATAAAAAATGTGATCTATATTCACTATAAGAAAAAAATATCAATAGAAAATCCATAATGTTAAAGAAAGAAAAGAAAGAAAGAAAGAAAGAAAGAAAGAAAGAAAGAAAGAAAGAGAGCTGCGTGATCATTCTGCAGGTGTGAACTGGCGCTAGTCGTGCACTGTGGTGGGAGGGCTGAGCGTGGGTAGGTAGCTGCCAGAAAAAAGGGAGGGGGTGAGAGAGGGATGGAGACTAGTGAGGGAGAGATGGTACCATAAATGCACTAAACAGTACAAAGGGAGCAGGACTGGGAGTGAGCCACTAATACTAAACTGGCACTAAAGTTGCCAGTTTAGTAAAGGCAGAAAGCAGAAAGCTAGAGACAGGTTGACAATAAACAGAATTGGAAAATTAAAGTACCTACCTGCATAAAAGAGGAGCGACTTAAAAAAAAAAAAAAAAAAAAAAAAAAAACTCGATTAAGTACATCTGATTAGTTGGCCAGTACTACGTTTTTTTTTTCTTCATTTTAATCAAGGACTTATCCGGAGTATAGTCAGACACGGAGGATAACGGACACCGCGGGCAGACTCTCGCCATTGGCCAGGTGATAAACCGACTGCTTGTTAACTTGTACAGGTTTGGTGTACGCTAAGGTTTACCTTCATTTGAGGTGCGCCACCGACAAGCAGGCATTGAAGTCGAGAAAAAAAAATTACCACACACTTTAAACCTATTCCTACCCAAAACTACGCAGGTAAGTAAAGCATTAACCTGGTGTGTATGTTGATAACACCCGTGAGCGTTAAACTTCTAACCTTATAAGGGCACGCTTGTTTTCAATGATAGTCTTAAATTCTTGTATTGCTGTATCACGCATAATGCTATTATGTCCATATTGCTGTATTATATATTTTTTTATTCACTGTGCCTTATTAGATAGTGGCTAATAATAGTTATCTCCGTTTTGGCTCAGACTGAAAGTGTTGGTAAATGTTGACACACAAATCAAGTTTAACTTAACTTTTAACTTTTAATTTTGTAACTTTTTCAAAAGGTCATACATATTTTTGTTAAGATACGGTTTATTTCCTTTTACTTCTTTGTGTAAAGACACTCATTTTGATTTCGATTTATTAAAAAAAAAGTAATAATAACATCGTAAACATATCAAATAAATTGGTGGGATTCGTTTTATTTTTAAATGCATATATATGTGTGTGTGTGTGTGTGTGTGTGTGTGTGTGTGTATGTGGATATATATATATATATATATATATATATATATATATATATATATATATATATATATATATATATATATATATATATATACATGAATATTTATTTTTGAACAATTGTTTATCCGCTCAGATGTATCTTGGTAGTAAATAACAGGGATCTGTGGTCCCGCCTGCAGACTGATTTGATTGATAGAGCTGGCAGCACTTCGAATTTGCTAGTCCTATTCCACACTAAGGAATACACGGCAGACTTGATGGGCACTATGCACAAAACCTTAAGAAATGTTTTTGTTTTTGTTTTTTTTTTTTTTTTGTTTGTTTTGTTTTGTTTTTATGACAGTTTTTTTTTTTTTTCTGAAAAGTGTTTGAAAACATTTTCTTCTAAACGGTGGTTTGTAAAATGAGAATAAGTAAAGAACTGCAAATTTGATTTAGCAAAATGAGCTTAACAAAACATAACAAACGTCCCTTAAAATAATTCTTTATTTATGTTCCTACATAAACTCTTAGTCAGCGAGACAATAAACTTTTTAATGATAATCTTATAGAAAAAATAAGCTTTTAAGATGACAAGCGTTTGAACCAGAAGTCTTTTTCACTGTCTTCATTAACATTCAAAAATATGTAACGGTGGGAGAACCACAGAGACTGGTTAAAGGGCTTCCCAAGCCGTGCCTTTCCAGTCAGAAACCCGAACGAAGACACTGAGAGAGACTTCTGGTCTAAACGTTGGCCAGAGAATTCTGCAAGTTCCTTTACAAACGCAAGTTGTGTTTGATGTCTTATAAAGCGTTTGCACACATTTGGTGGGTACAGTTAAAGCAGTGTTTCATAGAAAATCATCTAAAAGGAAGGAAGTTCAGTGTTTAAAAAGGCTCCTTAGTGAATAGGTTGTGCTAATACAGTAAAAAAAAAAAAAAAAAAAAAAGCCTTTGAACAAATACAGGCTTGCAAACAGATCTCATTGGAAATATCCTGGTTATATGTATACATGAATAATTACTTTTGATACCATTAGCAACATCTGCCAGATTTCCATATGCTGATATCAGAACAAAAGGAAACATGTTAATGTTGGAACGGCAGGAGAAATTAATCTGTCAGTGTGAGGGATGTGCCTGGGGAGCTGGGGGAGGGATGAGCGTCTCCATTAAGTGTTGTCTCTGTTTCCAAGGTGAAGGCATCACTTGGGGGTGGGGTGATGGCAGACAGACGGACAGACCACCCATGCTCCTAGCTTCGGCTCAGTGATTGAACTCGGTCCTGCTGCTGTTTTTATGTTTAACCACTGCAGATTTGCACTTTAAGACAGCTGCAGATGATCTGCAAATCACTCTGACCTTGAGGCTATTTATTCAAATCTATGTTTTAGCTCCAGCCTGTAGCCCTTCTCCAAGTTTATTGTGGTATACCATGGCTAAAGTAAGCACAGTGAAAGCATGGTAAATGGCATAGCGTTGTGTTAAAAGAGCTGTAAAAAATGTGGTCAGCCTCGGTACAGCAATTTAACTATTAAGGCGGTCTAACTGTAGACATAGATACAGCAATAACATGGATCTGTCTGCCGGGACTGTTCTGGGTAAATAAATATCCATGGAAATAAATGAATTGCGGTTCGTGTTCTATGTCTGATCTCCTCGCCCCCAGTTTGCCCTTGAGGGCTGGTTTGTGTTGCCATGGCTGGGTGCTGGCTCACAGCTGTGTAGGGATGTAGAAGGAAGAAAGCTCCAGTTTAAACCAGATGCAGTGCTTTTCTTGTAAAGTTATCCACCTAACAGGGAGCACTTTCCAATAAGCATCAGCCTGTTCCCTTCAGTCTCTAGCAAGACTTTTACACCAAGGTCTTTTTTACTTCACAGTGGAACATTTCACAGTGGAACAGCTACAGTGGAACATTTCACTTGCACAGACTACCTTTAATGACTTTACAGCACATGCACAGTGATAATATTGCATGCCGTTCTATATTTAGAACTATGTAAGGGTTGCATTAAATTGCAAGCAAAAAAAAAAAAAAAAATGCATCAAGGGGTTTGTGAACCGCAAAAGCATTTCCAAGGGGGATACTGCAGGTTCTGTGTGCCGCTGTTTTTCCATTGAGACCCTCTGCTGATGTAACCCAGCCCCTGTTTACCTCCCATTCCAGGCTTCCTAAAGTCACACATAAGTACAGTGGTGGTGTTGCAAAGGTCTTTTGTATTATTTTTATTACATTGTGCTTCTGCAAATATGCAATAATCAAGCCCCGGAATCCATCCGTAAAAATAAAACAGCACTTTCATGTCGCATTCTCTGTGCTGCACAATACAGATTTTATTTTCATTCCATGTGGCAAAGTTTTAATCAAAATATAATTATGCAAGTACAAATATTTTGGATGCTTTTGCACAATAAAAATATACGTCATTGATTCATGCACAGTACACGTATTTATCAAAAATAGCAGTCTCTATATTAAATATTATTAAATAAGCACAAAATGCATACAAGAACAAATCAAAAACACCTTCCCTGCAATAATTAAGCCCAGAATGGCTTGTTTCATTGCAGAGAGACCTTTGCATTTTGACCCAAAATGTTACCCTTTTTACAAAAACACATTACTTAAAAAAAATTGCTTAGTAAAACATTATCCAGAAACATTGCAGTCTGGCATTGATCATAATAATGGTTACACCCCTATCAGAGTCAGTGGTACAATCTAAAACTTTTTCTTTGTTAAAAAAAAAAAAAAAGTACGAGACTGGAAGGGTCAGGATTTAAAGCAACAGTACTCTTTTTTTCCATTCATACTGTTACACTGCACTTCTTTGAATGTGAAGGACATCCCCCTACAGGGGAAGGGCACAGCCTAGCATCCCGAGGCCTGGAAACAAGCGATTTCATATATCTCCCACATTCGTATTGATCGATTCTGTTTGTTCGTTCTACTTATCAGCCTTTATTTAACCAGGCTCAGCAGCTGTCAGTAACGGGTTGAAAAGCTAGCCAAAATACACAAGGCTGTAGTACCTCTTACTAAATAAAAGCCACTAATAGATTTTAGTCACCCATAATGAAACTGGACATTGCAATGTAACCAGATGTGTAGGTTTGACCTATTGATCATTGTTTCTTGCAAAGTGCTTTCATGTCATTCACTGTGTAATAGAAGAATGGGTAACACTTCTACAGTTAGCGTCAATACTAACATTTTTTGTTTATCTGTTTGACCAGTCTGTGTCAGAATGCATTGTATTCTTACTGTCGAATGTTTGTAGAAGGCCACTGTTTGTTTGCAGAACCCCCACGCACTTATCCAAACAGTGTTCAGATCTCCTTGAAACTTACCTGAACACACTGAACTGCAGTGTTGCACAATACTGCTTGTTTACTCTATCAGTTACTACATCACTCTATAGCTGGAAACGTTAAACCCACTTTTCAATGCATCTCTCGTTCTTTAAGCCAAACACACTACTGTTTGGAGGAGTAGGAGGTTAGAAATGACCTCTTCAGTATTAGGAAGCAAAATCACAGAAAACACAACTGAGCTGAGGGTATTGGGCACAGCCTTCTTGAATATATAAAGATCCTTTTAATAAGCATTTGAATGAGCTCGAGGAAGCCGAAACCCAAATGCAGAACAATACCGAATCTAGGGCATTTTTGGATTGTGCCCAAACCGAAAGATTTTTTTTAATGTATTTTTTATTTTTTATTTGGTTTGGTTATTTGAGCCTTTATTAAATTTGCAAATAGGTGTCAGTTCGAGCTCCTTTTGTTTAGATATTAAAATGAAAAGTACTGTAGAAATGTAAATTGCATTGTTTTCTCAGCACTGTGTCTTAAGTAGGCCTTCAAAACAGTACTGAGTTAAAAGTTAATTTAGTTAAAAATTAACAAATGAACTGAGCTGAAATGTTAATAAACAATGAGCTTCTGAGACCAAGATGAATCCTGTTTTAGTGGAGTAGCCGGAGGTTAATGGGTCTAGCACTCCATAGTCCAGCATTTCCACCCCCATAGTTTTGTTTTAAGAACCCCTCCAATCCCATTCAATCACCCCCCATCTGTATTTACATACAGGATGGCTTCTCTTAGGTGCTCTGTGTGATAAATCCATCGACATACACACTTCACTGCCCTGTGAAAATGCAAATCCAACTTTCCCCTCACTGCTGGAAAAAGAGCTCCTCCACAAATCTGTATTTGTTTTAAAAGCTTATCAGTGATTTATGGTAGGAACAGAAAAAGTAACCTGCTAGCTAAACGGTTCTCCTGCTAGCTAGAGTTTCTCAAAGCTTTGCCTTTGATCCAGTAAAATGTACATTTCGAAATGTATTTTAAAATAAGTACAATGCAATACAAGTAATCCGCTTATGTAAATAGTGCAGGCTTATATTTTGTTCAGTAATGTTAGAAAATAGTAAACCTGCCTGTTGAGCTTTTTGTAATTTATCACGATACACACCTACGTAATGTCAAGGAAAAGTATAATTTATGCACTTGAGTCATTCATTGATATGCAATGGAACATATCTCCTTTCTAGATCCTTCTTATCACCCACTTTGTGTCTTATTTTGTTATTGTAGACATTGGGAGCATTAACATGGCCCCTGCACTACCCCAGCACTTCCTTCTGGTGGCGCTGCTGTTCCTCTTCCAGTGGACTGCACCGGTGGTCAAGGCTCAGACCAGCCCATCCCCTCCATCTGGCTGCGGACAAAACGTGAACCCCCTCTACTACAACCTGTGTGATCTGACTGTGGCCTGGGGGGTGGTGCTGGAGGCGTTTGCCGGGGCGGGCATGGTTGGCACCTTCATGGTTATTATCGTGCTGGTGGCGAGCTTGCCCTTTGTCACGGATGGGAAGAAGAAGAGCGTGGTGGGGCTGCAGGTGGGATTCCTGCTGTGCACACTGGGGCTGTTCGCCCTCACATTCGATTTCATCGTCAAACCGAACTTCTCCACCTGTGCCTCCAGGCGCTTCCTCTTTGGCGTCTTGTTTGCCGGCTGCTTCTCCTGCCTGCTGGTGCACAGCATCCGTCTGAACCTGCTTGTGCGGAAGGACGATGGTCCGCGGGGATGGGTGTTGTGCCTGGGCGCCCTAGCTCTCTGGCTGGTGGAAGTCATAATCAACACAGAGTGGCTGATCATAACCATAGTCCGCAACGCCCCAAACACCACCGTTGTGGGGGACCCGTGCTCCTTTGCCAACATGGATTTCGTCATGGCGCTCATCTACGTGATGGTCCTCTTGTTGGCCACCCTAGTGTCCAGCGTTTCCGCCCAGATGGGCAAGCACAAGCGCTGGAGGAAGCATGGCATCTTCATCCTGCTGACGGCCCTCCTCTCTATAGGCATGTGGGTGGCGTGGATCGTGATGTATGTTTTTGGGAACAGCAGGGTAGGGAGCTCCCTTTGGGATGACCCCACTCTGGCCATTGCTCTGGTCTCCAATGCCTGGACCTTCCTTATTTTGTACATCATCCCCGAGCTCTGCCTGCTCACCAAGGTCTCTGAAGCGCAGCCAAGCTACGGAGATGAGCTGTACCCCACCAGAGGGGTGGGCTACGAGACCATCCTCAAGGAACAGACATCCCAGAGCATGTTCGTGGAAAACAAAGCTTTCTCCATGGATGAGCCAAGCACAGGTACGCAGCATTCGCTTTCCCAATTTATAATCAATCCATTGGCGGTGCCTGTTGGGCTTGTAGAGTGTAAATATTTGGAACTAGGATTGAAACCCAGGATCTACTGTCTCCTAGTTCTGTAGGTGACTGATGATTAACAAAATCATTATGAATTCACAGACTCTGTTTAACACTGATCTTAGATTGACTTACAAAGTTTTGTAGTTATGGTGTGCTTATCCAGCAATGTAGCGTACAACTTGCTGTATTCCACAATGGAACATGCTACATTTCCAAACATTCTACTAGTTGCATGCTATGCTTTACAGATATCGATTGCTTATGTACTTCATTAATTAATTTAAAAGGATCCCCATATGGTGTAGTTTTCAAATGGAATGCTAACAATATGACAAAAAATCATTAAAACATCAATATGATGTGGACAGTCTCCACATGCATGATGTTTAAAACTGATAAAAGACTACCATGATTTAATAACTGCTATGATAACATAATATACAGAGGACACTGGCAAAATCCAGAACTACAATGGAAACATTGTTTTTTCTGTCATTTGAGGTCAAGCCAGAATTAAATCAATTATTCTCATTTCCAGCTAGATAGATATCGAACCTTCTCCTGTTTCATTGTCCTGTACTACTGTAACCGTGTGAAAAGAATAACAGAAAACACAAGCTCTGTGCTGCAAATAATAAAAATGAATGGTGAGATAGTGTTTAAAATAGAATTGTTAATGTGTACTTCCAATCTACTGCACGTTTACAAAGAACATCAACCAACTACAGAACACGTGCCTGTTACGAGAACATTTCTAAGAAGTTTGCTCCGTTCATCGATCACTGATGGACCAGTAAAACACTGAGAGATCTGGTTTATCGGTCAGTCACCAAATTACTTTCATAATCAGCAACAGCACAGTTGCACCCCATCAACAATTGTGCTAATGTTGATTTGGAGTAAATCTAGCCCAAAGTGTGACTTAAGAATGAGGGCAGAGCACAACAGGGAAAAACCTGAATTAACTGGTCGCCAAAGACAATACACATCTTAATACAGATGGCTGCTTATTCAAGGTGCCCCCGCAGTCACTTGAAAGCACAATCTCCCTGACTGCAAAGACAGGTTTCAGTGTATTCTGATGTGTTTCACCTTCTCTACATGTAACCACATTTATTTCTTCCTTTTCAGCTAACAAGACTGTGTCCCCGTACTGTGGTTACAACGGGCAGAATCGCAACTGTGTGTACCAACCCACAGAACTCGCATTGATCAGTAAAGGCCCTGAACTTGTAAGTTTTGTTTTTATAAATGTTGATTTATCCACCCTAACCTACTGATATAGAGGATTCCTAACCTGTGTGTACAGTCTGCATGTGTAATTCATTCAGCTCAGCAGTCTTGGCTTAAATCTCTCGTCTGTGAAAAATTCCCTCAAATTAGGCTACCCATTTAGTGTATACATCCACTGCTCTTTAGATCAGTTCAATACACCCCATCTTTTTCTGCACACAATTCCAGAACAGCGAATTATAATTTCGCTGTGATGTTTTTAAAGGAATATTTTCAAATCCACACATTTATAAACTAATATATATATATATATATATATATATATATATATATATATATATATATATATATATATATATATCAAAACGGGCTGTGAGTGTCTCATTTGGATTTTAACGCTGCCCTTTTCCCTTTCCTTTTGTGTGTCTGTTTGCTTGTGCGTGTGGTTCGGTGCATGCTGCATGTGTAAAGCACTCGGAAGTGCAGTACGAAGGGGCTATCCCACGGGCCAGTGTAATCTCCCAGCCGGCAAGCAGCAACAACTCCACTGTCCGAGCTGAAGACGCTGCCTCCACAGCAGGGCAACAGAGGAATGGAAGCGTACGTGAACTGAACAAACACTCACCTCTCGGTGTCACCTGACCGTCGCCTCTCTCTCTCTCTCTCTCTCTCTCTCTCTCTCTCTCTCTCTCTCTCTCTCTCTCTCTCTCTCTCTCTCTCGCTTACCCAGACCCCACAAAAAAAGGCTCTTATTGGCCAAAAGCTATCGACGTCATTCCTGTTCACTTGTACAAAGAATGTAAATGTGTAAATGTTGGGCATGTAGTTATGCAGTACAATTTCTGGATATTATTTGATCTATTTTACATTGTTAATAGATCAATAGTTATCTGATACCAGTGTCAAAACAACTTAGGTGCTTAGGTGTAATAGATAAGGCTACATTCTCAAAAGACATTTATGTTTTTTTCAACGTTCTCGTAAAGTGGAATCGTGACTTGATCCACACAAAGCCTGCAAACATGTGCATATATAATTTATTTATTTTTTACCTCATTGAGTCTCTGTAAGCAAGGCTTTTCTTATCACTTCACTTTCTGTCACATGGGACTTCACCCTTTTACTTCCTGTCACATGGGACTTCATTGCTTCCGGTCACCGTCTAGTTCAGGACCAGACTTATAAGCTTCTATTCCAGCGCAAAACTTTTAAATGGTCAAACCTTTTTACTTGGTCAAGCACCTATTAAATCCATGTGACAGGAATTTTTTAGAATATGTCTTTATGTATGCCTTTTTTTATGTATTAATTAGGGAAGATCCATTTCTGATTACCATTAAACCATTGCAGTTTACAAAATGGTATGCCAGTAAAACTTACAATTGCTTTTTGTTTTCTTCTTTTAGGGAAACAGCTTTTATTCCAAATCCCTTTGGTAAACATCCTTCAGACTTCTCAACCTTTTCCAGTGATGCAAATACTCCCAGCTGACCCTGTAAAGCTAAGACTTTTTTTTTTTTTTTTGTGGTTGTTCCCTTCGCTGCTGGCCCAGCCTCAGGGCTTGGTGCACTGGGGGTATGGCAGATTCCTCTACCGATACAGAGAAGGAGCGACAGCGCAATATCCTAGCTCCTCACTCTCTCGCTGCAGCCTCACACAGGAGGAGGCAGGGGGTCCTTGGGGATCATCTCAAAGGCTGTGCCTCTCCATGGATGCTCTCTGTTAGCTTCTTACCAGCCTGGCTTCGGTATGAACGGCTATAACAAACCCCACAGACAAGGCGCTTTTTTTTTTATTATCAAAATGTTAATCGTAATGTGACCAAAAAAAAAAAGATTCTTCGTCCAGAATAGTCAGAGGTATTTCGACTGGGATTTATCTTTTGTGAAAAAAGAACTGATGTGGCAGTCAGCTAGTGAGAGGGAGCGGGTCAGTGGGTATAAAGAAACTCCCACCCCCTTCCTTTTAACCCCTTCTCTCCTTCCTGACCGTTGAGGTTTTTTATTTATTTTTTGCTTCTGGTTTGGACTTTGCCGACCAGTGTGACGTGGACAGCCAGACAAGGAGGAGGAGATCCAGGGTTTCAATATCTAGGACTGGAAGCAGCTTGCTGTTCTGGATGCAATACGCACCCACATGCAGCAGTAAAGGTTCCCTGAAACCATGAAACCACCAGTACAGAACCAAGACAAAAACCAGCGTATTCAGAAAGCCAGGTTGGCTGCATCAATAATGCAAGCACACTGTAGTGCTCCATGAACGTAAAAAATACACAGGGTTCAAATAACACATAACCAGCAGTTCTAAAATGCCTGTCCAGCTGAAGAAGTCCTCATTGCTCTCCAGATACCCAGAATATGGCTGTCACTTCACCAGCAGTTGCAAACAACCCATGGGACCTGTGATCTGAAACTCACCTTCTGTAGTATGATGTGCCTGAGGATTTAGTAGGGAGTGTAGTCTTCAGCCTCTCCAGCTGTTCCCCAGAGTGGGAGTGCCTTACATTTCAGTTAACTGAATTGACTGTTTTTGTTTTATATAATTTTCTGTTATGTTAACTAAGAGCTTGCTTCAATGCAGTGTTTGCGAGATAGCGGGGGACGTCAATTTAATCTTTTCGAGTTTGTTAAACAAACTCTTACCTTTGTGTTAAACTGGGGGAGTAGGAAATAAGTAGAAAATAAACCATCTATCTATCTATCTATCTATCTATCTATCTATCTATCTATCTATCTATCTATATATATATATATATATATATATATATATATATATATATATATATATATATATATATATATATATAGATATATATATATATATATATATATATATATATATATATATCCAATATACATTTGCATAGTAGTCAGATACAGATACAGATACATTTTTAAGGTGGTATTGGTATACTATAACTAAAGACGGTATTCCCGAACAATCAGTGAAAGAAAAAATATAACCTTGCAATACCACCTTAAATCAGGTGTCTCAACACTGAGACGTACTTTTTTGCATTAATTTATTTGCTGAAAAGTTAATTGAATTGGGCCCAAAAGCTGCCGTGAATGAAGAATTAAAATGTAATGGAAATTTTATTACTTATTTAAAAATATGACCAGTAGGCTACACTCCATTAAAATAATGCTGACCTATATCTAAATGTGTTGTTATGTTACAATTATTTTTTCATGTAAATTGAAAGGCTTAATCACCAATTGTTGTCCCAAGGTTAGTCTGCTCAGTTTATTGTGAAGATAATCATGAAACCTGGGCAGGAGTTTCTTATGGAAAATAAATGAGATGTTCCACAGCAGCCTGTGATACAATGCCCATTGTGTTGTTTTATTTCTAAACTTCTCTTTTCTGCAACCACAGAACACACCTGTGATCTACCCACAGTTTGCAAGCAGCTTTAGCTGCAGTTAAACTGTGCAATCTAATATATATATAATCTCTTCTCTTTAGGTAACCCTGGTACGCTTGCTTCGACCACAGTCATTTATTTTATTGCTGCAGTAGAATGGCTTTTGTTTAGTGACCTGTACAAGGCACAGTGATAGCCCTGCTACCCTGAACACGTGCTGTAAAGTAATGCATGCATTTATTATTTTAATATGACACCTGTTATCTATCAATCCCCCTTTTATATATATATATATATATATATATATATGAAAGATGGGACCTGAGCTTTTGATTAAAGTTCAAATAGTAACAGAATTTGCCATCTGCCTAATTGTTTTTCATTTTCCCATACATTATTAATTCCTACTGAGCATTGATGAAGTTGCTATAGTTCCCTTTTAATAAGACTATGAGTTTGCGTTGCTTGATTCATGCATCTGTAACAGGGCGCAGCCTGGGCTCAAAGCTGCCCCCCCTGGGCCCCACAAGCAAGCTTCTTAACCACAATGCAAAAGAACCCGTAACGGCAGTGTGTCACAGGGCACTACCCATGCATGTGCGGGTGGATGCTTGACAGAATGAGATAGCCTTCAAATGGCAAGCATGTCAGGATCCGGAGATTGCACGCTTTGCGATCTTGAGATTATCCCTTTGAAACAAGTGTAAGTCAAATAGATGCTACCAGTTAGGCACTGATCAGTGACCCCTGTTACACAATGACAGCAGCATCAGCTCACCGCTGTTCTTTGAATTATTAAAGAGGGGCTACAGAGAGTGACGCCTGCCTCTGAAAATCAAACCGCAGCGGCAGCACTGAGCCTGCTGCTCCCGGCTCTCCTGTCTGCTTGGTGCAAAGTCAGCTATTCATGGCATGGGCCCTGGCTTTACTGAGAACAGCAGAGTACAAATCAACAAGGTGTCGGGTGTCAGGGAGTCGAAATCTCGGACTGCACTGCAACATGCTGTTTGACTCACCAGCTTTATGCGTCAACAGATCTGTGATTGAAAAGAACTCGTTGCACGAAACGAGCTGGTTATTCAAATGTAATTATGATGCACTCGTGAAATAACACAAACATTCCTGTAAATACATGTATTTTATATATCAAGTTGAGAAGCACTTGTTTCTCCCTTTTGAAATAATAGGAGATTAATGCTTTGAGAATCTGCCCTCGCAGGGAGGCTCAGCTTTAAAGATCTCAATGAGGGGGTTATCTAGATTAGACACAGAAAGAAACATGAATGGCCTTGGGTCAGAGAGGAACCTGATATTAGGTGACATCACGCCACGTGCCTTCAAGAGACTGTTTCATTTATTCCAAAAAGAACACGTACAGTGAACACAGACCTATTTTTTTGGTCCCGCAATATGAGATCGGAAAGTAGATTTTTTTTTTTTCTTTTAGTATTTTTAATGCACTGCTCAGTTTCTTGTGTTCTTCCTCCTGATCCAAGGATGGTACTGTGTTACTGGACCTGCTCAAATAACCTGCTCTACAACTGGAGATAACTGGGACCCACTCCCTTTAATCAAGTTAGTTTTTATATTAACTTCTCTTAGGCATTGTGCATTGCAACAATACTCTTGAAGGAAGGTGCCAGCAGTGCAATTGTAATGTGCATGAGAGCGATACCGAGAGCTGCAATGCATTGTCATGTTTGTTTCTAAGACAATGCTCAATGAAAGGTTCCCAGTGTGTGAAACTCTAACGGCTGCAATTAGACAATGTGACTAACCAAAAAGCAGAATCAATGACTCTTTGCACTGATTTAAAACATGACTCACTGTAATATTACTGTAACAGATTTCCAATGGTAAGTGTCTCTATAAAGTGCTGTCACTCTCTGACTGCTAGAGACACAGACAAAGCGAGTGAAGGACAAACAAGCCAATATTTTGTTGGATCTGCACGTTCACAACCCTTGTGACCCTTTCCTCTGAAGTGGTTGAAAATGCAAATATGTAACTTGTAACAAAGGTACTGCCAAAGTAAGAACAAGGTGCTAAGAGCAGGGTGATACACTAGTGCAAAAATCTTTATTCATTATTTTGTACCTTTTTTGTTGCAAAACTGCTTATATGCATCAGGAAGGAGGGATTTTAACTTTAACTATTAAGTACTTATTTGAAACATTTCTGAAAACCTTAAATAAAATATAATAATAACCTGTGTTAATGTGAAGAAACCCTAACAGAAGTCATTGCCAGCAATGCAATAAATTTGGAACCAATATTGCACAATGGTCCTGATGGAGCATCACATAGGTACTGCAGTGGTATTACAGGTCTGTGGGTGTGTAGGGGTTAACAATAGAAGTTGATTCCTGTTGCACACTGAAGGTATCAGTCTTTTAGGTTCAGGAGCTCCACAGATATCACTACTGGTTTTCTGTTTGTTCTTTATCTAGTTGATTTTAACTCGGAGAGCCGCTAGTACTTTGACATCACTTTTGTTAAGTCAAGTGGAGCTGCTGCTGTTGCTGCTCTTCTGTGGTGTACCTTCCCCCAGCTCCAGTGCAAACTTGCACAGTGAAACAGAGTGAAGGCTGTTCGAAAATGGAAATAAAAGCCAAACCTCCTGGTAATTTGGCCTCAAATACTAAAAAAGATAGAAGTAAGGCACGTTAGCACCTTTGATGAGTCCGTGCTGGAGCCAGTATGAATAGAGTTGGGTTTGTCTTGCACCGTTTGCCAAGCTGAAGGTATATTATTAAGTTATATTAAAACTAGAGCTTTTGTGCAAAAAATATATATTTCTGGTTTCATCTGCAGGAGTGCCAGCTCAACGTAACGCTGTATAAGAATAAAATTATATTCCATTAACAGTAAAACAGGAGAATGTTTTTGAATTGCTAAAAGGAAGTAAGACAGATAGCCAAAGTGTGATAAGAATGGAAAAGCCTAGTAAAAGGAAGCATGATAAAGCTCTTTATTATAAGCATCAAGAAAGCACAAGATTGAGACCAAACTCCTTTTAACCACTGACATTTAAACAATACAGGAGGAACTAAAAGCAAAGCAAAAAACATTTGCTTTTGGGGAACGTGTTAAGTAGCAGCTCTGGTGAATACTGTTTTATTTCATCATGGAGAATTTCAACAATGTCTGCACTGTTAAAGGTGGATTACCCACAGATGTATGCATTCAGCAGCAAAGTGATTGCAGTCAACAAAATAACAACTGTTAAAAAGTTTTTAGTTTTATTTGGAAACTCAAGTCACCACCTGTACTGATGAACTGTCTTCATGCAGAAACATAGTCCTCCTCTGCAGTATGTAAATCAGCAGCCCCTGTTCAAATTTAATACCAGCCCCGCCTCCCAGGCAACCAGGAGGCAGAGTGTGGCTGACAGTCTCCCTAGTGAGAGTGGAATCTGCTCCCGATTATCCCTTTGATTTCCGGAGTGCATCTATAATTAGGGGCTGCTGAAATCCCTGAGTCACCCTACCTAGCACAATGGACAATGGCAGATATCCAGCACACATACACTTGTACATACCCTTAAAGGCACACCCTCTATTTAAGGATACAAACTCAGAATTCGCTCCGGTATACCCCATTGCAAGTTGAAATGAAAATCTGTCCTTGTGTCAGTTTTTAGTAAAAACTGGATAAAAAGATGATACAGCTAGTGGAATCCTTCTCCCTTTTTGTTTCATTGAGATTCCAAATCATGTTATCCTGTGATAACAGGGAGCAGTATAGTTTTGATAAACAAAATCACAATCAAAAACTTGGTAAAAAACTGCACCTCAGTGACTGAAAGTGTACATGAAGACAACCGCCTCCCTTACCAATATAAAACCTTGCATAGGGATTTTTGGTAGTTACCCAGGTATTACCATTAGTATAAAAACCTGATATCAGATGTTATCTTCTCAGAAGGCCATTTCTCTTTGTTGACTTGATGTGCCCTATCGTTACTGTTTACTCAAATGCCCATTTCAAATACAGCTACTATGACGCTATAGTATATAAGCATCTGTGACAGAGACCGAAGGAATCCTAGTCAACAGTCTCCCTCCCGACCTGTGGGGACGCTGTATAACAGGAACAGTGTGCCCCGGACTGGATGGCTTGGAGGTTCATTCCAGGGTCAGTTGGAAGTCATCCAGAAAGGGGGCGGAGTCACAATACCAGAAGTCATCACCTTAATGCGGTAGGCGATGTGTCAGTCAGGGATTGGAGGATACGTGTTTGCACTCAATACCGAAGCGGGCGTGACTGAGGGTATATCAGGATGTGGCGATGCAATCTGTTCCTTTGTTTTGGTTATGAAAGGACCAGTGAAAGAGTACAGTGTTATAAAGAAACCGTGAGGTTTTGTGTGTTGTTTTATTTCTCTATTTAACTGTTACGTTTGTCGTTTATAACAGGCTAATATCCAGGAGCTGTAGCTAAACAGCCAGCAATTAAACTGGGACTACACTTCACCATTGTGCACGTATAAACCTGTAAACCAGCACTTTCACGAAGAGCACTCACTCTGGACTTGTGACCGTGTTGTGTTTGTGTACATGTCTTGTTTAGTGTCTTATTATTTCGGAACTGAACCCCATGGTTTAACTAACTGATACACATTGGTATATAGAGCCAGTTATTATTATTATTTAAGAGTTATGAGCACACAACCCAGCCAAATAAAGAGCTGCTTTCATCGTGAACACCGTCATTTTTATCTGAGCACTGCGTCACCTCTGCACCTGCGCACTGCAGATCACCTCACCACAGCATCACATTATTGCTCTCTAGTGTCAAAGGCCTCAGTTTCAGAATTATAAGTTTTTTTTTATTTTATTTTCTCTCTTGTCGTGCCAGGAGACAGAACTCCACTACAAACACTTCAGCTCCAACACTCTCCCCCTCAAAATCTCTGCACAATCGTATCTCTGTTTAGTTAGAACACAAACAGGGGGACTTGAAAAATAAAGAGGATGCAAATATAAAAAGCAAAGAGCCTGCACTTAATACACACTTTGCACAGCAGGTTACTAATAGCCCACACTGGTCCAACTGAGAACTCAGGAAATAGCTGATGGGACTCGAGAAGTTATTGAGTTGCCATCAGCTTGTCTGGTTACACCTATCTGCCAGGTTTCTCTGCTCTGCAGCGAAAGTGTTTTTTTTTTTTTTTCTGCAGCCGGATCAGCTTTGCAAAGTGATCAAAATGACTTTGTAGTCTCATTCACTTTCGTTCTGTATTTCAGCACAAAAATAAACCAGCCCCTCGCTCCATCTGTGTCTGTGTATCAGATCACACCACAGCCTCTGCATTCTGCTGACTCATCCATTGATTAATCAATAAGGGGAGTATTGCATGACCAGAAGCGATTTATCAATAGGTGGGAAAGGAGGCTGACTGCCTATAGTTTTTTTTTTTTTTTTTTTTAATTTAATTACAGTATATTATATTTTATAATGTAGGCTACGCACTTTATTACGATTTGAAACATTAATGAATGTTGATACATATCGATACATACATACAATAATTCCATTTTTTATGCCTAATAATTGACTATGGAAAATTAATAAAGCTGTGAACTGCAGCAACAACAGTTACACATGCTTTCATTTTATTTTTGTTGGGGCATTTGACCAAACCTACATTTTACTGTGAGGGCTGTTGACCTCATAACCCCACATCTAAAACAGCCCGGGTGTTGAAATCAGTCACATTTCAGTGCTCCGCACATTTAAGATTAGATGCCTGGTGGAATGTTTATTTGTCTGTATATTTTAAACCTTCCGCCCCACACACTTCAACGTTCACCAAAAAGTGCTGCCACACCCTAGAAAAACACCAGCTGCTTATATTTGGATACATGTATCCACAGGGACCTAGCATCCTGTTTTTGAACATGCCCTGTGCCCATTATTACTTTTACTTTTGAAGTTGGCCAAGTGCTAAATCTGAACTTGGATGTTGTTTAACTGGGTCTCTGAGGAACAAGGGTGTGCTAAAGCTCTCCTACTTAGACTTGTGATAGCTTTTAAGAAGTATTTATCTGCAGGATTTTAAAACAAGACAAGCTGACCTTCCCTCATCTTTTTAATTGAGTACCAACCAATGGCAATTAACTTGATTGGTACTCAGTTGTAAAGGTGAGGGAAGGATAGAGTTTCTTGTCAATGCATTAATTAATGGGTTTATTTAATACCTGATGTATATATATAGATACACATATAGATATAAATATAGATATAGATACAAATAGATATACCTTAAAGGCAATTATGATTATGAGTATCAGCACAATAGATGGTAATCCAGTGTGTATGCAATATAGTTGAGATCTCTTAAAATACATTTCAATAATGAAGTGTCAACAGACCTGCTTTGCTGCACAGCACACATGTTGTTTTGCATGGGAGCGGATGAATCACTTTCATGGATAGCAGCAATATAAACTAATTGCTTGGTGATTAATGTAAACAGCATTGTTGTGCGTACAAAATAAATGCTTGCGTACAAGAAACAAAGTCTCTGTCGACATCCATAACCAACATCAGTGCAAACAAAAGGTAATTTGCATCGATCCAATTAAAAAGATGTAAGTCCTTATAGGATAGCTGGAGAGCCGACAGTATTCTCTAGAACTAAAAAAAAACAGTTTGACTCATTTATAGAGCCATTCCTATACCTGTTAATGATTTTATAACTACTGTACAGGAACGGTCAACAGCAGTTTATTGAATAATTAAAACTGTTTAGTCTTGGAAGGATCCATGTGCAGGTCACATGTAAAAGTCAACAAGATGCATATTCAGTTTTGCATAAGATCCTAATGCCTGTAGACAATTCACAGAATCCAAGTAACATTCGATTAAACGTTACGACTACTGGGAAGGCATGTGCCAGTCCTGGGATACATGTCTTTAGATTAGCAATGTAATTACATTGCAATACGTTGGAATAACTGGGTAATTACCAATGGTTCCTGCTCTTGCATGCCAGCTTCTGTGTATGGGAATGGCCATGTGACAACATTGTGTTACCTGATGTGATTGCATGGGAACATCTTGGCAACTATTTCCATATAACTATACACTTATTACCCCAGTTGTTACAGATGTGAACCATAATAATAATATCATATATATATATATATATATCGATATATATATATATATATATATATATACGCCCCTAATGCTCCCAAACTGTAATTATTAAAACATTTGTAAAAAAAATAAATAAATAAATTTTAAAAATGCAGCACTTCAGCTTAAAACACTGGTGGCAGTTCTGGGACACTCTGCAACCATAGTCAGGTAGACAAACATTTTCAATGTCTTTGGTTTCATTCGTATATAATGTTTGAAATGAATAGCTGCTTGTTGTTGCTGAAATGAACTCTGTGGTTTGCCATGGTGCCCATTTTAATGAAGGCTTGCTATCCCTGCTGGGCACATCTGTCCCTGCTCTGGGCCTCCCTCAGCCCATTAGTCCTTGAGGCTCCTTGAGGGACCGATGTTTGTTATCATTTGTAGAGTAGAAGTGTCACCAAGGTGTCAAGACTTTTCTAGAAAGGTTTAACAGGAAATGGCACTAACAAGGTGCCTTTGTCTTTTTTTTTTGTCAATGCCTTTCCTGTCCACGATAGCGCTTTGAAATGAAGGAACCAACCGTACAGTGAAAGGCACAGAGACTGGACCTCTCTCCCTTCTGATGAGTGAGGGAGACACAGACTGGGCCTCTTTCCCTTCTGATGAGTGAGGGAGACACAGACAGGACCTCTCTCCCTTCTGATGAGTGAGGAGACACAGACTGCACCTCTCTCCCTTCTGGTCAGTGAGGGAGACACAGACATAACTTTTCAGTAAGGTACCAAATTAAGCAAAGTGATGGTTCTGCAGGGAACTCGCTTTAGCCTCAGATCAAATCATGTAAACATCAAACATATTTTAGACACTTCCAATTCTAGATCAAATCATCAATCAGAGAGCTAGTATCTTATTTGTCCAACAATGAACAATATGTCCAATGATCATCAAGGAAAGGATTTATATCTTACCTCAATCCATTACGTCTCCACTTTGCACCAGCGTTCAACATCTCCTCTCCAGCTTCTGCTTGTTTTATGGCTTTGTCTAACAGGGGAGGGCAGCTATCCTGCCCCCATGCCCATGGCTTCTCCATGGACTATCTGCAAGCTGGGCAGGGGTACCTCGAAAGACAAGACCAAAGATTGTAGTGTAAAACATGTATAATGCAGTCGTGTTGTTTATTATGTTTTAATAAATAATATATGGCATGAGTTTTCTGACTCAACTAGACACACTTATATCAAAAGAACAAACCTTATCTCCATGCTGGAGGCTAAGGTTTGTCCAGAGAGCAGAGCACACAGTGTGCCACATATCACACGCTTCTGTGAGGAAACAATGCCTGATAGGAAAATACTGCTATCTACATCTATGTGACTTTCTGCATTGTCTACCAATCTGCTAAATAGATTCTCCCAAACAGTATAGCATCTGTGCACTGTAGCGTCTTTTAAAATGGTTTTTGAAAGGTTTCCATGTCTGACCTAACAATTATACCAAAAACTATCATCAATTATAATTGTGTTCCTTCAAAGGTAACTAAATAAAGCTATGTGTACAAATGTATACAAGGTTCTAAATCTAAGTTATTTACTGGCAATTAAAGAGCATATTTATAAGGAACATACCCTGATATACAGCTACCAAAGTGTTTAATAGTCAGGGCTGCGTGTATTTATTCAGTCTGTGTGCCTGTTTATACAGGTGGTGCAGAACCACTGGGAATCAACCTCGGTTTCGTGGTCCTCATATTGGCAGGCAGGCAAACAGGCAGCAGCAGCAGCAGCAGCAACTACATTACAATTCAAAACAACTACTGTATATGAAAAACTGCACCTGGAATAGACCACTGCAAACTGACATCTGAATGAGTGATATTTCAAGATAATAGGCTTAGGGTTAGCTTTTTTTTTTTTTTTCATAAGCAAAAAATCCAAACATAATGGATGTATTAAATATTTTGTCATTTTTTTTTATTTTTATTTTTAAAGCTTGATTTATATAGCTTATTATATTGTATTGTTGTTTTTATATTTAAACAGAACTGGCCTTCATGTGTAATAGCACAGCCTGGCAGTTTTCCCTTGGAACATTGACAAACACAGCCACTTCTAGCACTTCAGCTTGATAACTCCTCAGGAAAAGGATACATGCTTGCAAATTCCATACACTGATAATCTGCAGCATTTCATGTGACACACAAGACTGGCATTGCAAAAAAAACACATGAAAATATATTAAAATGAACAATCTTTGATGTATGCAACTAACCTATTAGTCCAGCTTGTTTCGATGGGCAGATCTCCAATCCATGTGACCAGTGGCAATAGGGTAACTGTATTTTGTCAGTGTTGAGCAATCTTATCATTACATTCAGTGATGTCCTCTCATCTGTGCTACGATCAAATTCTCATTTTGGCATTTCCCTTTTTTGATTTGTCACAAAGCAGTTATACTGCATTGCAAGGTACAAGTGCTTAATGGCATTCTGGAGGCTCATCCAGGATTCTGATTCACAAAATTGTATATAGAGAATCTTCTGGACATTTCTTTTCAACTAACTATAGTGCAATTACCTTTCTCCGTTCTTTTTCTTTTCACTGTGACAGTATTAAACTACATTATATATCTTGCTGGTAAGGAAAACTGACTCCTGGTTCAGATCAACATTTCTTACTGTTTTAGTTCTTTCACATTGGTATTGCCTTAGTGCTATACTGTACTATACTAAAATTAGAAAGTCAGTTATGAAAATATGATTAAAAGAGATGGTATACTCTATAATACATTGTGATGCAGTTTGGGAGAAAGGACCGCTAAGCAAAGCTGGCTGCTCAAACTCTTCAAAATGATTTTAGTTGTGATAAGAGAACCTCTGCATAGGACATATTAATATAAGAAAACTATGTGGTATATTCACTGCATGTGATGACTCCTACTCTCCAGAATAGACCCAGCCTAACAATATCACATGGTCTTTTACCCCTGTAACACATGAGTGATGTTGTGGGCATGTTGCCATGGAGCTGCTGTGTTCTCAACAGTTTGCTGATACCGTGGAAACATACACACAAATAGAACCGGACCAAGCTCAAATCAAACAGGTTAACATTTGAATTTGCGAGGCGCATAAACTGAACCCCGCGGTTCAATGAGAAAAGGTTTTGTAGGACTGCATTATACATGAAACAAAACAAATCGATTTCAGTGAAGCTCATTTCAACACATCTATTATAAACTAGAAAACAACACAATAAAAAAGTAAATTCCTTTTTAACAAATACATTTGACATTTTGATCTGTGGAGGATATACAGTGAAATCTTACTTAACATCCACCTCGCTACAAAGCTCACCCCAGAGTTAAGACCATATTTTCACAGATTCCATTGACTTCAATGTTAACAGACCTTCAATATTAAGGCCACCCCACAATTAAGGTCATATTTTGTTGGTTCCTTGAATTACCTTAACAGTTTCTGTACTGGGAATGTAGCGGTCTGGCAGCGCTGATTTATATGGCTTGAGAGCCCTCAATGCACCCCAAACACAGGACAGAAAGCATTGGAAAGTAAAAGAATCACCCCTGGAACAATACATGAATTGGAAAAAAATAAGCTTGAGATACAAGAGCTGCTGTCAGACAAGCTTAGACACCTAACCTTAATATTTGCACAATCATAATAATTGTGAGCAATTTGCTTGCAGGGTGAGGGTTGTTTGTGAAGAGAACGATGTGTTTACTTCATTTAAACTTGTTTGTATAAAGATAACAAAATACATTTTAAAGCAATTGAAATAAATTGCCTTTTTTGTCCAAAACTAGCATTTTCTTCACGAAAGAGAAATCCACCATGTCTATTTTTCTTTCTTTTTTTTTCTTTTTTTTTACGTATCTCAAATATATTTCAGATTGTGCACTGATTCTGAAAAAAAAATTAACTAAGCTACAAGTATGCCTGGTATATACTCACTTAAAGAAATGTCAAGATTTGCAGAATACCATAGATTTGTAGTCAAGGCACTGAGCTGCTCCCCCAACCTCTCCTGTACAACTTGTCAGCCATAAGTCTGACCTTTTTATATAGACATGGTCGTGGGTTCATTAACAGAAAAAAAAGGTTAAAAAGAAAAGGCTGTCTTCTGGAAATATCTTTGGCAAGAGAAGAACAATAAAGCTCTGCATTAGTTACGATGGAAACCAGCCAGGCCCAAAGAAGCGTGAAACCTGAGACTTCTGATAGTAACCAGTATTATTATTTTTAGAAGTTATTAAGCTACTCTGACAATCCATAATGTTGTTTACTGTATCCAAAGTAGGGCACAATTACACATATACTTTACAAAAACTGAGTCACAAAACACGTATTACAATTTTCCTTTGTCTACTCACCATGTTAACAGATAAACAATATATTAATCACAAACATTGTTCCTTATTATATCACAAGGCCACAATGTAGTAAGTTCACTAGCCCTGCCAAGTCTGTGGTGACTGAGTCCTAAAATAGCACTAACTTACATGCACAATGAATGCAGTTTATATGTGGTTTTCAAGTACATTTCCCTATCCCTGAGCTTATAAAATGTGGCAATATGGAACATATTTAATTATAACTTTAAAACTGTAAATTACATACACAGCATATGAAATTCACCAACGCTTGATACATTGCTGGGATATTTCAGTGACACTGCAGAATTTCCTCATGTAGGAAGCTACTGTTACACACATGATTGTACCAAGGGGCCAGTAGTTACTAGCAATATCATAGCAATCCTAAAAATTCAAGCAATTACTACTTAATGACCCTTTCAGTGTAGTTTGTTCATTATAGTTTCCATCGAACAAAACAAAGGACACATTCTTTTTAAGGGCATATTACCTGATTTCATTTTAGCCCATCCTCTCTGGAGTATTGCATCTCTCAGCATTTTACATGCTACAGTCTGATTCTAATATTTTTGATGGGCGTACTGTACAGTGAAATATTTGGTAAGGTTTGAGAATAATGGCTGGAAATCCCCATGACTTCAAAGGGAATACTAGTGTCATTCTCTACAGTTCAACCTGCTGATTCCACTGGCTGGAGAGATCAAGGAGAGCAGGGGCAGGCAGCTCTGGTCCTGGGGTTTAATTGGTTCAAATGAATGATTAAGGACGCACCTTCTTGACTATATGGCATTGGAATCTGAAAACAGCTATAAAAACTACCACAATGAGCAATGAAGCCCTTCCCTGTCAGGCCAGTGATTAACACAGACTCCCATTCCTGGACCGTGAGGTATAGCATCATAAAGCCATGTTCCCTGATTGATAAGACCAGTCTTGTGTGTCAAGCCAGTGATTAACACAGACTCCCATTCCTGGACCGAGAGGTATAGCATCATAAAGCCATTTTCACAGATTAGCACTCCCCACCTAAGTTCTATAAAGATGAATGTTCACATTTACCCTCACACGCCCTCACGGCAATGCACACAGATACACAAAGGGATTGCTAAAGCATTATTGATATTTAGTGAAAGTCCGAGCAGTGTATTTCCTTTGTGACATCATCTTTAGGTGCGTTGTGTTATTTTGCTTCTTGTGGTCTCTTGTGTTGTGTTAAACTATCTTACTGCGATCCAAGAGAGCAAAAAGGGGCCTAGGTGTAGAAAGAACAGGGCAGGCTTTTCAGCAAAGGCCCAGCTGAGAGAATTCAAATACTGACCTATTAAATCAGTTCTTAATTAGGGTTAGGGCAACGAATCAAAAAGAATGTTTGACGTGTTTGGAAGAAGGTAGTACAGTTTTACATTGGCCTTTCTTTCTGGACCAGATAAACAGCGTGGCCCGTCTTACTACACCTACACCCAAAAAGGGTGTAGTCCCAAATGTTTTCCAGCCCTTTCTTTGCCTCAGTACTTTTAGATGTTTAACTTTCTTGTCTTATGTGTCTTACTCCAGTTGGGTACAGGTTGGTCTTAGCTTTACTGTGGATATCACATGGCTATTAAAAGCAGTGGTAACTTGTCTGAATCATTTTTACCACTGTATATGTAGCAGTCAGGACCGTATGAACTGAATCTTCATATGTATATAAAGACAGTCTGTCATAAGTTTAAATAAAATAAACAATACAAAAAGTTTCTGCAATTGACCTTTTAAAAGACCTTTGTGTTTTTTTGTAAACTCATTCAGTGTTGCCTTCTACAGATAAATGTTACCTATTTGCATATTCAGTAAAATGGTACAAACAATCAGGCACAGCATGGACTTAGAGAACTACAAAGCATCCGTAATCAAGACACCAACCAATTCACTAAAGTATTATTATTATTATTATTATTATTATTATTATTATTATTATTATTATTATGAGTTTTGTTATATACTTTCATAATGTGGTTGCTGACCTGTCGTTTTAGGGAAAGCAGTATACTATAACAATGCATTCATTTAACATTCATTCCTGATCATTTTCATATTTTTCTTCCTGGAAATGTCAATTATTTTGGCACCAATTTCACGAGCACACAATTTGACTTTCCAATGTGGCTCCACCTTTGATGTGCTTGTAATTATATTAGCAGCTGTAATTATATATGCAGCTTTCAATCTCACTTGTTTACCCATCATTAGCTCCAGCACTACTTTCACTGCACCTCTGATTATCATGCAGTTTGAAAAGTTTCTTCACACGTTGTCTGAGCTGTATTACATTTTATCTATGAGGAAATATGCTAGTGTCACAAACGCATTTCAGAGTTTGCCACATTTCATTGCTGTACTGGGCACCCTTTTTAACACCCTATAGGTGTGGACACAATATTTTGTTGCCAGGTAATTAACATATAAGAAACAGCCAAAAGTTTCCTAACTCCTCAGTCATTGCACTTGTGAAGGCATTAGCCAAAACAGTAGTCTCTTATACGTTGTATTTTATAATCTATAACTGATGATTGTGGTCCTTTAGATTCAGGGGCATATACAAACATGTAATAGCAAGGTCACTCCTCATTGTCTCTGCTCTTAAATGGTGGCAATATATCATATTGCCATAGCCATGCAAGAACAGAGTGTATTGCTAATTACTTGGCTACCAATGTCCTGTAATCTATTTTAAGTAATGCAAAGTGTCCTGCAGTATTTCTCAACCCAAAGCAGGACATAAAAATGACTTTACTCTCAACCTATGTTCTAGGTAAACAGGTGCGTGACTGTTTTTTGTTTTCCTTATTTCCCTTTTAAACAATGATGTTGATGTCAGGACATTTCCTCTGAACTAGTAACTGGTTTTGTGGCTGTTGTAAACAGGCACATGTTTTGGGAAGTGACTTGCCTACCAATCATAAACTGAACAAACACATTGACGTTAGAAAAAGCATTTCAGAAATGAGCATTTCAGGAGTTGCTGTCTTTACAGGGATATTTTGTCTAATTTCATCCATACACATAAAAATGTACAAACGCTCACTTTGCACAGTGGATTTTCTTTTTGGCCATATTTAAAGAGCTGGAAACCCAAGCCCCAGGGTGAGTGCCAAAGCCGAAGCTCTTCTTGACTGTTGAACATGAAGCAGTTCCCTGAGTCTGAGCGAGTGCCAGAGTGAGCGAGGACACCCAAAAGGCTCTCCAGCAGGTACCTGGCAACACACCCAGGGTGGTGCAGAGGGGCTTCACTCAGGCACATCTCCATAGCAACCACCCCCTCCCCCTTCCACACACCAGGCCAGATTTATCAATGCTGTGAACACATCCATACCAGCTCTGAAGCCTCTCTGCACGTAACAGCCCAGCCCCCTTTACATGCAAGTGGAATTCAATACCCTGTATGTATTCAGGGCAGACACAAGGACAGAGCCAGGATAGTTATATGGCAGTGTACCATGATCCTTCTGAATAACAAAGGTCTAAGAATGGTCAAAGATCTTGAAAGAGGGTTTATGTGTAAATTGTACCAGATACGGTTCCATCTTAAATTCCCTCAGTGTTCACACTTGCGATTTGAGGCAGCCTCAGGGCTCTTTTCTCATATGTGAACGCTGCAAAAAAGAAAAGGCAGCCCAGGGCCTAGCCAGATTTAGGCTGCTGTTTTGATGAGACCCAGGGACTGCAATCTGGAACCAGGGCCAGCCTTTACATATCTATGAACGCAAAGACACTCCCATACTACCACCATGCAAAAGCTCGGAAGACACTCCCATACTACCACCATGCAAAAGGTAAATGGAAAGCCAAATGCTGTGCTAGGCAAGACGGCAGTGATACCGAACGGTAATTATTTTTATAAAAATATTAAATTAAAAAAAAAATTAGCAGGTTAACGTTCAGGTTGTTTCGTTCACGTGATATACGAGCTGCAGTGCATTCACAATTACACTTAATTTGCCACAATTACATTTTCTTCCTGTTATTTAGCAACAATGCAATAAATGCTGGTGACTTGGCATAGTCAAACACCATTGTTTATTTTGCATGCAACAATATACACAGCTACAGAAGTGTGCGTCTTTACATTAAAATGCCTTTTAGCTGCTTGTTTTTACACACACATAAAATACTGTTCTCATCCACAAATATTAATATCGCTGAAATTGAAGTAAATCTGAGACCTGAGATTGTGAGCATAATGAACACTAAAATAATTGTGAAAATATACATTTTGTATCACTTAAAAATAAATACAGAAAACCTTTGCCTTATTGACACACTACCTGTTATACTGCAATTAGGAACCTGGCATCCGGTTTAGTTTGCTTCCGGTAAACAGTCTTTAAAAGGCTGACATAAAAAATTAAATACAATTTAGCATTTACTCTTTTTCAGGTAAGCATTTAAATATTGTGTTGTGCAATAACTCTAGAAAAAATAAATGACCAATTATGCATGTGACAACGCTAATTTTTCCGCTTTCATAAATACTATACTACTGTATTTAAAATCACGACATAACCCAAATATACAGCCCTACTGCTATCTCGAGGTGAATCTGTGCCTATCTACTGTACATATCACCATCCTTTGTAGTCAGCAGGTGTGTGCTGCCTGGGTAATGGAACATTTTAATTGTGTGGGAATGTGACTGATAAAATGAAAGTACACATGACAGCATCTAAAATCTTAACTAAACGTGAATGCCAAGCCATAACCAAATAGTATGTTAATGCAAGCGGCACACAGCCCTGGTGTAGTGTTCCAGGAAGGGAAGCGTCAGCGTTAACAACAGGAGGACCATCGTGTTTTATCATGTGACCTTCCCTCTCCAAAGCACCACTAGCGTGCTGAAGAGGAGTCTGTGACAATCAATGACATCACTGACATGAGCAATCCGCGACCGAAGCAGCAAGAATGCAACTCTTTAAATAAAATCTAGTGGGCGGATGGAACCACTTTCTATTCAGTTGAATTTATTCTTTGCGTGTGTATTTTACATAATATGTGCCACATATTCTTCTTGTGATTTAGATTCACTTTGTGTTGTTTGTCTGTCAACAATGCCAATTTAAAACCAAGCCATTGTGTTGGAGCTCAGCTGAGATTGGGTATGGGCATTTTTGGATGGTTTCCTAGTTCTGAATCTATGCTTGTTTGTAGTTAAAGTCACATTAGGTAGTTCAAGATTAACTGATGTCTATTAAACCAGCCATTAGAGTGAAGGGAACGTTTTTAAAGAGTCAAGAAGTTGAAAGACAGCGATCGTGAGTGAACCGATTGGACTGGAAAATACATGCAAACAATTTTGTTGTGTTGTAAAAACCAACCAGTGATTTACTTCAACAACATTCCCAGTATAAAGCATAATTATTAAATCATAAAGAAGAAAATACAGCCCATATTTAATCAGTTAGTAATAATATATACATATATGTATTGTTTACCACTCTGTATTGCAAGTTATTGGTCATAGATGATGCTAATCAGGAACTTATTTTTTAGTTCAAGTCTCTACTGCCACCTAGTGGCTTAGCTGAGAAAAGCTTCCCAAAGACAGCTGACCTGGTTCACAGTCCATTTTATTCCAGTCAATAAAAATTATGCTTGCCTTCTTCATTCCAAGAGACTGGGGTATGTAATTCAACATTTTAGAACAACATACTCATTATATATTATAATTCCACGAAAAACGCTGCTGTTCCCGGGTCATCGCTGGTTCACTTGAGGTTCTGCTGCCGCTTCAGGCTGGCTGTGTTGGAGAGGAGGCGCTCATGTTTGATTTTCTTGAGGTCCCGGTAAGCTTTGACCACGCGCTCCCTCTCTTCCAGCATCATCCTCTGCCTGGCCATTGAGGACTTTACTGAGCCAGTAGCAGCAGCCACGGGTGTGCCCATCAAGGACGTCAGGAGCAGCCCCTTCATCCTCCCCTGAAACACAGAGCGAGACAGTTACACACTCCTGCACAGCCCGCTGCACCATCTCTGCACGTCCCGTCGCACACAAACAAACAAAAAAACAAACAAACAAACCTCAGTCCTGGTCTGGGCTTTCCTTGGCTTCACTGTGAGTGTTGGTGGCGCCATGGCAACATCACCAAACTTCACTGTGTCTGGTGAGAGAGAAAGAGAGAGATACACACATTAAGTCAGTCCTGAGGAGCACTTTATATAGTGTAGGGCTTCAGATTTCCAGTATTTATTTAATCCCATTTTCAGGCTTTTTGTAGATGGGACAAAAAATAGTTTTTATCAGGCATTTAGTTTCCATAACAAACAAAAAGTGAATAGAGCACTTCTCCAAAAGTTTACTTCTGGAGTTTTGTGTGTGTTAAGGCATCTTGACAGCTACTCAAATAAAATAACAGAGCAGATGGGCATATGCAATGTACCTCTGTTGCAACAGAATGCAGTCTTAAATGAGCTAAAGTTTTGTGAGCAGGTCCTAGAGACTTAGACATTAAGCAGCATGTAAATTACATCTTATGAATACAAAAGTAACAAGCATCCACGTGCAAAAACACACACACACAGTACCTATGAACTTCTCCTTCTCCTCTCTCAGTTCTTTCCTATCCTCCTTCTTCTTCAATAACCTGTTCAGTCGACTCCTGTCATACCTGCATGTACAGAGAATCCGTCAGTGCAAACATAAGTTCTGCTTCTGTGAGTCACGTCATCATTTGAAGTTTTAGACCCAGGTGCTGATTTAACTCTTATTGCACAGGCAATGGGTGTTCTTCTGTAGAACAATACCTGCCATGTGATTTTGATAGTTTTTACTTTTAGGAAGACTTTGAACATTTACTCTCGTAAAACTAATGAACATTTATTTGGGGATCTATGTAGAAATGTTTGCCTATTTGACTTTGTTTATTAAAATTGGGTGACAATTCCTTTTTTTTTTTTCCAATTCCAATTCCATTTTAAAATCAATTCCCAATTGTAAATTCCAATTCCCATTCAATCAATTCCAATTCCTCCAAAGGAATTCCTTTGAAGGAATTGGAATGTAGAAATTATCTAAACAAAAAAAAAAAAAAATTGAAAATGGAATTGGAATTGAAAAAAAGGAACTGACCCCAACCACGTTTAAAGTTATATAATGATTACTCCAATTTTGGCGACAACCGAGAAGGTCCTTTGTGACTAGCCCCCTGGCACACGTACTCTTTCTTATTCTCGGACTTGCCCTTCTCCAGGGGCTGCTCCCTCTCTGGTTCACGGATCAGCTGGTTCTTTGTGAGGAACATGACGTGCTGCGTCTCCCTGTCCATGCGGTTCATGAAGGCAGCCTCTGACTCCTGCCTGCGCTTCCGAAACCGCGGCACAGGGATGTCAGCCTGCAGCTGCACGGCATCGGAGGCTGGCTTGGGGGATGGTTTAGGAGTGGGGGCTGGCTTATGAGTGGGGGTTGGGGTGAGGCTGGAGGCAACAGCTTCAGATAATAATACAAAAAAAAAAAAAAACAATCAGTCAGAAGCCTTTCTCAAGAGATTACCAATTGCGCCAAACCTTGCAGATTATGTAATGGTTTTGTCAAGACTATTATAATTTTCCTTGTGATGTGCCGAAACTCTGAACAGGCTTCTTGCAAATTTTTATTTTGTATTGGCTTTCTATTTATTTATTTTGTATTACCCTGTCTAACAGACACTGGAATGTATTACTGTATATGTCCTTGTATCTCCTTACTTTTCTGTACAGTGTGTGTGGTGGAGCTGTGTTGGAAGGTGCTATATAGCATGCATGCTGGTACAGTACCCGTCATCTTCTTGTTCTGCTGTTTCTTCATTCTCTCCTTGCTCCTCATGATCTCACGGAGCCGGAAGGGGATGTGTTCCAGGTTATCCATACTATGGGGCTTCACATCACTCTTCTTCCCTTTGCTATCGGTCAAGAAGACACATGATTCAACTACAAGAAACCAACTGGCCAAATCTAATACTTGCGTTTTGTTTTTGCTTCAAGAATAACAAAATTGGTGCAAACTTAAGAGAACACAGAAAAACGCACATTTGCACACAATGCTATGCAATGGTAGTGGTATTTCCAAATTTTACACAGGACATAAATGCTACACCTTTTCCTTTCCCACAACAGTTCACTAGCAGTAAAGGTACTTTCACTTAACTTTATTTCCACATATGTGCATAAGAATGACACTGCTTCAACTACACGAGGCATATTACAGAATACAGTACACAGTAGTTGTGATTTTACTTCTAGTATAGCCAAGGCTATTGTGATTACCCAACGCCACACGGGCACATATGACGAGAGGCACGGGAAGTATGTTTTTTTTTTTTCTCTAATACAATGTGTTTTCAGAGAAGCAGTAGACGATAGCTAAGACTACTGTTTCAGCGTGTTATTTAACAAAACGTTTCTCACGGCACTGTGCAAGTACAGTAGTGCAAAAATAAAGAATACAAACCGTACACACCCCTGCAGTTGATCTTTCCTGGGGCCGTGGTAAAACGGATCGACCGCTTTGATTTTCCTGTGCTTCCCCATGCTTATCTATTTCTCTGTATTATAAAATTGGACGATGTTACAGTCTAACAGCGCAGCCTACAAACCACATGGCCGCGCAGTGACGCAAACACACTGTTGCACTTTCAACTCCAACCCCGAGGTAGCTCCGCCTTTGCCTCGTCTACGCCTCTATTCAGACGAACACAGAGAAGACGCAACTTGACAACAACAACAATAATAATAATAATAATAATCATAATATAGCTCTGTATTAATAATGTCGTCTGGTACTAACCAGGAAGCGCAGCTGGCAGTGAAGTAATGTCACATTCATTGCTGCTGGTAACTGTTAAGAGGAGTATGGGGCGGGTATCTGAGTTTCATAAGGTGAGTTAATAATAATAATAATAATAATAATAATAATAATAAACAACACAATATAGCAGTCTTACCACTTTTCACTGAGAATGACACTATATTGGGTTGAAATCTTTTTCTTTTTTTTTCCCGTTTATCACTCATAAAAACAGTTTTAGCTATCAGAATTTCAGTATGACCCCGCAGTCAACAAGCCACAAGTAGTCTAAGACCAGCAGTGTCACCCTGACCTTGACATGGCCATTGCTGTACTAAATGATTATACAGAAAGGTATACGCGTCTGTATTGTTATGTATGTTATTTATTTTTTATTTATTTTTTGTTAAAAACGGTAAAGTAGCAACGTTGTGATGGCTTACATTAGGCGTAAGCATGACAAAAGCATGGGGGGGGCTTGTACAGTACGACTACGCAGATTAAGACGTTTAATTAGAATGTAGCCTAAAATATTAATTGTCACCACCAAACTATATGTAACCAGAGGACCGGGTTGGAACAAAAAGAGAGATGATTAGATTTAGGATTGAAGGGTAGCCTGGCTCTTTAGTGGTGAAGACGCATGTTTGCGATGTGCGGGGTCGTCGGTTAGTGCCCTGCCTTCGCCCTGTTACGCACGGAAGTGTTAAATAAGTAAGCGCGGTTTGCAAGTCATATTTTACAGTGCTGTTTCTTTTCCTCTCCCAGCTTTGCAGCGTCCCCCGTTTTGACCTTAGCCAGAAGCACCTGGTGTCTTTTTTCACTCCGATCCCAGCTGGGAAGCTCTGTGGAGCAGCACGGACACTCCATCACAAGGGCTACCGAGGCCTGTCCACCACGCCTGATTCCCAGGACACTCAAGACTGTGGAACCGGCCAGGGAAGGACTCATGTGGAAGGTTCTACAACAGAGGGGGATGAGCCAGACCCAAAACACAGCAGCGCACCCCTCGGCCCCCCTCCGCCCCCGCCCATGCATTGCTGTATGAGCGGCTGCACGAACTGCGTATGGATTCCCTACACAGAGGAACTCCTGAAGTATTACCGAGACGGCGGGGAGAAGGCTCTGGCTGCAGTAGAGGAGCACGTCAAGGACGAAAACATCAAAGCGTTTTTAAAAATGGAGATTAGAATGATCAGTGTAAAATAAAACAGCAGCAAGGATCAACAAAAATCCTAAAACCAATTACAACAGGGACCGACAAAATAAACCGATGTTTTGAAAGATGATAATGGGTGAAACTAATTTGTACGTTTTCTGTTCTTTTATAAAATTCCGTCTACCTGAAACTTTTAAAATTGGACTTTAAATAGCACTGGACATTTGTAAACCCAAACGGATTAGGACAACACTGGGTACTTTTGAATATTCAGGTCTGTGTGCCTGTACTATTTATACAAATGTTGTGTTAAGTTATTGTGACTTTATGTTGTGCTTTCACTGGAACCATACTTTTAAACATGTAGATACACTATTAAAATAAATATTTATTCCAGTCTCTTTGTAGGACTTCCAAATATGTCTTCCGATCATGACCCGGTTATTGTAAAATGTATATTATTGAATAAGGTGTGTCTCAACTTTCAATGAAATTAAAAGGCTTAACTATATGTTACTGAAATGTAGCAGCCTCCTTGCGTCACTAATCCCCTTACACAGAGTGGAGTCTCATTACAGTGTGTTTTGGGGTTGGGTCTGGCTGAGGTCAGTTTACTGTTCTTTAACTTTAGGTTAAATAGTCTGAATCAATTCAAAGAATTCTCAGTGGGACTAACAGATTCCTTTCAGTTCAGTGTCTCAAGCGTCATGTGGATTCCAGAGATCTGGGATACTGGGATACAGCTGTACCTGTGAAGTCAGTAAGTTGGGCGGTCTACAAATCTTTATTCACAGGCTGGCCAATTTACACAGCTCCAAAGAGGTTTTCTGCTGAAGTAATAATCGTCTGGTCTTGAGCTCAGCACTTTACAAAGCCCCTAAGCTCCCACCCCACAACCTACCTCACCCCAGCAATAAGAGTCGCCAGAAGGGCGGTTTACACGGCTGCTGCTCCCCTCAAAACAATCTGCAAAGTAACCAGCATGTTCAGCACTAAACCAACACTTAATAATCGTGTGGGTTTATCTCATTTTAATTATCCATTGTACTCAGAGTGGAAGTATTGACTGACACCCCATGCTGTTTCCCCTAGATAGTCCAGACAGTGCTTGGAAGCCCTGCTTAATCCGTGACAATAAATAGAGAAATGTAATTGTTCTTTTTATTATTGTATTATGCTGTTACATCAATACTGGATGTTCATTATTAGAGTCCCCAAAGTTTCTGAAACTTCAGTGTAAAAGAGAACTTGTTCTAACAGTTTTTTTTTTTTTTTTTTAAGGTGGTACTAAATACTTTTATATATTGAAACATTTAAGTGATTCTTATTAGCGTATCAATATATATAAATACATTAAATGAATTATTCATGTCTTTCACGGCTTTGTTTTTAATAGAAGTGGAACTGTGGTGTGTTCAGTATGCTGGCTGGCAGTACGGAGTTGGTATTGTAGGGGTTCATTTGGCCTCTGGGAGAAAGGCAGCCGACCATGTCACTTAATGAAGCAAGATAATCCTGCCTCCCACCACCTCCCCGAATTCAATTGCCCTACCAAGAATAATCGAAAACTCAATTTGTGTCTGTCTCCTAAGAGTGTATTATTTTTTAATTAGGTTAAGCATTGGTTTCAACAGCATAGCTTTGAGATTTGGAGATTATTTACATGGGGTAATCTCACTGTTGAAAGGAGGTTTACATCTCAGGGCTCCAGTCCAGACCACAGATTACCTTGTGATTGATAAATTCATTATTGTAGATCGCTGGCAAACAAATTAAATACCAGCACCATACAAAAACACAGGGCCCAAATTAAGCAAAGCAAGAGAGTAAAGGTACATTTGAAGGAATAATAATAAAAAAATAACAGTATAAAGCCACAAGGAACCTCAATTAATGATGCATAGAACCTGTTTGTATTTGTGTCTGATCAAGACCTAGAGGTAGAAACATCATTGTCTTGTGTTATAAAGCTGAAATGATCAAATACCTTTATTTTGTGAATGTATCAGTTGTTTTTTGACTACACACCTCGTCATTCTTGATGAGCGCTACACCTTTTTCTGATTAATAGATACTAGAAGTTTTAAAACTTTTTGTTATTTTTTTCATATTTTCAGATTTCATATTAAAGGTCCAAACCTAGTACCAACAGCACACCAATTTGTCACCCATGTAAGTTGTTACTAGCTTTGTGGTTTTGTTGGTTTCAATGTGCAACTCTGTGTAGTAGAAATGCATTCATCATCAGACACCTATTTCAGGGAGGCGAGGAGGAGAGTGACGCAGGCTGTGGCCCCCTTCTGAGACAGTGTCCTTCAGCAGATGAGCCCAAGAGGCCAGTGACCTGCTAATCCCATTAGCCATGGCTAACAGTATAAGAGGCACACAGGCCAGACAGAGCTCAAAGCAACCCTAGGTTAGAGAGACAAGCCGCTTCCCTCGAGAGCTGTGTGGGGCTCTCGTCTGTGACTGGTGAATGGTCCCCACCTCATAGCCGGTAAGAAACAGCAGGGTGTTCATTGACTGTTGCAATGGGGTGGCTTAGGATGAATGTGTATGTCTTGTCTAAATTGGGGGGGTCGGGTGGTTAAATTTACTAATTGTAACGGAGAAAGGAGGGTCTATGTTACAAGATTTTCTTAACAAAGTGGGGGTGTTTTTGACTTCAGAGTTGAGGAAAATAAGTGACTGGACTGACAATAAGAAAGACTGCTGATGTCAAAAACCTTTACGTCCCGCAAAACATTTATTGAGCAAACAGAACAAGCGAAGGTTTACTGCTGGTCAACTCATATACACCAGCTGTTGAGATAAGATGGACCCATACTTGCCTACATTTAGTTTTTGTTTTGTTATTCTCTAAATCCATTGGCTTTAAACCAGGGGCTGCAAATTACAGTTTCCTGACATGGATCTCTATAGTATATACTCTGAGGCAACCCTGGTGACATGCCTAGTGTAGTTCTCTATAATGTATTCATTTCCCATGCTGGATTAAATTTGATGGCTCTCAAATCACCAGTACCACCAGTCTATTGAATTTGATGGCTCGCAAATTTGATGTTTGGTAACTGGAAGACAGGTGGTTAAATTGGACACAATGGAGCAGCAGTTTGTAATCGGATTGGAGCTGCAGAGACCCTGCACTAAGGGGGTTACGTGGCCCAGGTTAGTGCAGTGATGGGTGTAGCATTCTGATTACTGTGTGTGTCAGCATCCAGTGGATGTCTAAGCTGATTTAGAACGTCCCTTTCTGATGCATCAGCTCATCTTCCTACCTCGTATTAATACTGAGAGACTGAGTCCGCCAGAGCTAGAGAGAAAATAATTCACATACGTGAGGTAAGCCTGAATAATAATAATAATAATAATAATAATAAATAATAATAATAATAATAATAATAATAATAATAATAATAATAATAATAATCTATTCTACAAACTATTGGTTTTTGGATTTGCATTTAATTTCTCAGTTTCTTGAGCTGTGTAAACCAGTGTTATTTAGCTTTGAATAAGTTAAAATATTGTAGACAGTATTTGATACAGTCATTGATCTTTCTTTGGAAATTATTGTTTGTAATAATTTCATTCCAAGAGCAGCATATAGATCAAATCAAGCAATGTTGGGTACACTTCACAAAGCTTTAGCTTGTGAGCTTGAAATAACTATGTAATGTTTGATATATATACAACAGTCTGGAAAGAATGTAATGACTAAAGCATTTTATTGAACCCATTAAGTCTAACTCCGGGGCTGATGCCTTGTTAATATGTACCGCTTTGTTTGAAGCATGTGGAATAGTTGTTCTTCCTCTGCTGATTCAATTTAATCCATGTCCTTTTGTCTTGAATTTGATGTCACTCTTAGGAAATACTTTAGGGAGTCATGTGAATTTGCAGCCGTTGTTGTTTTATTGTTAGTTATTATTTTATTTCCAATTGAAATGGTTTCCTGACTAGCTCACACTGCACGGCTTCAAACTAAAGAAATAAATACATTTAAAAATACAATAAGGGTGCATGGTGAGTCTGCAGTGTGCAAAGAAGCGGGCGGCTGATGGCACACACTTCGGAGGACAGCGTGTGTTCGTCTTCACCGCTCCCGAGTCAGCGTGGGGGTGGTAGCGGTGAGCGGAGCATAAAAATAATTGGATATTACAAATTGGGAGAAAATGATAAAAATAAATAAATAAATAAATAATACAATAATTATCTTTGCAATTGTTTAGAAAAAGAACATTGCTTTTGAGCATCTGAGCCTGTTTACTGCAGAGTTCAACATTCAGCTGTTGGGTCTTTGGACTCCCCAAAACCCCAAACCCACTCTCATATTGGGCTATGCATTTCAATGAGTTTTAAACCATATTGTTTGCTCAGCATATTCCAGAGTGCCCTTGTTCTAATGGGATTGGAGTTTAGCTCTGCTCAGTGGTAATGTTAAGGAGTCTTAACTAAATCGAGCAAGGCTACTGGAGAGGATTAGAGGAATTCAGATCATCAGCAATGCAGTCACACCACTACTGATCAATCCCCAATTATTATTATTATTACTATTATTACTATTTTAATCATTTTATTTCTCTAAAGCATTTCCATCAGCATCATCCTTTGAGTTTGAGTGACTATCAGATCCTAAGGGTTGACAAAGGGAAGTTTGTTTTCTGGAAGTAATTGAACAATGTCTAATTCCGATTACCAGCGAGAAATACTCAGTTTATATAATTAGTATTATTTATTAAGATGTTCCAATTTAAACAGTTTTTAAAAAAATATTTAAATTCATTTTCATAACGTTTAAAATCTCTACAGTACATGCACTGAATGTTGAAGGCACAGAACTGTCATCCCAAATTCAACACCTACTGCTCAACTGCTTCAGCTCTTTGAAGCGCTCTAGTTTCTAAATTGTATTTATAGTTGAATAATTGAAACAGCAAATCAAAGAATCTGATAATAACTTCATGCAGTAAATTAAATTAAACACAGTTTGCATTGACGCCAGGTTTAGAGCTCTGCTCTTCTCCACAACGTATTTTACTTTAATGTTCAAAGAGTCGAAGGACCACATCTATAGTACAAAAGACCTAGAACACCATTCAAGAGTACTAGTTGACTTTCAGCCCAGAGGAAAGAACGTCTGGTCACTATTCAACAACACGGCTCCAAGAAGCTTCTAAACTCAAGTAAAACCAGACAATTCTGAAGATCCGAAAGGGGTTTTGAAAGATGTTTAATACCATCTCTGCCACAAACCTCTATTTTAATCTCTTTTTTCCAGTTCCTTCCATCAGAAGAGACAACGAAAGTTTTTTTTTTCAGAAACAACAGTGTCTTCAAAACGACCACAGAAAGCTACTGAATAACAACCTTGAGTGACCCCACAGCTACCCACACTCCCGACCATGAACCTGGAACTCCCCAAATCTGATGTCAAGTCAGCCACAAGAGTGACCGGCGGCCCCGCCACCCCCCGCAAGGGACCCCCCAAATTCAAACAGAGACAGACCCGCCAGTTCAAGAGCAAGCCGCCAAAGAAAGGAATACAGGGGTACGTGTGCCTTCTACCGTTAATACTGCTGACTGGAGCTGCCACTCAGGACCGTTATACACATTTACAGAATTGTATGACATCGTTAGTAATCTTTAATACAACTCAAACAGCAGTGCTTAACCCGGATACCATAATCTTTTAAAACACTCAGTCATTTTTTGGCATTTTACACATTTATTTTAGAGAAGTGTGCTATTGAGATTTACCTGCACTGTAAAGTGTTTGACTTTCATAACCTTCAGTAACAATATGTTTTCAGTGATAGTATTTTCTGTTGAATTAATATTAAATTATTTCATTAAACATTCCACAGTATTAATGAATGGTTACTTCATATGCGTTTCGAATAACTCGTCGCTTCACATTTAAGTGTAATTACATTGTAAAATGCTGCCCGTGGTGCATTCGATGTATGCGATTGAGCTGTTGCTTCTCAATGTGTTTCCCTGAACGTGAATTTGAAAAGTCCTATTCTCACTGAGACAAAGAGAAAATTCAGTATTACTACTATACATTGTATTCTACCTTTTTGAAATCCCTGGGGGTGGGGTGCAAAACGGAGATAATACTAAACTATATATGATGTGACAACATATTGAATTACACATGAAATAATAGCTGATTATCTCGCTGTGTTCACTGTGTTTGATGAGGTTGCTTGGTTGAGCTTGTTGTAAGTAAATTTTGGGACCGAGTCCCTGCTGTGTTTGTTTTTTCAGGTTCGGTGATGACATCCCTGGAATGGAAGGGTTAGGCACAGGTGAGTTACAGTTATGATATATTTTTAGGAGGCATTGTGGTCCAGTGGTTAAAGCCCACTGCTTGTAACCAGAAGGTCACTGGTTCAAATCCTACCACTGCCACTTACTGACTCACTGTGTGACCCTGAGCAACTCACCTCCTTGTGCTCCATCCTGCAGATGAGATGTTAAATCAATGTAAGTGACTCTGCATATAATGCACAGTTCACAGCCTACCTCTGTGATGGTGGTCCACTATGAAAGGCACTATATAGAAATAAATTAAGATATTATAGTGGAAAGTTTACCATGGGTTTATGAAATGCCCATGTTTAGGTATATTACTGAAATGACCTTCCTAATAGGAGTGAGTTCATACAGCTATGAGGGAGGAACAATGTATTTAACATCTCCTGGATCCTACATTGGGATGATGAGATAACACGTTTCTGTTTAATATTTCCATTGTCCTTCAGTTGCCAGCATAGGCTCCTGATAATTTAAATACTATTCTTAATTGAAGGTAGTTCTGAAACCAGGGACTGGATGCAGAGCTTGTGTTCAGAACCATTGTAGTTACTCAACACATACCACATGTTTTATACATTGTTCTAGAACTAATTTAACCCGTTTAAGCACAGGGTCGAATTCTGACCCACTATGTGTTAACTTTGCAGACATCACTGTCATCTGCCCCTGGGAGGCCTTCAATCACCTGGAACTGCACGAACTGGCCCAGTACGGTATCATCTGAGACCTCTGGCTGACCCACAATCCTCTGGGAATTGCGAACACTCCATCATGGTTCTTTTTGGGACTGGGTGGGGGGAAAAAAATGCGAAAGGAATACAACAAAAAGGGACAAAAAAAATCTGCAAAAAAGAAAATTCTAACAAAAAAAATCTATAGTGTAATGACTTTTCACCACTTTCTTTACCCTGCAGTCAAAAATTATAAAATGAACTGTCGATGTTTAGAATCCTCAGAGCTCTTCTGCACACTATTTCGCAAACTCTCAAACTTTCTGCTACTTGTCTATCCTTTCTGCAGTTTTCTTTCTGTTCTTTTTCCTGTGTCTTTTTTCTCTCAAAATGAAACATGAAACTTATACAAGCAAAGCCGCCTCGAACGAGTAAACAATGAAACACACCAGTGAAGCGTAACCACAAGCGATTCACGAGCCAGAATCACAACAATGGAAAACACTCCATGGACTGAGGTCTGGGACATTTACTGAGCAGAGACCCCACACTGGTTAAATTGACAAGAGCAGGAATCGATCCCTACTGTATCTTCCCTAACTATTCCTTTTTTCTATCCATTTCTCTCCTTTCTCTTTAATTATTGTGTTCTTTTTTTCTTTTTAATTAAGGAAACACTCAGGGATTATTGCTTTTTTGTGTTGACTGTTGCTAAGGGCAGCTGTCACAGTAGAACCCCCCTGGTCTGTTAGTTCCATATAGCCTCTGTCCTGTCTTATTTAGTTTTAAAATTTAACATCTTAATGCATGTTTTTGTGTTGTTGCATGTTTTTTTAAAAAGCATCTTTATATCTCATTGCACGTTTGACTCTCATTCTCATTGCATGTTTCCATCCCTTTGCACGCTACATTGCATGTTTCCATCTCCTTGCATGTTTCATTTCGATCTTTTTGCATGTTTCCATTTCATTCCAGTGCATATCTCGTTTCTGAATGCACGTTTGTGCATGTTGCCCTCTCTCTGAAGCATGGCATTATCATGTAGGACACCAAGTGGCATTACTCTTGTCAAATACACCTCTTTGCATGCATTGTTTTCTGTAACATCCATCATTTGTGTGAAATCTCTTTCTAGATGCGCCTCTCTCTCTCTTTCCCATTATCTCTATATTAATTACAGTAAGATAATCATTAAAACACCCTTTAGCCCTGTACTAAGCTCCTCTATAACTATTGGTTCAAACTTTTCTAAACTATGCAAAATCAAGGCACTCATTTGCACTGTTTTCTTTCTGCTCCCCCCTTTTTGCCGTTTATATATATATATATATATATATATATATATAATATATATATATATATATAATATATATATATATATTATATAATATATTATATATATATATAATATATATATATATCTATATATATATATATAATATATAATAAAAATCTGAGAAACTAAAGACAGTTAAAGACTTAGAAAATCTGAAAGGAAAGTATTCACAAAAAACTTGAATAATTTTTTTTACTTGGGAAGAAAACTGAAAAAATGATCGGACTTCAAGCGACACAATCCCATTCCTCCTCTATGACCTATAATACCAGTTCAGGCAAGCTGCAGAGTTCATGAAAAGGAAAATGTCATCTTTTTATGTCATCAGAAATTACAGTGAATGACCCCCCTACAGAATAAATTATAATTTATAATTTAAAAAAATAAAAATAAAAAGCTTGATAAAAATTGAACTAAATCATGCTTTCTTGTGTTGTTGTTGTTATTGTATAGACAAAATAGACAGGCATTAATAACTTAAAAAATACAAACTGCTAATAATAACTACTGGCAATGATTCTGGTACATGTGCGCCTCATTATTGCTGGTAATTCCCTAAAATTCCACTGGGAGGAGCTCTATATACCACAGCAAGAGTGTCTGTGTTAACGTCTAACTACGGTACTTGAAATACATACAAATAAAGTTTTCATATGGGATGACATCACAGTTTACACTTATTATCATAACGTGTAATAGGGGCGTCCTATCACAGTCCTGGAGGGCCATTCTACTCCAGGCTTAACAGGTAAAATGATATAATTAACTGCTTCAAGATTGGTTCAATTAAACAATTTAGAACAGGGCTGGAACAAAGACCAGAACTAAAAGGGTCACATTTGACCACCACTGTTGTATAACTTTACTTAACGGTATGTAATAAATAACATACATTCAGTAAACATAAACACGTGCAGAACATTATTTTTTTAACAGACCAGCCAAAAGCTGCAGCTGCATTACCTTTCACCATATACATAATTATAGTAAATAAATATATCTACTTATAGTTAGTGACTACGTTAAGTGAACACATAGGAGAATTGTAAATAATATAGTTTGTTTTTGAGCTTGCCCTGATTCATGACTAACTGTCTGCAGAACTGCTGGTGGAATGGTCCACTACTGGTTGTCTGTTACAGTACATGGAACCAGGGGGAACCTATACAGTACCTTCGCATGAGACGGCTGTCGATTGTGATAGCGTGCACGCAAGATCTCAATGATTTGGCAGTGTCAGTGCAGTGTTTATATGTGTCCCGTCACGGTCACTTATTGCAATCTGATATCACTGGGGTTGCCAGCCAGCCTCGACCCTGTCGATGTCTCTCAGGATCCTTGTTGCGATGAACAGGCTCAGCACTTGTGCTCCCAGGAGCAGGCTGGCGGCGGTGGCCAGGCTGCCTGTGTGATTGCTCAGCCAGCGGGAGAGCCCTCCCAGACAGCCGCCCAGGTAGATGAGGCGCTGTGCGGTGAACTCGTCCAGCCCCTGAGCACCCAGCCCACACTGCGAGTTCCACACGGTGCCGTTCTCCAGCGGGTCGATACAACAGGTGGCAGGGACTCCGCAGGCCTGGATACCAGGGGCAGAGCAGTTAAAGTACCTGGGGAGGAAACCGTGACAGGGGCATACCTGAGGTCAATTACAATTATACAATTGCAATCACAATTACAAGGCTTGTATGTTGAATAACAATTATAATTAAAATGTCACTATAAACTAACATACCCAACTACACACATGAACCTGTTTATTTATTCTAAATAACCAGCAATAATCAATAAGCAATTCCTATAGAAACATAACACTGTATATAACTTTTTTTCAAACAAATGGTGTCACCAAAAGAGAATGGGCTGGAAATATAAGAATAATGATTCAATGACAAATAGATAAAGAATTGAACTGCAACTGATTCATTATATAGCATAATTACAATTACAATTGATTCAGCGAAACCAAAATTACAGCATGTGGTTCTTGGATTTGTCATGTAAAAATCTTATAAGAATTCAAGCAAGATTGAACCAAAAGTATATTTTATAATACTCCATATTACTGCACTACTCTCACAGCTGCAGACAAGGTAAAAGGCAATATGAGATATTGAATGTGTAAGTCTTATTAGACTATAAGAAACTACTGACAAGCAACCAATCCTCATAACATTGGAACATCACAGTATCTACTCACATGTTCAGCTCCCAGTCATGGTAAGTGTCTGCCCCGCAACACTGCAGCTCGATCTGCATCTCATCCATGATAAATCTCAGGTCTAGGTCATCCTGGTAGCGGCTCACAGCGGTCAGCATGCTGCTGCGCAGAAACCCCTCGATCTGGTCTCTGAGCATGTACATCACAAACCCGGTCAGCACCTGGATGGAAAGCAGCACCAGCACCCCCGCAGCAAAGCCCTTGAGGAGGGGCACGTTCTCCCGCAGGGCTCCCACACACCCTGTGAAACACAGCAGGCTGAGCAGCAGCCCCAGCCCAGCGATAACCAGCATGGGGTCTGAGCCAATGTGCCTGATCCTCTCCTGGGCAAAGGACTCCTTATCCACGAGACCCCACAGACCAATGGCCAGGATCAGCAAGCCGAAGACAGCGAATAACAGGTTGCTGAGGAACATCAGGTACTTGACGCAGGAGTTTGTCAAGCTGGCAGGCTTCTGGTCCCATTTCTGTGGTGGGAGAAGGGCGAGCCCTTCCTCAGCTTTGCTTGCTTTGCATTTTAAAACAGCCTCGTCAAGAAATACAGATGCATCCCAACTGGTGCCAGGCTGAAGCGAGGAGACAGCTGTCCTGACCTCCTCCCTGGGTGAGGCGATGTGGTTTGGTTGCTCCTGATGGATCTGCACCTCCACAGTGGGGCCTGTGTGTCTCCCTTCAGCTTCAGCGTGCAGAATACTCCTGTTGTGAAAGCCGAAAGCCACTGCCTCATCCATGCCATTATCCTATCCAAAAAAAAAAAAAAAAGAAAACAAACTTGAACTTGCTTCCCAGTCTCTATGCTCTAACCACTAGGCCTCACTGCCTCCCAGTCCCTCGGCTTTAACCACTAGGCCACACTGCCTCCCAGTCCCTCGGCTTTAACCACTAGGCCACACTGCCTCCCAGTCCCTCGGCTTTAACCACTAGGCCACACTGCCTCCCAGTCCCTCGGCTTTAACCACTAGGCCACACTGCCTCCCATTCACTCAGCTTTAACTACTAAGCCACCAGCCTTTCACACATGTGCACGGTGTTATACATGCAGTGCATGACCCTGTGCACACTCCTTTTTACCTTTGGTATCAGAAGGCTTCTCTCATCATTCTGCTTGTCATTTTCCTTCAGCCAGAAAAACAGAAACCTTCTCCCAGCTGGGTGTCTCATCCTGTCAACAAGGCAGCTGCCACCTGGATATACTGTAATCTGCCACTCTACAGCGTGGAGGTCATTGAAGGTGCTGTGGTAATGGCTGTGATCCTGCTGGAATGAGAAGGGCTGTGTGGTTATAGTCCCTTGGCTTCTGCTGTAGGAATGCCAGAATCATGTGAGAGTCACGGTGAAGAGATTAAATGGTCTCATTGTGCTTGTGTGTGTCTGCTAATGATGACCCCGTGTGTATGTATGAGGGTCTTATACATGATACATATGTTTTAAAATGTTCTCCAGCATAAACAATCACTTACCTTAGAAAATGTTAGCAATCCATATAGCCAGCATAAATCAAACAATACTGAACAAAACACTTTGTATCGGGAAGTTTGTACTAGTTAGCTACCAACACTACATAGTTATAGCCCTGTTCACTTTGTTCTCGGCTTTGCTCGCTAAAGCCGTTCTCAATAAGGCGGAACCAATGTAGTGACTGGAACCGACCGCTTGCTGCCTGTGTTGCAGCTGGTGACGGAGGGGGGTCGGGGCGGAGCGGTTAGAGTGTGACACCCGCCTCCCGTGCTACAGAATGGAGTTTCAGTGACTCCGATCATCACAAAACACACGACAAAACCTATAATAATTCAAACGAGAAACACGGCTCCCGGCAGTATGGCAGAGAATATTGTAAGTACGGGGATACGGGAATACGGGAATGACAGGCTTGGGCGGCTGGTTTAGTGTGTCGCAGAGGCTGTCTGGGGTGATGAGGCAGCAGAATTAACAAGAAACAACCCCGGGCCTCTGGCAATCAGAGAGACTGGATGAAACCGAGAAAAAAATCCCCGAAACTCAGCCGTGTCGCCCCAGACAGCTGCCAGTGAACCGGGGCTGTGGGGCCCGGGGAGTTTTAGTGATTTCTTTGTGTTTGTTCAGACTTTGCACTTTTCAAACCCATTTTAACTTATTTTTGTAACGCGTAATAATAAGAGTGTGTGTGAGAGAGAGAGAGAGAGAGAGAGAGAGAGAGAGAGAGAGAGAGAGAGAGTTTAATGTATTATATTTCTCCTATGTATCGAGATTTGTTTTCCCCCCTTGTTGCTGTTTTCAAGGAGTTCTGCATGCGTCTTATTTACTGCTACAGCTTTAACTTCCCGGTACAGTGTAAGGTGTAACCGTAAAAACAGATAATTAGCATAACATTACATTTCTGCTAGTAAATGAACAATAACGTACATTTTCTTTCTTTCATTATGCTGACTGATAATTTTAACACGTTTAACAAGAGTATTACCGTATTTTATTATCCAGCAAAACTGCAGTGGGATTACTTTTGACAAGTTTATTTGACATGGCCCTAGTTAATACAGTTTTTGTTTGGTTTGTTTGTTTGTTTTTTTAATCCCTGCAAAACATGTCTTTTAAAATAAATCCCTGGCAATATATCACAGGGCTCGACTAGGTAGGAGTAGGTGATTCAGTGACGTACAGAGCCGAACGAGAAGACAAAATCTTTACATTTTTGTGTAGTCACGAGCTGTGACATACACCTGCCGCTGATGAGGGCTTTAAAAAACAAAATCTCTTTCGTCACAATGGAGTTACGAGAAGGGAGTGTTCGTGCGGTACTGTATTTCCATGCCCAATTGCTTCACCCGCCTTCTGTTCAGACCTGTGTTCTGCCTCATGATATACCCGATGAGAGTTTCTTGAAAAGGAAATGTCTGTTTTACCATTATCATTTTTTAAATATATGAACTGCTTACAAGTGGGTGAGAATCATTAAATCATAATTATGTATTCCCTAAACAGATGTACTGTACAGCACTAGAAACGATTTGACTTGAAGTAATGAAAAACATTGTCCCTAGAAGCCGTAATACAGGTACTAATGGAGCCAAGTAGTTTATAGCTGAGAGACTAGGAAGTAGTGTGGCCTAGTTGTTTTAAAGAGAATCTGTGGTCCAGTCTAGTGGATAGACCTGATCACTGTAATATCTCATATACTTCCAGCCCATCTGTAGGGTGTATTCATTGGCACAAAAGCATGGTGTATTGTGATTCAGATCTGTGGTGCAGTACGATCCAATCTCGTTGTTGGCACCTAAACTAAAAGTGGCAGAGAGGCAAAAACTAAAAGTTAACAGTCAGCTGAAAACAGGGACATTTTCCTAGAACCTAGAGCAGCCAAAAAATGGTGAAAATAAAGAAATCTGATACTGCTTAGTACTGAGTGCCCGTCTGCTGTATCTAGGCAGTCATTGTCAGCCAAGTAACAAGTTTTATTAAGTGCATTTCTATTACAAGTCATTTGATGCTGAATACCCATTAACCATGTATGGTAATGCCTGGTTATTACGTGTTCTGTAATGCACATTAAACAGTTGGCTTTGCAAGGGCGGTTATTACCGTCTCAATCTGTTTTCACCATTCTCATTTTCTTTTCTCAGACTATACGAGTCCAGTCCCCTGATGGGATGAAAAAAGTTTCAGCAACCAAGCGAGACACAGCTGCTGCATTTTTAAGAAAGGTAAAAAAAAAAAAAAAACGGGGGGGGGGGGGGGCAGAAATGAGAACTGAATCTCTGTTTGTATGTGCCTAAAAGGCAGATGGGAGAGTAGATAGTGTGGTTAGCTCAGCATATTGCTAAAAGGTGCTGTATTGCAGGTATTTATCTTGGCAAATGTTGCATAGATATTCTCCAGTACATCTGCCAAGCATCCGTACCAGCAGACTATATTAAGAAACTCTCCAACGCAATGTTATACAAATATTTCAACACGGTGCTTGCTGTAAACAATTCATTCAGGTCTTCCAAACTGCTCAGCAGGGAAAGACTGCACTGCCAAGGCTTGGCCGTGCAGCATAGTCTGCAGGCAAGGAGATCAATGCTGCTGATCAGATGGTTTGGTTGTGGGGAGGAGGAGGAGGAGGGGGTTGCGTGGGTGTAGGTGAGCCACTAATCTTGCAGTAGAAAATAATTAGTCAGTCAGCATCCAAGCAGGATCAGTATCCCTGTGTGTTTTCAGACCATGCATTGCAAAAAAGAAAAAAAGGTAGTGTCCTGTCTTTTGAATGAAATTCCAACCTTAGGACCAGTTTTTATAAATAACAGCAAGGGAGCTATCTGTCTTAGTGTTGATTAGCTTCCGACACAAGCCAATAAAGGAGATGGGTCTCTGGATTCTTAATAGTTTGGTCTCTGCTCTGTCTGTTTCTCATTAAGTGTTGCTAGTTGTAAAGACATTGCTGCCAATATACTTCAGCTATAACTACATACCGATGGACTGTTTTTTTTTGTTTTTTTTAGTTGCATGTATTTGGAATTGAATGCAATTAGATATCTAATCCCTAATAGAGCATATGTCTAAAGAAGGTACAACAGTTACAAAGGAAAATGGAGTGAGCCAAACCCCAAAAGGACATAAATATGAATGTGGAATTTAGGTGCATTGCAGCTATTCTGTAATGGCATGCTGCCACAAACCTCCCTGCCAGAACTGTTGTTCCTGAGAATAAACCAGTGCTGTGCTTTTACATATTCTATAATGTTAAAAACACTCATTTATTATAAATCATGTACTAACTTTTACATGCTAAAGGCCATACAGTAAATAATGTGTAAGAGTTTGTTGTTGTAACCTGATGTTGGTGCTCTGTCTCCTCTCCAGGTCGCTAAGGAGTTTGGGTTTAGCACCAATGGCTTCTCCGTTTACCAGAATAGAAACAAGACTGGAGAGATTACGTCACAGAGCAAATCGCTGAGTCTTCTCAAGATCAAGTGAGCAGATCCACCTACCTATACTCAGTTTGGTGTTTTCTAAATATAAAACACTGTGCTGGTGGTTCCTGTCTTTAATCTCCAGAATTGCAATGTGTTCCTGCCATCGTGGCTTTGTTGTAACCTCTTATCTCATGCAGACATGGAGACATGCTGTATCTGTTCCCCTCGGCCGTCCCTGGACCCTCTGGTGAGATCATGGATGTAGCAGCGTCTTCTTCAACATCATCGTCATCGTCACTGTCACGAGCCCAATCTTCATTATCACGACCTCAGACCACAACGCAAATCACAGAGGATGAGATTGACCAGTATCTGGCCAAACAAGATGGAAAGATTTACAGAAACCAAGATCCACAATTGTAAGCATTTATCTTTTATGAGAGCAGCCTCACAGTCAGTCTCTCTCTCTCTCTCTCTCTCTCTCTCTCTCTCTCTCTCTCTCTCTCTCTCTCTCTCTCTCTCTCCACTGCATCAGTACATGTAATTTTTCTCTTGATTAAAATTCACTGGTTATTGCATATAAACTTTAAAAAAGTAAAATAAAAAAAAGCCAAGGTGAATTTATATAATATTGAAATGTTCCTGAAATTTTAAAATGTATCATTCTTTCCCCTTTTATCTAGGTGCAGACACGGTTCAATGGGGAAATGTGTGCACTGTGTACCCTTAGAGGTAAGAATATATGTGGGGGGAAAAAAGATAACGTGAGCCTTTTGGTTTAGGTGAAAATCAGCAACAGTAGTTTTTTTGTTTTGTTTTTTTTATCATCAATTACAGTGAGATTAGTTAGCCACTGTGTATAGTGAAACAATCTGTCCCAAGTAAAGCTGGTGGTAAAACATAGAATGGCTCAAGACTTACTTTCATTCCAGGTTTTGAGTGCGTGTTCTGTGTGAGTTTACAGACGGTGTATGTCTTTTTTTTTTTCTTTGACAGCCTTTCGACGAGGATTACCTGAATCACCTGGACCCACCGGTCAAACACATGTCATTCCATGCGTACATCCGCAAACTGACAGGTGGCGCTGACAAGTGAGTTTTCCTCTCTTTAGAGGCACTTGTGCAGTTGCATGGTATCCCTAAATGGAAGGTGCCAGGAAAGTCTGGATATAATGTTGCTTTTGTCACATGGTTGAGTTCCTATGTAAACACATGCACACGTCAGAGTTCTGTAAGATGGAGGTATGGTTCTGAAACTTCTTTCCTTCTATTTCTGTCCTTCGAAGGGGGAAGTTTGCGGCCCTGGAGAACATTAGCTGTAAGATTAAATCAGGCTGCGAGGGACACCCACCTTGGCCAGAGGGGATATGCACCAAGTGTCAGCCCAGCGCAATCACCCTCAACAGACAGGTAGGGGATGGCTGTCAATAAAACTCAGTAAATTGGACACTCTGCATTGTTGATTGTGTCAAACCGCTGTTACTTCTGCCCACTGTTGGACACTTGCTTTTGAGTATGCCCTTGAGTATGTCACACACCCAAGATTCTCACACGAGACAATTTTTAAAGCAAATTGCTACCATAAGGTTTCTGTTGTTTATCTGCCCTTTGTTCAGAAATACAGACATGTGGATAATATCATGTTTGAGAATCACACCATTGCTGACCGCTTCCTTGACTTCTGGAGGAAGACTGGGAACCAGCGGATGGGCTACCTGTATGGACGCTACACAGAGCACAAGGACATCCCTCTAGGCATCAGAGCTGAAGTGGCAGCCATCTATGAGCCTCCTCAGGTAAGCATCTGAGCTCCTACAGTGGGAGGGGAATGGTTTGACATAACAAATTTACTGGGAGCATCACAAGTAATATCTCTACCACAAGGTGGCAGTGTATAGTCAGCTATTTAAGACACTGATTACAGCCTCAGCCATTGCTTAGTCATACAGTATATAGCTGTGCTCCCTATTTATTGGCATGGAAAATGTGCAGTGTACCTAACTCTCCATGCAGGAGTGATTTAATTTAAAACAGTTGCAAACATATTGAAGTTAAAGGCACAGACTTGTGGTATTGGGGCAACTCTCCCCCTAAATGATTCCCAATCTATTTTTTTACAGATTGCGACCCAGAACAGCCTGGAGCTGGTTGACGATCCCAAAGCCGAAGCTGTGGAGGAAATTGCAGCTAAACTGGGCCTCCGGAAGGTAACGCCTCCTGTCCATGCGCAGCTACAGTTAAAATAATGAATACAATATATAGCTAACTGTATGACCTGACCTCTACATTACAGCAGCTGGTATTTCCAGGCATGCATCACTGCCAAAAATGTAGAATGCCATTTTGAACTAATCACAACTGACACTGCCATTATGTCAGACTGTCAGAGTGTTGTGCTGCTGGTTTAAAAAGGTCAGACAGCTTCCATATTGCATGTTGATTGCTTCAGGGTGGGAGTTGATATAAGGGCCCATCAAAGAATGAAAGGGTTACTCATTGGTGAACTTTTAGATTGGGTGAAGAAACCACTGCAATGAACAAAAACATTTAGGCTGAAATGCTACCATTTAATAAGGAAAATAAAATACATCAAATTTAATAAAATGGATAAGAGGCAAGGGGACTTTTTGTTTTAGGTTTTAAAAAAGTTGACAATACTTTGTGATGTAATAATAACGTTACATGTATCCTGAGAGGGAAATTCATCCCAGTTTTCCAGGAAAGGTTGCTGGTGAATCGTTGCCTTTCTTTCACAGGTTATTTTTTCTGTTCTATATCTTAGGTGGGCTGGATATTTACAGATCTGCTCTCTGAAGACACCAGGATAGGTACTGTCCGGTACAGCAGAAACAAGGTGAGACTCAACAAGTCCTTCAGGAACTGTGTACTGTTTGCTGATTTTCAGACTCGGCTTCAACTATTGATCATGCAATATGAACAAGTTAGAAGTCCTTCTGTTTTTTGTATTTATATAATCTTAACAACATTGAAACAACACTAACCTAGTGGAGCAAAGTGTCTACCTAACTGTGGTGTGCAAAGCACTCATCTGGCATCCAGTTTCTGAACTGAAACTTCTTAAAGAAATTCCTTGTACAGGTCCTTGAATAGAACTACAGAAACTACTCTTAGTCAAGTAGACATTTTGCTGCATACGACACCAATGAAGGTTGAAAGCCAAAACATGACTCCACTGGACAGAAGTTTTACGACTCAGTTGTAGTTTAGCTTTGGGGAATGGAATAGGGCTTCTGAAGTGAAACGGTGTTCATTCCTGTCTCCCACCTCCCCAGGACTCCTATTTCTTGAGTGCAGAGGAATGCATCACAGCTGGCGATTTCCAGAACAAACACCCCAACACCTGCCGCCTCTCTCCCGACGGAGACTTTGGATCGAAATTCGTCACTGTGGTGGCAACAGGTACAACCAGAGAGCAAGAGAAGAGTTCATTATTGGAGAGTGTTTTTTTTATTTTTCCTGTCTGTCTTCCTTGTGACTGTTTCTATTCACTTTCTTTCTATAGTGGTAGATTTATTATTTTATTTTACCTAGGTCATGCCCATTTTATATTTAGTGCCAGTAGCTATAAAATGTGTTTGTAATGACCCTGTTTTTACCTGCAGGGGGCCCTGATAATCAAGTGCACTTCGAGGGGTACCAGGTGTCGAATCAGTGCATGGCGCTGGTGCGGGATGAGTGTTTACTGCCCTGCCGTGACGTGCCCGAGCTCGGCTATGCCAAGGAGTCCAGCACTGAGCAGTACGTACCGGACGTCTTCTACAAGGTACGAGCTGGGGGGGAGCCTGCTGTGCGCTAGGAATATACATTGGGACAGGAGGCGTGTCTGAAAATGCTGCATTCTGTTGTTTTTTAATCCTAGATGAAACCCTAATTCAGGTTAAATGATGTGGTTGATGTAATAACACTTGCAGACATCTGAAACTACAAGTCGGGGACTGGCCAGGGTGGCATTGTAACAAGGGTCTTTTAAAATGTAAAAAAAAAAAAAAAAAAATACAAAAAATGCACGTTAGCAATCAAAATTTTCTGTTTCTCAACACAATGACATTTGTGTTTTTAGTTGTAATAAACATAACAAATTATAACTTTGAGGTTTTTTTTTGCTGGCGGTAAAGTGTTTTTGGCTTGGTGCATTGGCGAGAACAGGTAACAATGGGTTATATTGGTGCACATTGGTTTAGAAGGAACTCAATTGGACAGAACCTGTGTAAAAGTAATAAAATGTACACATGGAATGCATCTGTTTTTGCAAACAAATGTAACCACAAAAAAAACAACAGTGCTGAAATTATACAAGTATTTAGTTTGATGTAGGATCACAGGATAAGTATTCGAGTGAAAGCTAGTAAGCCACCATTGTTTTTACACAAACATGACTTCAGAGCAGCAGCAAATGCAAATTAAGACCACTTTGTCTATGTTTTCAGCAGATCATACACAAGGCAAATGAAAGGGTGTTATCCTAAACATTGTTTGGGTTTCTGAGTAGATGTCACTGCGACTGTGCAGTGTGGGTGGGCCACCACTGATAACCCTATTTTAACCATTGCTTTTGATAACACAGTTAACATTATCTTCTTTCAACAGGACAAAGACAAATTCGGTAATGACATCACCTATTTAGCACGACCGCTGCCTGTGGAATACCTGATCATAGACGTGAGTATCCTCATGGGTGTTGATTTTGACATGGAGTGATAAAGCAGTCCTCATGTATCTTATAAGAGTGAGGAATCTCTCACCTCAGGGGTCTGGTATAGGAGGTTTCAAAGCCTGTCAGTTCCATGTATATGTGAAAGCAGTTTGGCTCGCTTGGGTCATCTGAGGTTCTGCAGGTGCAATTCAAGTGTACCTTTGAAAAATGTTGCCTTCAGGTGTAGAATTTTGACAATCAAAACCCAACACTGTGCCAAGCTGAGGCAGCAGAGTGCTACAACTATTGTCATTTATTTCATCAACTCTGGAAGCTGTTTTTTATTTGTTGGGATTTTTCCACTTTGAGTTGTTCCAGCAACTATTTCTCTACACTGCAGCACTCTCTCTCCCTTTTGCCTGTATGAAAGAGGGGGGAGTTACTCTCTCTCCTCTCTTTGGGTACCGCCTGAGGGGTGCTGGTGTCCCTGGGCTACAGGCTGACATGCATGCACATACATCCAGCCACCACCCAAGCCTCCCTGTAGGGACTGGCAGCTTGGGATTAACAGCCTGCCAACTCGGCATCAAACCCCAAAACCAGTCTAAGGTATTGTGCTTCAGGGCGCCGTTTCAAATCAACAAAAATGGGAACAAGACCGACCAACTAAAGTAAGGGGTAATTTAAGAAGCCCCTTATTCCAGATCAAGACAATTTAATTTGATATGCAATCCCTCTTTTACACAGGGTGTGAGTCTTGATATGTTTGTTTATACTTTTTTGTCTTTTGGCCTCTGCTACTTATAACTTCCCTCCTGGTGCAGAATTCAAGAATATGTGCAATATTTATAGCTGCCTTTCTCTAAAGAAAGAATGTGCTGTAAAACAGAATTGATTTAAATTCGCTGTTATTGTGTTCCTTAACTGAGATACATTGTACAGTACCTGTACAGTGTGTAATAAAGCCCGGACCTTGCATGTGCTGTGACCAAAAAAAAAAAAAACAGAATCCTACATAGCCTATTCAGTGCTTATTGTCATCTCAATGTCCCACAGATAACCACCACTTTCCCGAAGGACCCAGCTTACACATTCACATCCACGCATCGCTTCTCCATCGAGAATCGAGACGTCCTGGGAGAGACACAGGTAGGGAATCTCGCAAACTAAAGTAGCCAAAATAAACTGGGTGATTTCCAGTGATGGGTTTGCTACTGTACATACATACATGTTCTGTTTTGTCACATTAGATGTGGTCAGTGTAGTGGAAATTATTATGCATTTCACTGCAGAGCTATTTTTGAATACTTGCACACTCAAGTTTCAGCCATCTACAATGTTTTACTGTAATCCAAACACAGAAAAACCTGTGAATAGTAAAAGAAATAGGAAAACTAAATTAACTGCAGATGGATATGATACACGGAATATGTGAGTCACAAGGACAGCCTTTAGTTCCCTTATGAGTTATGCAGCTTTTTTCTTGCTCTAAAAGGCTGGACTCACACAGATTTGTATATATGTTCTTGGAAACATTTTTTAACCAGATTTTTTTTTTTTCCCCCCCCCCCCCCCCCCCCCCCCCCCCCCCCCCCCCCCCCCCCCCCAGGATTTCCACACCCTCGCCACGTATCTTTCCCAGAACACATCTACTGTGTTTCTCAACATCGTGTCTGATTTCCACCTCCTCCTCTTCCTGGTAACCAACGAGGTCATGCCTCTAGGAGTGAGTATAGACAACCTGCAGCTTAGTGATACAATGTGCTCAAAAGCTGACTGTACAGCATTAGTTTTGACACGATACTAACTCACACTAGTAGTGGCTACCTTCTTCAATTTCCTTGTAAAAGTGTTGGCATTGGGCAAGCAAATTCTAGTAATCGACAAACTGTAAACGATTTGATTTTCTAAAAACAAGAAAGAGTTTGCGTGCACAAAGTGTGGGATTGGGTTTGTGAGATCTGTCCGGCTCCCAAGTTCTGGAACTGATTAAACGTCAGTGCTAACTGGCCAACTCTCAGTGTGTACGACTGGTTTAAATATCATGGAGAGCAAAGCACAACATGGAGCATGTGCAGACATGCCAGGCTGCTGGTGCCTGTCTGGAGAACAGGGCTGTTTGAGAAGCCTCTCACTTTGGATAATTCTTTGGTGGGTGTTGCATAATGAGAACTAAAAGGATCCAACACTGTCATTAACTTGCACTAAAAGCCCAATTCTACGCTCTCCAGCGCTGTTACCCTGCACCTTAAAAATGAGCATAAATATAGTTTGATTATCGGCTTCACTGCATCTTTTAGACTTCCTTATTTACCCATCCAAGCGACTGTCTGTCTAACGCAGTCTTTGGCTGTTTGCACTCAGGACAGTATTGGTCTCCTGCTGGATGCAGTGAAGACATCCAATGAGGAACTAGCACAGACCTGGAGGAAATCAGAACAGTGGGCAACAATCGAGCAGCTGTGCAGTGAGTACCAGGGAACTCATGTTTACCACTTCACTTCTGTATGGAGAGAGAGAAGAATTTAGGGATATTGTTTTATAATCAAATCAGAAGGAATTGCAGCTGGAAAACAAGAACGCCTTTTTACTGGCGCAGGTTTTAAACACTGTCCTGGTCAGTTCGATTCCCAATGATGAGGTCATGGTGACTGTTCTCTTAATAGCTTTCAACGCTGCAGCATGATGTGTTCTCAAGCTGTTGTTCCATTTGAGTATGCCCGTTTTGTTAGGTAAAACATCCCGCTAACTGATAAAATTGTGAATTCTGTGGGCTGAGGGCTAAAGTGAAGGTTATGACAGGTATTTGCTAGTTCTCTACCACAACACAATTGAGCTATTGGAGGCTATATCTTTTAAATCACTCAACTGATTTGTATATATTCCACATATTGTGGATGTAGGTAATGGTGAAATACTGTTTTATGACTTGTTCTGGACATTCAGACAGTGATTTGTGAAAGCGATTAACTGCTGTGTTTCTGACCACCATCTTGTTTGTCTCTTGTATTGCAGGCACAGTTGGCGGGCAGTCGTCGGGGTTACCTGATTACGGTGCCATGGGGGGGCCCCCTAATCCTGCCTCCTCCTCTTCAATGTGGTCCTGCCTCCACTGCACCTTCATGAACCAGCCCGGCACAGAGCAATGTGAGATGTGCAGTCTGCCCCACAGCTAAACCTGCCAACCCCACGGGGAGGAAAGGGGAAGGGGGGGGTGAAGAGACCAGAACCAACATCATTGGACTGGGCACTGGGACCAGTTACAGGAACTAGTGTCTCCTCTCTCTTTTACTTTCATACCCCCTGCACGATCTCCAAACACACACACACCTGGTACCCATTCTCTTTTTATAAGTGATGTCATTGCAATTTTACCACTAAGCAGCAAGAGGCTCCACAGAACTACAAATAAAAAAAATATCCAAATATCAGTTTGTGATGATCCCCTTAATTATGGCAGGCAGATGGGAAAGCGCTTGGTAAAGAATTGCTTCTCTGAAATTCACTGAAGCACTTTCTCCTGTGGTAGAGCTCGTCTCTGGAGCCCAGACTGATCGCTCCTGTGCTGCAGGATGGCAGCTGTAAAACCAGAGATCAAACAAACTCGTTCCACTGATGCAAGCTTCCCTCACCTGTCTCTGCCGCCTCAAAGTCAAAAGTAACCCTGACATTCTTGGTGTAAATACACTTAAAAGGAACGATGCTCTTATTTAAATGCAACCAGATTGCTTTTTTTTGTAGTAGTTTTTATTTATGGAATTTTAAACATACACTTTGTACTATTTCCTTTGAACGCACAGTACAGAGAGAGGTCATGCTTTGTTGAGAAACTTATCAGCAACAAAAAAAAGAAAAAAAAATTAACAAGGGCTGGGCTGGGCTGGACTGCCCTACCACCAGTAAAATCATTATCCTGTGAATGCTGTTCCACCCTGACCCTGTGCCAGTTTTATTGGACTGGGATTGTTTATTATTGACACTTGTAATCCCCAGTGTCTCAGATTCTTTTTAAATCTATTACACCCAGCATGGATTACTGGTTTGGCACTACCCTGGTTTCGATTCTCAGGATCCCCCTCCCCTCTGTTACTCTTTCTGGTTTAGTGCTAAGCCAGTAAAACTGGACTCATTGGCTGTGATGCTGGTACTGGTTTTTATTGACAATGTATCCCAGTCTAGCTCTCTTGATCTCCAGTTATGCTGTGTAAATTCTGTTCAGCCCACGCTGAAATAGAACTAGTCAACAACGCTAAAGTAAACTCCTCCTTTTATGGCCGTTGTTTTCTGAAGGTTTTCCTTATGCCGTCTTTCTAGTGGTGCAATGTCTCCGCTGTACTGGCTGCTTATGCTGATCTAATTGCGGTTCTGATGACCTAGAGCTTGGCTTGAATCATCCAAAAAATACATTATTAAAGTGGAAACCCATCTATGAAGGGATTCTCAACTCAGTCTGTGCTACCACTGGCAGCCTGAAAAAGTAACTAAAACCTAATAACAAAAAAACTGTTGGCTTATGAGTTCAGACTGCTTTTACAAGATCAGATTCTTTGTGCTGCTTCAAGAGAGCCAGCTCCTGGTTTTACCCAAGCATGTTCATTTAGTCTGTGTTCGAGACCAAGCATAGGAGTGCTTCTTTCAGGCACACTAAATATATGTTTGAACTAATTAAACGGTTTAATGCCACGCAGATTTCCCCCTACAAAAAAAGGGCTAGGATAAGAAGCTTGATACCATGGGTTTGCTAGTGGGGATACAAATGTATTTATTTATTTGCAGTGCATGTGAAGTGTGTTTGCACAGTTCCTAACAAACCAAAAAAACTTGGATTGCTGTGTCTTCACTTCTCCAACTGAAAATGGGGGTGTCTAACAGCTGATTTTTCTTACATTTTACGGGGTTGTTAGTGCCGAAATAAATACACCCTTTGGAGGCATTAAAAACATGCTTTGAATAGGAGCTACCAGGAGGCAGTAGTTGTGTGTGAGGCTCTTATCACTAAGTAGGTTCCAAGTCCTGATGATCGCAGCCTATACTTAAAATGTATCTCTTCTTTCTGTGACTCTTACCCTCTGGCTTGCAGATGTATGTTGTTGGGTTATCCTAATTATAGCTCTGTCATTGAAATCTAATAAAAATCAAAGAAAAGATCATTTGTAGGTGTTGTTAACCCCCCCTTTATTCTTCTTCTAAACAAATATATGAATGTTGACAAATCCTCTGTTAAGTCTGAACTGCATCATGTTGGCAGCAGATGTCATTTGTAATTATGTCTTGATTAGCAAGGTCAATTTACAGAAAAAATAATACTGGGACAGATCAAAGATTTCCTCTTTTCATCTGACAAGTTTTTGTTATAAGACGCCAGTGTTTCAGGCATTAAACTAGGTCTTTATGAGAATGGTTACGCACGTATGTGGCTTAGCTCATGCTTCTTACCAGCTATGCCAGTGCTTAGTCTCATTCGGCATTAACCTAGAACTTTATAAGAATGTTTATAGTCATATTTTAACTTCCATTTTATTAATATTTTTTTCGCGTTTAAATTTTACGTGCCACGGTTTGAAAACTTTTGTTTAATTGCCCGGCATATATATATATATATATATATATATATATATATATATATATATATATATATATATATATATATATATAACTGCAATGCATAATTATTTTAGTTCATTTAATGTGGTTCTTGGAGAATGAGTGAAAAAAAAAAAATTCAACCGTGCATTTATTTTATCTCTGCTTGGAGTTTGTTCTCATGCGCCAGTCTGTCTCTTAGTGCTTTTGCCAAGGAGACAGTGTGAACATGTTCTCGGTTTCAGTAGCAATTATCACAAAACCTTACAATACAATTTCCTTGGTACACACGGCACTAGTCCCAATATCCAATATCGCCCTCTTCCTAGGCAACCAGCCAAATTGCTCCCTAAGCGCAGCCAGAACAGTTCTGTTCCAAACTGCCTGAGAATCTGCACTGGTGCAGTGTTCCTAACTACACAATACATCAAGCCTTTTCCAGAATATCACCCCTGCACAGAATGAAACCACTGGTTACATTGACACCAAACAAAGGAAAGTTCCGTGCAAACAAAATGGAAAGTTCTTCGGGAGCAGCTGTGCTCACAGATACCAAAGTATTTTTCCAGCAACTTGCCCTCATTTAAAAAGGAACAGCTCTTGGTTCATCTGCTGTTATCCGAACAATGTTTCTCAAGGCGGCACATGCAGAGCTGATGTTTCCAATATGGACTTCTAGGGTAGCAACAGAGCTGTAGCTGGTGGATCCCAGATGTGCTGCAGACTATTACAGCTGTGCAAAGGAATGCTGGTTCAGAGGCACACAGCCATATCAAACAGTTATGCTGGAGCAGAGTGTTGGTAATATATTGACTCCCCAAGAACCCTACATCTCCAGAGCAATGTATCTAATTAGACTAACAGGCAAGTGATGACCCACAGCCGAGGGCCCCAGACTCGGTGGGCTGAATATTCCACCTCCTTTTTATTTAGGGTAAATATCCCAGTTTAAGGAACATATGTAAAAATTATTAAATTAACTTTGGCCCAGGGAACAATTCAGTACAAAATACATAGTATTCAAGGCTGGTATGCAATTAGAAGATCTGGAAATATTTTATACTGTAGCATTGCAAATGAATAGCACATCATAGTGATTTGCAGATGACAACTTGTAATTTAACCTTTGGGTTTGGTTCTGTCAGCAGTGGTAGGAGAAGGGGGAGTGGGGGTGGAGACAGCTGCAGGGTTGAGATCAAGACCGGCAGACAATACACCCCCATTCCCCCACCCCCCTCCTCTGCCTCCCACACAGCGCAGTGTAGGGGTGGGGGTGTATAGTCGAGAGGGTGGATATAAGGGAGCTGGCTGGTGCTTTTGTACTCAGTTTGAGATCCCAGAACTAAAGGACTATAGATTTGGGTTCAGTGGGAATAGCTTTCTGCTACTGGAGCTCTGTTCAGCATTGTGTTGTCAATAGGTAAGCAGTGATGTATGGATGTATGTATGGATGTGTTCAGGATACCCTGGAAGCGTTCTGTCTGTATGAATACCCCATGTGAACAGTTTTTCAGTGCAAGCGTGATCAAATTAGGGACGTTTGATTATAATTTCAAAATTGAAACAAATCTTTTAAATTTTGAATTCCGTGGAGATAAAAAGGTTTTCATATTACAAGAAAAGTCTCACAGGAGTAAAATAAACCTGACACCCCATCAAATTACTGATTAAAGAAAGGAGATAAACAGTCATTGAATGGTATTTATTTCAGGTGTCATTTAAGATTAGAATGTTTGTTGCAGCACTAGTCAAAATGTGTTTTATTCCATTTGAAACCTACAATACACAGCTCAAAGAACCTTTTAAATGTTGCCATGCTTTACCATACTTGTGCTTTACTGTGCTTGCCTATGTTTTTGCACATGTTTGGTATTAGTTACTGTGCAGTACAGTTAAACACAGGTCTAGTTATTCAAACTGCTTTGGGTTCTTACAAGGAAATCATTTAAGTTAACTAAAGGGTTGCATCAAAATTAAAACTTTAAAACTGTCCAAGACTGTTGCAAAACTATACTGGAATAGCCTCTATTACAGGGCATTATTCTTAAACGGTACATAAGGACCTTTTGATTTTATTGTGTTACATGTTCCCATGTGTTGCTACAGCTGTTTACATAAGGTGTGTGTATTGTTTCAGTTATTATGGTTGATTTTTTTCTAATATTTTGACCACTTTTTTAAACTTTTAAATTGCATTCCCTGCCTCAAGATGGCTTCCCATGTATCCGCATGGACCTTTCAGAAAACTACATTTCCCATCACCCTCCTGCTCACATGTGTAATTGAGATGGATTTACCAGTGAGCAGGAGGGTGATGGGAAATTTAGTTCTGAGAGGTCCATGATGATACAAGGGAAGCCTTCTTGAGGCAGAAGTCCTTATGGACCCTTTAATGGCCTTTTGTTTAGTTTTTTCCTTTAACCTTTGCCAGCTGTTCCTCCTAGCCTTGCTGACCGCCCTGTGTGTGTGTGTGTGTGTGTGTGTGTGTGTGTTTGCAGTGGTAAGATGAGGGCAGCTGTGGCATTGCTGCTCCTGGCCACTCTGTGTGCAGCAGCGAAACGAAAGAGGCAGCAATCCAAGTGGGACTACAGAGTCGATGGTAGGAGCTTGATTAGTATCTGTTATTACTATTAATATTTGTATAATTCATTATGAATTGGATAATGGTTGCTTGCTTCCATGCAGCGGAGAAGGTGAGTCTGAAGGGCTGTGCTAATCTCACCACGGTGCTGGATAACTGGAAGTTTGCCATCATGACACAGGTGAAAGACTTGCTCCTTCATAACCATCACACCGTGCTGCCAGACTATGGGAGGTGAGTCATTCTGTCTGCCTTCCTGGGTGTGTGGGTGCAGGGGCACTTACATCCTCCTTTCAGATTGCTAGAAACACCAGTGTGCATCCAGCAATCTACATATAAAGTCTATGTATATACTTGTGTATTGTAAGCACAAGTTTAATAGTGAGTATATATATACAGTATTTGTGTGTGCTGGATACACACAACATGTACTGCTTTAGCAGACCACCTTGTAAGCCACATTGACATTGAACAGCTGTTTTCCCCTGACACGTGTTGAACCCTGACCCTGGCTGTGTTTCCCCAGGATCCAGCCCGTGTCAGATGCCCTGGGTGACCTTTTCAAGGAGTTCAACACGTTGAAGGAGCGGCTGGGTGAGCTCACCACCAAGTTCGACGTTATCGAGGGCTTTGTGGATGACATGAGGGCAGGGAGGGGCCCCTCACCCCCCAGACAGGAGCACCCCCCGCAGCCCAACCCTGAGGCGCTCGTCCCTGCTGCCGAGGGGCCACGCCAGGGCCCCACGAGCAGGAAAAGGGTGGTGGTGCGGAGACTAAAGAAGCCTGTCGAGACACCAGAGGCCTGAAAGGGGTGCTCTCCCAGATCCTTCTACACTCTCACAGCTGACTTCCCTGACTTTGAGTGAGGTCATACTGTAACTCTGGATACAAGCTGGAAAGGACCGACCTTCCCTGGGTGGCAGAAAGACATTCCGTGATACATAAACAGACAACAATTAGCTTCAGTTGAAACTGTTATAAGAAACTACCAAGTCATTCTGCATTATTTCATTTCATTACCCCAACTTAAACGAACACCCTAACCTTATTATAAATAATTATTAACATATATAACCAGGAACTGCCTGGTTATTGTAAAGAGTGACCTTATTCGCTGGTCAATCTAGAATAGAATGTAGTGGGGAAATCAGAATATGCTAACTTGTTCACACATATGTATTGCTCCACCATGGCAGTACAAGATCTTAGCCTAACCAAATGTTTTTGATGGAAAAAGAATTGTAATGACCTAGTCTTGCATAATGTTTGGCAAGGAAGCCAAACGACTACGTTTTTCACGGCCTCAGCTTTTGGCATCATTTACAACATTGTGCCACTAGATGGCAGCATAAACCAAGTCTTCACATCAATAATAAAAATCAAGGTGAATATGTTACCCCCTTTTGTAACAGTATGTAATCTTTTTGTGTAAGACTTATGTATTAAAACTACAGCCAACTCCAGCCCAATACCGACAGATACAGCCTGTCTTTCGTATTCTGTCTATGTACTTTTTTGTTTTGTTTTGTTTTTTTAAAAAAAAAAAAAACCTTCTTAATAAAACCGTGCAGTTTCCTGCCTTGGTTACCTTCCATCATTTTAAATTATCATAAATTGCACGGTGGTCCTTATCACACAGTAAATATAAAGTGGTAGAAATAATTCCTATCCTGGTCAAATATATACCCCATACCTGGTCATCCCAGTATTGAGTAGTGTTTGGTTATGGGTGTTGAATAGAAAAAGGCAATTTTACAATGTAAATAAAATAGAGTCGAACGTCACTGAATACACTGTGCATGCCCATATATTTTTTCCTCCGAGAAATTACGTGTTTTCTAAAGTTCCATTTTACTCCAAATGTCATAGTTGGTTTTACATTAAATACGGACGGCTGGTGTTAACGAACAGTAAAGTTATTATTAGTAATATTATTATATAGAGAGAGTAGTTTGAAAAGATTCTAAAAAATATAAAGCAGAACTAAAATATTATAAAGCTGCTGGCAGTTATGACACTTACAGTTGCATCAATTTGTTAAGAACTTTTGAAAGCACGTTTTATCCAAATGTTTTACAGAATGAAATGGGTAGCCTACCCAAAACACGTTAGTGTTTTTTTCAGCGCAATGATTTACATTTAAAATGCATTAAGCAATATAAATGCATGTGTGTGCGATTTTATTGTATAGTTTTTAAACCCGACACCTCCTTATGTTGGATAAACATGTCCAGTTTTGCAAGGGGCAGCTATATGATTATGAAGAGCTTTTGGGGGGCAAAGGTAGGGACCCCACTATAGTATCTGATGGGATTAAACTGCCTTTCATTTATATATATATACGTAACATGAAGACGAAACAGAATGCGTGAGAAAGGAAGGCTCTTCTTGAGCAGCAGGACCCCTCTATACTGCAGCAGAGCCCCCAACTCTTCCTCAATCTGTACCCCTCTATACTGTAACAGAGCCCCCAACTCTCCCTCAATCTGTACCCCTCTATACTGTAACAGAGCCCCCAACTCTCCCTCAATCTGTACCCCTCTATACTGTAACAGAGCCTCCAACTCTCCCTCAATCTGTACCCCTCTATACTGTAACAGAGCCCCCAACTCTCCCTCAATCTGTACCCCTCTATACTGTAACAGAGCCCCCAACTCTCCCTCAATCTGTACCCCTCTATACTGTAACAGAGACCCCTACTCTTTCTCAATCTGTACCCTCTATACTGTAACAGAGACCCCTACTCTTCCTCAATCTGTACCCATCTATACTGTAACAGAGACCCCTACTCTTCCTCAATCTGTACCCATCTATACTGTAACAGAGACCCCTACTCTTCCTCAATCTGTACCCTCTATACTGTAACAGAACATGTATAAAATAGAACGAATTCGATAGCAGCAACATTGCTTTACAATTGCATGTGTTTTGTGTGGTCACTCCTGGACCAATTCAATGAGGTGCTCAGCATTCTGCTGTGATGGGTTTGTACCTTACAGCCCCACCCACACTGGAGACATCCCCAGTTAAATATAGCTGCCTAATAAGTACTAATCAACTCACTATGTCAGGTACCAGCACAGCTGTAGTCATATTTCCAATTCAAATGTTCCATTGCCAGAGCTCTGCTTTGGAGGCACTGAATGAGGGTATAGAGTTGATTTCCATACTGCTGTGCACATTATGTCCCATATCAATAAGTACAGACTGCATCGCTACTGAGGTCTGCTTTGATCAATACCAGCTGAAGAATGCAGTCCTGTAGAAAGAGTAGCAAGAGCCAACACATTTCTTTAGAGAGCCCTGTGAAATCCACACTGGCTGCGACGCGCTTGCATTGCTCACATATTTTATAGCGTAGACGTTCAGGACCCCCCCCCCCCCCCCCCCCCCCCCCCCCCCCCCCCACTTGTCACTATCATTTACCATTTATATATGTATTTATTTAAGTTAAGGCAAAATTTTGTTCTGAAGTCCAGCCAAAATGTATTGAGTCCTCTTGTATAATTCATTATTCACCAGTCAGATGGTTCTGTGCCTATATGAGATACTGATACAGGGGTAGACCTTATACTTAACTAGAGTAGTGAATGTATGCTGAAATGCATTTTCAGTTTTTTTAGGATAAAACATTTTGTCAAGTCCACCAACCTTGTAGACCGACCACGCCCACATAACCTATCTGCTAGTAACGAACTCTTACTTTGACCAATCCGAGCTGAGAAACACAATGTATGAGAACCCTTGCTGCCAATGGGGATCTCCTGTGGCCGGGGCTGTGTGGGGTGCTACAGAGAGTGAAGCTGTTGTGCTTTATATTATAGTGTCAGCTTCAACAGTGCGGACTGTGGAAATTAGTAAGAATGGGATTTGCAAAACGTTTATAGGTGTGTTTTGCATTGAAAAAGACGACTGATTAATGCTAATTTGTGATATATATATATATATATATATATATCTAGTATATTATATATAACTAAATATCATTATAATTGTCGTATTGATTTTGTACTATGAGTCGTTTTAGCATAGCATAACTTTGTCAACGTGCTTTTTCACTGAGATCATTTTTTTTAATACTAATTGAACAATAAGCATAAATGATAAATGTTTTGTTCAAATTGCTTTTTGGGAGAATAAAAACTATTTCGCTGTATATATTATTATTATTATTATTATTATTATTATTATTATTATTATTATTAAATGTTATTTTAAGTGTGGCTGATTATTTTAAAAAATATATTTTAATGCGTATGCAGATAACCGACCTCATTCCTCCGAGTGAAGAAAGAGGACCCATTGTTACTCTACTGATGAAAGTTGAGACGCCAGAGAAAGATTCATAGTGCAGTTAAACTCTGAAATCAGTAACCCATCCTTGGACTTTTAAGCAGAACTACGGCACCGGTGTCCTGAATCGGTACTTTTAAACGAATATTTAAAGGCTGCGTATTCATTTCAAGATTCAGACCACGTTCGATGCTCCTACCTGGCTATTAAGAAAACTCCACAACAGGTAAGACGAACTACATTACCTTTCTATACATCTACTTTTAGTGAAAACCTGTTAATGCAATCGTGTCTCTACCATCCCACTATAAAGCTGTTGCTATCAGACAAGGCAGTGTTTGATACAGTGGGTTGATTTGTATTATTATTAGTAGTAGTAGTAGTAGTAGTAGTCGTAGTCGTATTATTATTATTATTATTATTATTATTATAGGTTTTACTAAGAGCTAAGGTGTGTCTTTATTAAACGTGTAGCAAAACCAGGAATGGATCAAACTGCTGTGCAATAAGTCTTCTTTCCATCCCTGCAGGTTAATCTATTAAGGTGATGTGGCTCTGACTCTGTTCCCTCTTCCCCCTGCACACAGCAGTGATGCCTGACCACACACCTTTGGGAATGACACCATTCTCACTGCCATAAACTGTTGACATGTAGTAATTGTGACAGATTATTGGAATCCACTGTACACAGTAGTAACCATGTGTAGCTCCCTATCCCATGCCAGGGGGTTTTGAAGTCAATGCCACACAATTGGTCAAATGCCTTGGACTGCTGAACGTAACTTAAGTATATAAACAGACTATTTTGAAGAGCCTAGCTGTGCAAGCTTTTTTTTATCTTCTGTCCAAAGCTGGAACTATTTGTTTGTCAATTGCCCCATACAACTCCTGGCATGTTGTTTGTAAACTGTAAGTCATTGGTGTTAGGCTGTTGTAGAGCTGGGTTTAGGTTTTACTTTTCCCTCCTACTTCTGTGAGGGTTCCTGTGGCTTACAGGCCTGAGAGCAGTGGTAGTGCTGGTTGCTAGGTAACTGAAGAGGAAACACTTGCATTGGACAAGCATAGTGCTGCATTCTGTTCTTTCTCTGCTCCAGCAGCACACCACAAAGGGAGCTTGTTTAGTTTTAAAACCCACATGTTGCAGCAGCACACATCCTTGAACCAAGAAGGAAAATAGATGGGGTTGTTTATATATTGATGCAAAATGAATCAAAGATTTCATGCTGGATAACAGTAGTAGATATTCATAAGAGGTGAAACTAAAATAGTTTAACTCCATATCATGAATGGCTGAGTATTGATTTACTAATTTACTGCATGTTCTTGCTTTTGTTCCTGTAATGTTCTGTAAAAATGACCATGGTTATTTTATTGTCCGTCTCTCCAGGCCCCTGTCACCATGCACATGGCCCGCAGCCCCACCTCTCTCCCTGGCAGTGCCTCTGTGGGTGCTGGTGACTCCCTGGAGCTCAGCTTGACCGGCTCTCAGCTGTCTGTCTCCTGTCGGCCCAGCAGTGCCTCCCCAGCCAAGCACTTCTCCCGCTCCGTCTCTGTCACTGCGGACAAGAAGAGCAAGCGCAACACCCTGGTAAGAGGACAAAGGAAGCACGGCCTCATTCTGTATTGAATTGGGACTTTATTCAGAAGTAGCCAGCAAAGTGAGAGCAAGGCTTCTCCTTGTTGATATTCTGTTGAAAAGCAAACCCCAGCAACAGTTTGTTTTTATATCCCACGTTCAGCAAAATGTGGTCTTTTAAAACTCATCAGGAATAGTCTCGGTGAGCAGGGAACAGTAAGTAGCTCCAGGACTGGTCCTGCTGCAGGAGATGTTGGCCTGGGATTGCAGGACATGGGTTTTGGATATAATTCAGTGCCTGGTTGTGAATCTGTCTGGTTTGCAAGTCAGTACACAGTGATAGAATGCACAGTTGGAGCGTGCACACAAAGGGGAAATAAGTAGAGTCAAGCTCTCCCAAGCTACTCCCCCAGGTGTCCCTGACACTAACGCTTTGTTTCCACAACCTTTCGAAAATCAGCCTGTTTTCAAATTCTTTACCAAGTTCAATTTGAAAGCCATTTGTTTGGCTCCGGTTAAATATATTCAATCTTGCTACAACTGTATAAACTTGAAGTCATGGAGATACATTTTGACAAAGACTTTTTCAATTTATTGATTTGTGAAGTTCTTTGGGGTTGCACTGTTTAACGTAGTTATGTATGTTAAGTATGCTGTGGTGCTATGAGGATAGGGGTTGGCTCTGTGCTTTGTCCTCACCCCATCCTCATTGTCTGTCTGCAGGGTGAAGCCGGGCTGGGCAGCTCCCGGTCCATTAAGAACCTGAGGAGATCCAACAGCACCACCCAGGTCAACCAGAGAGTCAACTCCTGCTTCAGGTACACTCACTGTCCCTCTCCACCCCTCTGTGTCCACCTGTCTGCTTTTACCTTAACTCTGAAATTCTTTTCATTCTATCTGGTGACTCCAGAGGCTGGAGTTGTCTTCTAAAAGCAACAGCTGGTCCAGGACAGACCTCTGTCTTTCAGGCCGGCTTCACTCTCCCAGGACAATAGCTGTTGTGAAGTGATCCTGCAATAAAAGACTCACTGGGGGCTATTGTCTGGAAGCAGGCACTAGGCTGCAGCCCCTTTTGTGTAGCACTGGAGAGGGAGGTTAGAGCTAAGCTTTGTGAAAGGAGGCAGATTGAATAGATAAGTGTGTGCAGGGGTCTTCTTGTTTGGCAGTTGCCATTGGGCCAAACCACTTGGGGACAGGACACATTGGGGGGGGGGAGTTATTTTTCTCTTGCAAAGTTCAGCTCTGAGGAATGTGCTTATTCAAGCGGTGTTTGTGAATTCCTTTTCAGAAGGCCAGCTGGCATTTTAAGTGTGGTAGCCAGCCTAGATGCTGTAGCAGGAATTAAACTGAGCATGCATCTGCATTAATTTAGATTGAGTGAAATAAAACTGGCCTGCGTGTGTGTGTCTGCTGTGATTTACAGGGTAATTCCTCAATCTCTCTGAATAGATAGCACATGCTGATATTCAGAAAGGAATTCTGCATTGTCAGCACCCCCTCACTTTTTTATTAGAAGGACCTGCCTACCTCTTTTTTTAACCTAATTCTAGCCCTTCATTCGTATCCCAGTCAGACAGGAACAACTTCGGATTTTAATAGAATCCAGTTACATACTGCACCCTCTCAGCTATAGCTCTGGGCATCATGTTTCTGTCATGTGCTAAGTCACAAGATTTGTTGAGAAAAAGCACCGCCATGGGCTCAGATTTGATGCATTATTGTAATGTCTGGTGATGTTGGGTAGTCTGCTCTTTCTGATCTTTCCACCCCTCTGTCTCGGTGCAGCGAGGAGCAGTCCGAGAACTTCCTGGCCTTGTTTGACAGCAGCTCGGACGGGAGGAGGAAGCTGGCCAGCCTCAGCAAGACCTCTCCGGACCTCTCCTGGAACATCCTGGTAAGCAGCGTCCCTCGGGTTGAAACAAAGTGCTGCAATAATGGAGGTTTATCCAATTGCCAGCTCTTCTCACCCAGCTAGTTTAATGGTTCCTCAGGGCTCTATTCAACCAGAGATAAGAATGTGTCAGTCCAAGATTCTTGTCTTATGGAATCAATTTCTCTTGCCTACAAATATGTATGCTTTACTAGATAATCTAGGTAGGAAATATAGTCATGAGATAAGACCCTTCCTGATAAAGTGCCACTGGCTGGATCTTAGACCCTTTCACAGACTGGCTGGTCCTATGTATTGACCTTGTCTGTTTGGCTTCCCTTGTGCCAGGATGACCAACTCCGTACCTTCCTGATCCTAGGCAGTGCCCGCACTGCCAACTCGCCCGTCGGCATGAAGAAGAGAGAGGCTGGCATAGCGCTGGCTGCCAACTTCACCGCCAACAACAGGTCAGTCCTAGAAACTCCTAGAAGCCTTGTCATGAAAAAGGCAATAATTGAGTGTGAATATCAATTCAATGCCTGTCAGAAGATGTATGTGTTCTGATCTCACAGTTCTTACTACATACCTGTATTATGACCCATGCTCAGTGCTCTTTTATTAGGGGTGGCGAGTGTTGTGAAAGAAAATGTTTTCCGATTCTTTTCTTTTCTCCACTGCCCCAGGAGTAACAAGGGAGCTGTGGGGAATTCAGTCACCACCATCCTGCACAACAACTGTCCAGACAAGCCACTGACACCAAAGAGCTCCAACCAGAAACCAGCATCTCTCAAGTAAGTTAAACAGCAGGCACAGTGACTAGAACTCCATACTGTGCATGCAATTCGGCGCAACTCGTAATATTTTCAGCAATACTAAAACTGTTGTTTGTTTATGCTTTTAGTATTACATGCATATCAACTAAAGACTTACTTTTAAAAGAATTGCCATTGATATAAGACTCTGGCTTCATTTCCACTAACCCAGCTGGTTGTCTGTGTCTTGTGTGTAACCTTCATCTCTATCTCCCGGACTACAGTAACATCATGAAGGCCACAGTGAACGACGAGGGCAGTCTGGAGAACAGCTCCCTGACCAAATCCCAGAAGAACTTCTCGTCTCCCAATAACAACGCCGCGCACAGCAGCCCCGCCCTGCTCCGGAGGCAGGAGGTGACAGAGGAGGAGGCTGAAAGGTGACGCCAAGCTTGAGCAAAACGGAACCAGTACACTTCACAGCATATTGAATTTCAGATACCCACAGTGACGGTGATGGCAGCTATCGCTGTCAAATCAAATTCTAAAATGATCAACTGATTTTTGACATCTACTTTATTTAAACTTGTGTAATTACTTTATTATGAGCACTTTGTTGAAAAAATGTTTGGTTTTAGCGGCTTGGCCTCTTGTAATGTAATACACATGTATAACAATATATGGAAAGAGGACTCCCATTGCATTAGCCTGATTAACCACACCTGTACTGTAGGGTCTAATTCTGTCTAAGCTGTGTTACTGAGTACATTTCTAGGGAGTCCTATTTCCAGCTGTGACCTAGAACAGTATTGCGTGGGTAGTTCAGGCATACCTGAACACTCACTCATAATAATTAAAGTAGAGAAGCCTATCTACCCACACGATGGTTTGCCAGTTTCGTCCTGTTCTGTACTGACTGTCTCTGACTCTTTCTGTCTGTCCTCATGTGTCAGCAGGTTTATCCAGCAGGTGAATCACGCAGCCGTGACAATCCAGCGCTGGTACAGACGCCATGCCTACAGGCGGCACACCAGCGAGGCTGCGCTCCGACGCCTCCTCTCCACAAAGAAACAGGTAGGACTCAGTGAAGAAGACTGATACAGCCTTGGATTTATCATGTCAATGAACACATTCTTTTCTGTTCATCTTTGAATGCATGTATAGCACAGGTGGTAGTCCATTTCATTTCCCGAATGTATAAATACTAAGATTGTGGGAAGCCCCCGTCGCTTGTTAAAAATGGCTGTAATGTGTATTTGTATATAAGACTATGTTTAATTGTAAATGGAAAAGATGGTAAGGAAGTATTGAATATGAAATATATTTTCTTACACTGTGTACTTAGTAAGTGACATTGCAGTTCTTTGTGTTCTGTGCAGGAGAGGGAGCAGAGAACAGAGGAGGGGAAGACACAGGAAGGTCAGAAGAGGAAGGATGAGGACAGGAAGAGGATACACAAAGAGAAAGCCCAGCAGGCCCGAAGAGCTGCTATTCAGGTATAGTGTGAGTAGGCTCTGATAGCCAGAAACAAAGTGTGATTTAATCAAGAGGCTGCCCTGCACTGACGGCACATTCCGCCCGTCCACAGGAGCTCCAGCAGAAGCGGGCACAGCGGGCAGTCGAGACGCAGCGCGTGGCAGAGCAGGAGATTGAGGCACTGAAACAGAGTGGCAAGCTGGGCCGGAGGAAACCTGCCAGGCCCTCTCCCGGCAGCAAGGGGGGCACGGCAGCAAGAGACACAGGCAAGGGGAG